>NW_006921605.1:2729917-2755301 GCF_000298275.1 Orycteropus afer afer
GGTCTCCAGGGCTGTCAATCTTCACAGAAGCAAAGCCCAAACCACACCCACTGCCTGGAGTGGATTCTGACCCACAGCGCCCCTAGAGGACAGAGTCTCCATAGGGTCTCCAAGCCTGTTAATCTTCACATAAACAATGTCTCATCTCTCTCCCACAGAGCAGTCGGTGGGTTTGAACCACTGACCTTTTGGTTGGCAGCTTTAAGCTTTATAGCCTTAAGCACTATACCACCAGGGTTCCTTAATTAACAGACATCTAAGGAGGAATCCAAGAATCCCTGCACTCTTCCACCTTCCAGCCCCTGGACAGACTTGGTTATCAAGCTCTACCATTTGCATCCTAACTATTTCTCAACTCCACAGTCCACCCCCTGCTCTACTTGGCCTGAACTGGTACAGCAGCCCCCAAGTGGTCTGTCCGTCTGTCAGCAGACTTGGTGTTTCTATCTCCGGGGCAGCAGGGCACCACAGAAAGACACATCCCGCAGTCACTCCTCGTCTAGACGGTAAAAACTAAACTCCCAGTGCAGTCGACATGGCCTCCATGGAGTCCCTCCCACACAATCTTCCCTCACCTTGCAGTACAGCATTTGGCCTTGAGCTCTAAGCGCCTCCAAGGACGCCCTCTGGTGTCCTGCATACACCACACACACTGTCTCCCCTCCACACCTTTGCTCAGCTGAGCGGCTCTGCCCACTCTCGAGACAGCCACTCCTGAGCTCAGCTCAGGGACATCCCTTGAGGACAGGCTCATCGGACATTTCCCTGGATCCTCTCTGCCTCTCTACAGAGCGACTGACTGACTACCTGTTCCTGGACAGACTGGTCTGTGTGTCCACCTCACACTGCGAGCAGGCCAAGGGCAGGAACAGCATGAGTGCAGTTTCACAGCCCCAACTGCTCCCCGATCAGTCCTGGCACGTGGCACTCCACTGGGGGGAGTGTGACAGTCTGTACCCACTGTACAGAAACACACACTCACCACCTGGTTAAACTGAATTTCTATTAACAGCTTGGATCACCTCACACTGGATGCACGGACGAGCCAAAGTCTGGGCCTATCCACACACGACTCCTATCCCCCGACCTCAAAGGCATCTTGAATTCTGGATACTAGGGATTTGTGAAAGCTGAGGTGGACGCGGGGGAAAGAGAAAACGTACAAAGCCAGTTACCTCTGTGAAGACGGCATGGCGCTCCAGACCCATCGAGCAGAGGTGTGCCTGGAGGAAATCCACGAAGGAATTGTGCTGCTGACCGTAGTAGTATTCCTGGGACAGCGCCTGGGCCGCAAAACACCCCAGCGAGGACGCACTCAGCCGCACCACTGCGTCGGGGGTGGCACAGCCCAGCAGGATCAGCTTGGCGTCCTCCAACACCATCTGGAAGAGGTCGCCGCTCAACTTGCTGGGAGCACGCCTCTCTATGACCTGCAGCACCACGGAGGCACACGTGTCCGAGTGGTAGCCTATGAAGACCTCGGACGGGCTGTATCTGTGGCTGGCTTGGAACTGACCTGCTGGCACGTGGATGAAGTCCTGCACCCACGCCTTGAGCTTTTCTACAATGTTCTTCTGCCATTTCTCCAGCACAGTATTGATGTCCAGGTAGTGCTTCTCCAGCCGGTTGATGAGCGGGATGGGGAAACGTGCGTACACAACTTCTTTCTCTTCAATGACGATCAAACGGAAGGCCGGGTGAACCCGGCACTTGACGCGATGGGTGCCCAGGCCCAAGTCCACGTACTTCTGCCCCCCCAGGTAGACGTAGTACTGGTTGAGTGCGTCGTACAGGCTCTCATAGAGGTTTTGCAGGTTAAGCAGGACCACCATCTTGCCGGTCTCCATGCAGACCTTCACACGGTTGATGTTTCTGCAGACCTGGGTGTACTCCTGGTCCCTGGGAAAACTGGAGCCAAAAATAATCTCTGGCTGCTGGTCCTCGCTGAAGAACATCTCCTGGAGGATCTGTAGGGCCACGTAATTCTTGGTCAGCACAAGTAAGTAGCGGCACTCAGCATCTTCCAGCTCCTGACCCATCTGATGGTCGCCGAAAATGTTCTGCCGGATCAGCTGGACCGTGCTGACTTCTTCAGAGCGCTTCGCCTCGGGTAAACTGGCCATAAAAATGTCCAAAGCATGGATGTCGTCTTTACCACTGAAGTTTCGAAGGATGGCCCGTGCGAGGTCTTGCGGGGAGGGCTTTTTATTGGAAGCTTTGGCCGAGGCAAAGACCATTTTGATGAGGCTATAGTAGTCACGAAGCCCAAAGAATTCCTTGTCCTGGCTCTTGCACACAGTCTCGTAGCCCTTGGCAAAGGAAGCAAAGTACCCTTGGACTCGGTCCTGAACGAGAGTGTCCGAATGGCAAATCCCCTTGGCACTCGCGATGAGCTCTTTCTTGTTGGGACTGCCACGTGACACAAAAATGCCCCGGTTCATCTTGGCGGGGTCCAGGGCCCAGTTGGAAATGCCAACGAAGCCCACTTTTTTGTGGGGGGCGGGGTCGTCTTCAATGCAGCCGTCCTCCAGCAGTGGGTGCAAAGCCTTCAGGGGCATCTTGGGAGAGTCTTCAGCCAGCCCGACCTCATCTAACACCACCACGGAGACATACTGCTGCAGGTCCTTGCCCTGCTGGAAGCGAGCACACTGCTTGAAGGTGCCGATGATGCCCTGGGGGGTGGAGTGCGGGCTGCACTGGAACGACACCAGGTGCACCTGCTTCAGGTTCCGGAAGAGATCCGAGTAGGCTGCCTGGCCTTGCATGGCGTCGGCCACAATGGTCTTGGCGAGAGATTTGGAGCTGCCGGGCTTCCCCACCAGGAAGAGAGGGATCCTAAGCTCAATGCAGACCACCATCATGAATACGTTCTCCTTCAAAGCCAAGTTCCTGGCAATGGTTTTTCTCAGAGGTACACCACTCAGAAAAAGATCCTGCGTTTGACTGATCTCATCCAGGATAACTCTGCTGTCATTATATGGTTCTGGAAGACACTGGCAGATGGCTTTCCTATATGATTCCTTCTTTTCTAATGAGGCGTGGTAACAGACCCCAATGGCCTGCACCAGAGACCAGAGGACAGGACTTCTCTCAAATGGATGTTTTACGTCACCTGACTTCAAAAGGAAGGATTCCAGTTTTGCCAGGAGCATCACACTGTGGTCATAAAACCACCTGAAGACTTTCACGCAGCGTTCCACGTCCCGAAGGCTGACAAAGCTACACTCGTTTTCCCTTTGCCTCATGAAAGCCTGAGAGGCAGAAAGCACTTCTGTGATCAGAAGACTCTCATCTTGCCCTATCACGACGGAGTCCATCAGCCTCTGGACAATTTGCTGAATGTAGAGCTTTTCGGCAGTATCATTCAGCTGTCCGAAGTCCCACACCAGGGGAATCATGCTGGGGGGCAGAGCATGGACACGGTAAACCAACTGCCTCAGAGGAATGGAGCCCAGCTTCTCCACTGTCTCCTCCGAGCTCACTCTGTAGCCCAGCCCCGCCGACTCCAGGCGGCGGATCATCTCCTGCGAGTGCTTCCGGTAAGGGTTGCAGGCGGCAATGATATGCAAACCGGAGTTCTCAGCCAGGGGCTCACCGTTCACCGTGTGGTCACACAGCACTTCTTTGATACAGCTGATGGCTTCTGTTGTGTTGGCTTCATCAAAGAACAAGATGGTGTCGAGCTCATAGTGGGTCTTGTTGAAGATGGCGATGTTCTCAGCCTCCCTGACCTTGGAGTAGATCATGTCTGCAGTGGTTCCTCCATGAACCTTGACCAACTTCATTGTTTCTGTATTGACACCCCCACGCCTCAGGTCACTAAAGAACTTGATGAGCCTGGTTTTCCCGCAGCCGGTTTCTCCCATGATGACAACGGGGATCCCACACCGGAACCGCATCTCAATGCCAAGGATCTTCAACATGTTGTCTGTTGTGAGCTCGTAGGTTTCATCAGGGTCAATGGGCCACTGGATCCCTAACACCATGCAGAGCTTTTCCAGTTTCTGGTGTCTGGGCAGCTGATCAAAGTCCACGTTGAAGGGCACCCTCTGATGCAGCAGCCCTCTGTACAGTTCCATCGCCATGACGTCCTTCTTGATGACGCTCCCATTCAAGAGATTGATGGCATCAAGGGCATTGTTCTCATTGGGCCGGAAATGGAAGCCAATGAATGTCATGGATATGTGGTCCCCGTTGAAGAAAACGTAGGGGTGGGGCTCTGACTCCCACCTCCGCCGCAGAGTGAAAGGAGCTAGATCCTCTTCCTTGACCCCGTCCATGTTCACCATAGGAGTCCCTGGGCTCTGGTCAGAGCTGCTCAGGGTTGGCGTGGCAAAGTCTCTTGCCATAATGATCATGAAGGTGACCACAAAGTTCTTGAAGCCCTGCAGTGTGTCTCCAATGAAATAAGGCTTACAGAAATCAGAGGCCTCGCAGTCTTTGAGCTGGTAATTCAGGAAGCGAGCAAAGTTCCGAAGCTCTGACCACGACGGGTCAATCACCCCGCAGTAAATCAGCAGATGCTGGAGGCACTCCTCGGGCGTGTCTTCAACGAAGCCTTCGTACTGAAAAGTATCCAGGTTTTGCTTTTGATGGAATCGTTTCAAATACTGGTACGGTCTTTGGAACGTTTCACTGCAGAACTCCTCCTGATCCATCCCAGGATCTCTGGGCTTTGCCGCTGGGTTCAGACCCATGTCCATCACCTCTTTGGGAGGCCGGCAAGTGATTTTGGGGAAGATGTCAAGAAAACCAAACTTGGGGGAGTGGGTACCCTGGAAAAGAGACATGAAATAAATAAATTGTCATGACTAAATGACCCTCTAAAAATTGCTTCTGCAATTCCGTTACTAGGTATATATCCTAAAGAACTGAGAGCCATGACAAGAACAGATATATGCACACCCATGTTCATCGCAGCGCTATTTACAATAGCCAAAAGATGGAAACCTAGGTGCCCATCAACAGAGTAACAGATAACCAAACTATGGTACATACATACAATGGAATAACATGCAACCCTAAAGAATAACATAGCATCTGAAAACACCACGTAATGTGAATGAACTGGGAGGACATTATACTGAGTGAAATAATTCAATCACAGAAGAACAAATATTGTATCAGTCTGTTATTGTAAAAGTCAAGGAAAGGTTTATATATGGAAGGAAATTTTCTTTGTTAGTTACCAGGGGTGTGAGGGGAGGGGAGGGAACACTGTTAGATAAGGAGAGACAAGTATTGATTTGGGAAAAGGGAAGGGCAATGTACCAGGTATGAGTGATCAACACATGGCACCGAGGAAGAGGATGACACAGAGAAGCGAATGGGAGGGGCAGACAACACAGATGAACACACAGCACTGCACTGTCAGTGAAGGCAAACATGACTATACAGGTGGAGAGATGGGTAGACAGGCTGAACGATTAAGTATGTTTATGCAGAGGGGAGTGTGCCCAAGACCACATATAGGGTTGGCAGACAATGTTTCTACACATGTATTTGTATGTTCTGTAAGAATTCCCAGATATATAGTAGAACTGACAAGGGACAAGATTGTAGTCACTTCTTGGGCGTAGCCAGCTACCCAGAGGAAGCAAGTAGTTGGACCTGTGGGCTCGGAACCACGGTTGCAGAGGACACCAAGCTCAACTGGCGTCACATACCACACAAAACATTGTTCCACATCCTACTGTGGCAAGTAGCGACTGGGATCTTAAAAGCTTGCAACTGGTCACCTAAATGCAATAATGGGTCATTCCTTGTCCAGAGTAAAGAAGAATGAAGAAAACCAAAGATTCATGGAAACAATTAGTCTCATGACTGGTACACCATGCGATCCACAGCCTATATGACTATGAGACCAGAAGAACTAGATGGTGCCCAGCTACCACTGTCAACCACTCAGGTGGATCAGGGCAGGAGATCCTGGACAGAGTGGGAGAACAACATGGAACAAAACTCAAAATCATTTGGGGAAAAAGAAAAAAAGGGACCAGGTTTGCTAGTCTGATAGAGCCTGATGGAACCACCGAGACTATGGCCCCTCGCTGCCCTTCAGGTCTGGAATTGAACCCACTCCTGTGGCTTCCAGCCAAACAAAAGACAGGCACATGAGCTGAACATTTATATTAAGTAGACACACTACTTGGAGAGATCAATCATGGGAGAATAGTAGGGCTATGTATGCACAGGGACACAGCTCGGGGGCAGGAGGGCATGGCTGGAAGGGCACAGGGAAGAGGTAACTATGGGGAGGAAGTGGGAGGAGAGCTGTTGCACTGTGGTAAATTGCAGTCAATGTCAGGAAACAAAGTGTGTGTGAGCTGCTGTATGGAAAGTGAATTTGCTCTGTAAACTTGCACCCAAACCACAATAAAATTTTTTTTAAAAAACTGCTTCTGCATTTGAGTGCTCCATGAAGTCTATGTTGGACAGAGTTTTAAGAAAACATCACTTAAAAGCGTGTAGCTTTCTGTGAACTCCCTTTCACACAGGCTGCCATAACATGCACACTAACGCCATGAGACCTGCAGCCTTTATCTTAATAATTCTTCAGGAAATTACTTTGCAACCCAACTTCTTGAAGCTCAATTTCTCCATTAAGCATGTATGTACGTGTGTGTGCGTCATTTTTGTTAAGAAATTTCTGTGGCAAAAGTCTCCCTCCCATCTCAGCTGGCAATGAGAAAGAGGACACCTCTCCGAGGGGAGAAATTTACTGTGCTCACAGCACACTGGGATTTAACCTGGACACAGAGCATGAACGGCACACACGCACACTGCCAGCTAACAGAAGAGCACTTTTATCTAGTCTACGCACAGTTCAACGACACGTTGAAGGCCTGAGTTTTCTTTACCAACACTGCACTTGGCAGCAGCACACAGTGAATGACAAAAACCTGCCGCCCACAGTAAGACCCGAGGAATGTCAACTCCCTGCCCAACATGAGGAAGAAGCTCTGTGGACATACCAGTCTTGAAGGCCTGTTTGGCACAACAGAATTCTTTTCCAGGATTTCAATGACGTATAAATGGCAGGGACTGCGAAACCACATCTTCCCGTTTACGTCCATTAAGTATCGGAGCACGAGGAGTTTGAAAAGGAAGCCCCAGATTCCAGACTGCACCTAGAGACACAATCACGTGGGTTTAAAGGAGCTCTCATGGCATAGTGCCTAAGGCACCTGACTGCTAACCAGAAGGCTGGCGGATCAAACCCACCAGCCACTCCTCGGAAGGAAGACCAGGCAATCTACTTCCGTAGAGATACTGCCTCAAAAACCCAAGGAAGGGTCCCTGTGAGTCGGAATCAACTCAACAGCAATCAGTTTGTTTTTTGTTTTGTTTTGACTGAAGACCAGTCCCTCAACCTATAAGGTCCTCTGATTTTGTTCTCTGGCGGGATGACACTGAACTTCCATACCTGTAGAAAGGGGAAACTCTAGATTCTGAAAAAGGGGCAGCTCAGGACATGGGGCTATGTCTCCCCTGACTGGGCCCCCGGGCTATAAGGAGGGGGCAGGTCAGGACTCGGGACACCGTCTCCCGAGTGGATCCGAGGGTGGAGGAGGGGGCAGGTCGTAACTTGGGGCTTCGCTGTCTCCCGACTGGATCCGTTGTGTAAAGAGGGGACCGGTCAGGACAGGGGGCTGAGTCTCCCGAGTGTCCCCTCATCGTGAGGAGGGGGCAGGTCAGGACGAGGGTTGTCTCCTCTGACTGGATCTGTCCTTGTCAGCAGAGGGCAGGTCAGAACAGGGGGCTGTGTCTCCCCTGAGTGGACCCTTGGTATGAGGAGGGGTCAGGTCGTGACTTGGGGCTTTGCTGTCTCCCGACTGGATCCGTCAGTGTGAGGAGGGGGCAGGTCGCGACGCACAGCTGTGTCTCCCACCTCCAACCCGGGCACTTACTGACGAGGTCACGTCGAAGTGGAAAACTGCGGGGCATCTCTGGCGCCGTGCGCTCAGGAAGGGCAGGAGGGTGCGCAGGACCTGGCTTTCATCCACTTGGGGATCCATCAGTCGGATGACCTTGAGGGGCACGTCTCTCTCAGGGAACATGGTCTCCAGCCTGCTGTGAAGTCTCTTCACATAGAGAGACTTTCCTGTGAGATGACAGGCGACAATCAGGGCCAGGACCTCAGACGGAGCATCCTGGTTAGCGGCTCCTTCCGTGTGCGCAAACCTCCAGAGAACGCACAGAACCCACGTGACGCAGGTGCCCCGTGACCTGAGATGGTGCCAGTGACATAACCCGGGCACAAGAAACAGCAGAAATACGGGGCGAGGGGGCCTCCAGCGGTCGTCCAGCTGGAGCATGGCCCCACTATTCAGGTAAAGTCAGGACTGAGGGAAACATCTGCTTTTCCCAAACCTCGGTGGTGTTCCCAGACCACGCTCTTTCCCAGAATGCAACGTGAGGCTAGGGGAACTTGACGGTGACTGGGTTGGGAGGGACAAGGGCCTCGGTGCCTTTGCCAGGCAGGGTCCTAACATCTCCCCTGTTCTCATAGCCACTAACCCCAAAGAGGACAAGGAACTCAACTGCAGAGAAGCCTGCTTAGGCGGGAAAGGCTAGGGGTGGTCAGAGGAATTGCCCCCAATACTGGGCACCAGGTAAGAGAGGGCACCCCCTTCCGGCACAGGCCCTGACTGACAACATGAGTCTAAACCTCCCTGAGGCTCAGTTCCCCCCCAGTCAGACAAGGGGACGTCCTCACGGGTCCCCGTGAGAAGTGGGTCCGGAGAGCGCGACTGAGGCCTTACCAACACCAGCTCTCCGCGACGCCACCACCCCGACGCACATCTGGTCCCTGAACACCGCGGCTGCAGATGGGGTCTGCGGGGGGACCCGGAAGTGGCTCTCCAGGTAGGCCTGGATGTCCTGGAGCGGCGCCTGTGGGGTGATGAGGACCTTGTACTGGCTGAAGGCTGAGGGCAAGTAGCAGTGCTCCCGGTCATAGTCGCAGATCAGGACAAGCTGGTAGTCGTCATGGTGAGGCTGTAGGCACAGGCGCTGGAAAAGGGCTTCTGCCTGGCAGCCCACCTCGTAGCTGAGCCGGTCCGCGAACAGCAGGCTGTACACCTTGCGGCCCCTGGAGCCCAGGGTGAGGCAGCGGCGCAGAAGCAGGGCCACCTCCTCGAACGTGGTCTCAGGGGTGCAGAGCAGCACCTCATCGTAGGTGGGCAGGGGCTGGCGCGGGGCCTCCATGTAGACGGCCAAGGCGGCCAGCAGCACCTCCGAGTGGCCACAGACGACCAGGTTGGGCTGGCCAGCCTGCAGGCCTCTGGGCAGACGCCGCTCCACAGGGGACCCGCTCGCCGTGGCCAGGTGAGCCAGACAGCAGCCAAGGGCGTCCAGGTCCAGGCAGTGAGGCAGGAAGGCGCTCATGCACCACACTGACTGCTCCATGATGACCCTCAGCTGGTCCACCAGGCTGAGCTCCGAGGAGAGCAACCGCGGGAACTCTGCCATCACTGTCTGCACGTGGTGTCTGCCGGCCGCGCCGCCAGTCCTGCTGGAGGCATCTGAGACCGCCCTGGGGCTGCAGTTGCCGCCGATGGAGGACAGCATCATCAGCGCTGCCTGGCTGGGGCTTGGCTTCCTGAGCTCCGTGCTCAGGTAGACCAGCTGCTCGGCCGTGTAGAAGTTGAGATAGAAGTGCTCAGCTCGCTTCTCCTCCACAAACTCCTTCCAGCGGTCCAGGAAGTGCTCCATCTGCCTGCACAGGGCCTCCAGCAGCCCGGCCACCTCCCCACTGCCCAGGAGCTGGCCCACCAGCTCCAGGTTGAAGTCTATGAGGATGGAGATGCTGCTCTGGGGGCAGCAGTATACCTCCGCGGTCCAGGTTCTGAACAGCATGTTCCCAGCAGAGTAGAGGTTCATGAAGGATTGGACCAGCCTCTGCACGTTGCAGAACACCTGCGGAAACAGGGCCGTGACGGGGATGCCACACTACGTCCAAAACACCCATGGAAAACAGGGCCGTGAGGGGGACACCACAGGGCACACTACGTGCAAAACGCCCGCGAAAACGGGGTCACAAGGGGGACGCCACACAGCCACACTAAGTCCAAAACACCCGCGGAAAATGGGGCCATGAGGCGGACCCACAGAGTGCACTACGTGCAAAATACCCACAGAAAATAGGGCCACAAGGGGCATGCCACAGAGCCACAGTACATGCAAAACACTCGCTGAAAACGGAGCCATGGAGTGGGCGCCACACAGCCATACTACGTGCAAAACACCCGTGGAAAACAGGGCCATGAGGTAGGCACCACACAGCCACACTACATGCAAAACACCCACAGAGAATGGGGCCATGAGGTGGGCGCCACAGAGCAGCACGAGACAGGCAGAAAGCCTAGAACGACCTAACAGGATGGACTCTGAAGGAGATGGCTACACGTCTGTCCTCCGGCCCACTGTGACCGCATGCACACGGTGCTGTGGCTGCCAGTAAGCCAGCCCCTGGCCACAGTGTCCAACTCATGTCTGCCCTGACTCACGTAGCCCTGCACCACGCCTGTGGTCAGCTTTTGAGTGGACCGCTGTGACTCACAAGCTTTCATCGGCCAGCAGTCAGAACTAGCCCCGGAACCCTCCTCCTGTGTGTCTTGGTCTGAAAGCTCTGCTGACACCTGTCGGGCATCCCAGCCCTGACAGGTGGGCTGCACTAGAGGGGCACCAGGCCAGAATCAAACCTGGGTCTCCCACATGGGGGCAAAAATTCTACCACTGAACCATCGAGCGCCTCTGCGCAAAGATCAATTTATCACGACAGGCCCCCCTTCTCCTTCCTACAATGGGCCTCACAGCAGGGCTGTCTTCCGCAGCAGGCAGCAGGGCGGACAGACACAGGCATTAAAGTGAACCGCAGCTGAATTTTACAGAGAGACGCAAAAGGAACTTAGGAGGCAATCACAGAAACCGACACGCCTCTGGGTGTTTCTGGATTCTGGCCGCCTGCGAGGGTGACTGAAGCAAGTGAACCTTCTTCCCAAAGACTAGGCTCCCTCTTCTCTAGGCCAGTGGACCAGCTGACAGCTCATCCGATGGCTGCTAAGGGCCCGTCGTGCCTGTATTCTCTCCTTGGGCCTTGAACCTGGCATTCCGCACACTCACTAGCTCTGTTCTCCAGGGGCGTTTAGCAATTAAATGCCAACTCGAGCCGCACTGTCTCTCTCCTGCAGCCCCAACAGACGGGCCGGTGGCGTGCACCCAGCTCTGGCGTGACCCTGGTGCTCACCTCAGAAAACGCCTCCACTTCAGTGTTGCTTTGATCTTTCTTGCCAGACATCAGCATCAGCTTGTTCAAAAGCTCCTTTAGTTCTTCCAAAGTATACTCTCGTGTTTGTTCCAGGTCCCCGTGGCACTCGGGCAGGACCAGACGCAGGACCGAATCTGCAGAGATCTGGGGCACAGCGCAAGGGGAGCCGTCAGACCCCACGTGGGCAGCACCCCAAGAGCGCCCTCAACGCCCGCCCGGGGCCCCAGGGCGTTCACCTTTTGGCCGTCTGTGGGAGCCTTGATGACATAGATGCCGTTGTTGTTGATGGCTTTTGCCAGGGACAGGGACGAGAGCTCTACAGACCCGTGACTCTCCTTCACTGTTTTCAGCCATTCCAGATTCCTGGCAGAGTCGCGCTGTTGGGACAAAAGTGGAGGCAATGAGCCGAGAGTCCCCGCCAGGCCTCTGCTCCCCAGTCCCTCCTAGGAGACGCTGCCGCGCCCCACACCCATGACTGAGCTGGGGACTGCTCCAGGGGCGTGTGCTCATTCCTGCAGGACGTCCGTCCCTTGCTATTGCCGTTGCTGGAAGAGGCTGTTGACCTGAGTCTCCACCACAACCTAGGGCCCTGGCCAGCACAGGGAGGCACTCGGCCTGTGTTCATGGACATGGACGAGGACGGAATGGCATGAAGCCCATTCTCCTGGGAAAGGCCACTAGCCTGCCGGTCCTTCAGCATAAAGAACCTGTCAGGAGCTGTGCTGGACCCAGGGCTATGGGGCCTGAGGGTCCAAACGTCCCTCTGTGGCCACCCAGCACCCTCAGAAACTTAAGGCAACCCTGCAACAGAAGCCTGCGTTAGCGTCGAGCTTCCAGCCAAGAAAACGCCAGCAGCCCGTCTGCTTCTCCGCCTCTGCCGACAATGCCGTCCTGAGGCTGGTCCCGGTTCTGGGCAGTATCTGCTTGTTAGGGGGCTCCCATAGCATTTGTCAAGTACGTCTGCAAGGGCCCTGTGCAGACAGCTTACTGAAACGTAAGTGCTTATTCTTCTCCTAATAAAACATTCACATGGCAACTGAAGAAGGTATGAAAAGTATCAAAATATACAAGACGTAGCAGAAACTGCTGGGCTACCACTCCGACAACTGCCAGGAGTCACTGCCAAAACTTACAACACTTAATAAGGTGTCAAGAAAGTGAGAAAAACGTGTTAGTGAGCCTCCTCTCCCCTGTCTTCCCCTAAGTTTGTATCAGAGATTACGGTCACTTACAGACAGCATAAGCTTTAACATAAGCGAGAAGGTGCCTATGTAGATAAACACCTGTGGTGACCATCCTAGCAGAACCCCAGGGGGCAGGGGTCTTTGTCATTTGTACCTGAGTCACCCTTTTGTGCTGTGGGTGTGAGCTGTGAGCTGTTACACTTAGCTGCTCCAGCGAGCACCAAGACTTACCAGTTTCTTGGGCAGGTCTGGGTCATTTTCCAGAGCCTTCCATAGCTCTTGCAGCTGGCGCATGAGCTCAGCGAAACCGGCCTTCTTGGGGAGCTTGTACAGGAGCGCGTCATAGCCCTGCACGGCGTCATGGAAACAGGCCACGCGGTCCACGTCAATGTCATTCTCGCCCGCCGAGATGGATGCCAGGTCCACAAACACCTTCAGCTCGTTGTTGTCTTGGGAAGAGAAGAGATGAGGTCAGCGTCTCAGACTCAGCTGGACAGCACCCTCGCTGAGGTGTGAAGTGGATGCTGGATGGACACTCGGGGCCCATCGACCATCTGCTGTCGCCATTTTCCCACGGCACTCACTGCTAGCCCTGACCGAGCAAAAGCAAGGTCCTGGGCCCTGCACAGGCTACTCCACTCCATCCACGAAATGTCCCCTTTTATACAAAAGACACTGAGGCTCACAGAGTAAACACGGTGCTGATGTCACCTAGAGAAAAATGGGTTACGTTCTCGGGCTAATCGCTAATCAAGGATGTGACTCCAAGAGGGTACTCCATGGCAGAAAACGGGCTCCCACCGCCCTCTGCACCCCCGCGTCTCCCTGCACACAAGCCCGGCCCACCTGCCCCTCTCCTCCTCCTATGAGCGAACTCTGTCAACGGCACTCTGAGCCACAGGGTGCAGAAGCTGCCTAGCCCTGTGCTGGGAAAGAGACGCAGCGCACATTGTCCCCAAAGATGCCGTAACCAAACCTCTGGGGCAAGAGCTAGCCTTGTCCTCGAGCAAAACAGCAACCAGAGGAAAGTGAAGGGGCCCCCGGCTGTCCACAGCAAGCAGCCCAGAGTGGGGGCAAGCGGGAAAGGGAATGACTTTCACACCAGACTGAGAACCACTGTCCTGCCAGGAACCACAAACCACACGCTGCATTTCTGTGTAGACAGTGCAGTCAGGGCTCTGGCTCTGCCCGGGGTGCTCAAGGGGACGGGCTCCCTGGAGGTTCCAGAAACCCCCCAGACAAACACCTGGAGCCCTTGCGAGGCCCCTGGCCACCTGGGCACGCCTCTCACCTCCCAGGGCCTCCTGGACCCAGCTGATGAAGTCCCTCCTCAGGGACAGCTCCGCCAAGCACTGGCACCGCACGTCACTGACGCTCTCCAGCAGCTTCCGGGCCTGGATGAGCTGTGGGCTGATCTGGGTCAGCTTCTCATGGCGAAAGCGGTCAAAGGCTTCCGTCTGCAAGACAAGGTTTGGCTGTAGGCCAGCAATGGCTGCCTGGAGTCCCCCAGTCTGAGAGCAGCAACAAGGCCACCTGGTTGGGGAAGCCTTCCTCCCCACAATTTCTACACATTCAGCTGCCAGAGCAACAGGCAAGTAAAAGGAAAACACTTCTAACCCTTGAACTAGACGAGGGGTGAAAAATACCCCTTTGCCGCCAACTGAGCCCATGTGTCAGAGCAGAGCTGTGCTCCGCAGGGGACACGGCGCCGAGCACTTCAGACACGGGTCACCAGGCCTCTCTTCCAAGGCCCCTCGGTGGACTCGGACCTTTCAGTTAGCGGCCGAGCCTGTTAATGAACCGCACCACCCAGGCACCCTGGACAGGGGTGAGGGTTTATAAAACGTAACGTCTGTTGCCCTCCACCCCAGAGTAACAACCCTCCTCTGTCCCTGACACTCTGCTGAGCATCTTACATGAGCTTAAACACTCTCATCTTGCAGTGAGGCTGCCAGGGGCACACTGCCTTTCTTCCTGTCGTGCGGATGAAGACACCGAGAGTCGTGACTGACCCGGACTTACATGTATGTGACTGCAAACCCTGGGCTTTCCAGCATGGTCATGCCCATCTGTACTATATTGCATTGCTACCGTGTGCTATCACCATTTTCCCACGGCACTCACTGCTAGCCCTGACCGAGCAAAAGCAAGGTCCTAGGTCCTGCACAGGCTACTCCACTCCATGCACGAAATGTCCCCTTTTATACAAAAGACCAAGGCTCATGGAGTAAACAGGGTGCTGATGTCACCTGGAGAAAAATGGGCTGTGTTCTTGTTACGGGCAGCACTGCAGCCCGCTCCTTAACGTAAGCGAGAAGGTGCCTGTGTAGACACGGAGTCAATGCTGACCTACAGCACCCTCAGAGGAGAAAGCACGGCCCCACAGGGTTTCCTAAGCTGTAAGTAACCTTCATGGGAGCACATCATCGGCATTTCTCTCCTACGGAGTAGCTGGTGGGTTTGAACCGCTGACTTCCGCTTAGCAGTCAAGCACACAACCAGTGTATCAACAGGGCACCTTCTGCTGTAATACACATCACAGTTACCAAAAACCAGAATGTCAAAGACTTTTGGATTCTAACAGAAAAATGGTCATGTGCTGCTCTGAGGCGGTGTGTGTGGACAGCCAACAACATCAACGCACGTTCCCCCTACAACCTGAGGAAACCGAGTCACTCCTTCCAAATACCTGACTACCGACAGTGGGTCGGCACCCTCTTCCTAAATGCGTGACCCTCCTGCTGCACCAGGTGACCTCAGCAGCTAAGGTGCACTTGCACTATAAACAACGGTGACAACGGAGCCCACAGCACATCCAAACAGGAAGCTGCGGACGCACCCTCCCCACCCATCAACACCCAGGCGGTCTGAGGGCTCCCAGGACTCTGAGGTAGGACCCCACCCCCACTGCCCACTGCCAGGAGTCGCTGCCAAAACTTACAACATTTAATAAGGTGTCAAGGACAGTGAAGTCACCAGTCAGGCCCAAATTCTCCTTGACCTTCAAGATGACCCTGGCTGAGTGAACGGCCTGGTGGAGGTGATGGTACTCCTGGATCTGTTCCACACGTTTCTGGACCCAGTGCTTTGGGTCACTCCCGTCCACACTGCACATGACCTGGAGGTCAAGAGTCAGGTCGCTGTACTTGTTGACAAAGTCTTTGAAGACGGCATCGACGTCCTCGAGGGTGACCTCTCCGGACTTGAGGTCCTCGTACAATTGAGTGAACCTCTCGTAAGAAGGACGATACAAAGCCTCATAGGCATCTTCAAGAAGGAGGGTCTCCTCTTCCGATTCCTCCTCAGGCTGCTTCAGTGACTCCGCGGCTTCCTCCCAGAACATCCTGAAGATGTGGCTGTCCCGCAGCAAGTCCGCCTTCTCGGCCATGTCCTGGACCTGGGGGCTCAGCCTGTAGTGTGTCCGGAGCTCCACCTCCGAGCAGGTGGACTGCCTCACCGTCACGGCTTCACTCAACCTCTTCGTGCTCAGGTCTTCCCTATGTTGGTGCGCAATCTCACCCAAATCCACTTTGAAACCACAAGAAAGTGCCAGAGTCAAACATCTGCTCACCATCACCATATGACATTAATTTCCGTCCCCAGTACTCACTCCTCACTTCTCTGAGGAAAGAGTGGATACAGTTGCTGGCTCCCCTCACCCCCAACGGCAATTCACAGACCTCCCCCCTCACCCCTTGGGCTTCCTGACAAAGTCTCATGATAAGGAAAGCTTTGTGACTTCTGGGGGAGGACAGTTTGAAAACACACAGGTATTCTCAAATCCCACCACAGACAGAACACTTGTCAAAAGTCAGAGGCCCACCAGGACAGGGAACAGGCCAATCAGACTCCATCCCCAGTTCCCTAAAAGCAAAGACACTGGTTGTGCCGGGAACCAGGAAAAGGCAGGTGGTAGGAAGATAAGGAACACTGAAACCCAAGGCTGTGTAACACGCGATCAGATGTGTTCATCGCTCTTGACCCCTCACAGTCAGCTTAGCAGGTGGATCCCCTCCTCCACCCTGGGAAACTGTGGCTCGTGTTCTAGGACCGTAACACGGTTCTCTGGAGTGAGCGCACGGATCCGAATCAATGGGTCCGGCAAGATCCAGACAGACTCTCGTTCCCAGGAAGATGACAGTGTGCACTGTTCACCCTCAGGGAGAAGAAAGAGGAAGACTTAGGATGAAAGAAACAGGAGCAAGGGAGCACTGGAAATGGGGGGGTTGAGTACGTTCCCACTGGACGCTGCCTGCCAGCCCTCTTCTCCCTTTTAGCTTCAGATGCATGGCAGCCAGGCCTGCACCGTCCGGGCAGGAGCCTACAAGTCTTTTCTGGAAAACCCGACCGGCCCAAGAGAAAAAGACCTGAAGACCCAGCGCGGATCGAAGGCCTGCCACACCCTCTGCCGGAGAACACAGCCAGGAAACCCAAGCCACGTGCTCAGCTTTCAGGCAGTGTTTGAAGCCCATCTTTTAATCTAAACAGACAAAACTTCCAGAACGGGAAGGGAGTACCTCACACGAACAGGAGCCAGAGACAGAAGCAATGACCTGGAGGAGACGGATGACTCCAGGCAAAGCAAGCCTCGGACGGAAAACACCAGTCTCTGGGAGGCCCTACAGTACGAACAAGAACAGGAGGGGCACAAAGTATGATTCGGGAAAAAAAGGGCTCCTAGAAATGAAATACTGAATGACGCAGGAAGCACCAACAGAAGATGGAAGGAACACACAGAGTCACTGGACCAAAAAGAACTGGTCAGTGTTCAGCTATTTCAGGTGGCAGCGTATGACAAGAACCAACGATACTGAAGGAAGAAGTCGAAGCTGCACCGAAGGAACTGGCGAAGAACAAGGCTCCAGGAACTGATGGAATACCCATGGAGACGTTTCAACTAACAGATGCCCTACCACAGGCACTCACTGGGCTATGCCAAGAGACTTGGAAGACAGCTACCTGGCCAACTGACTGGAAGAGATCCATACTTGTACACATTCCAAAGAAAGGTGATCCAACAGAACGTGGAAATTATTGAACAATATTGTTAATATCACACACAGTAAAATCTTGCTGAAGATAATTCAAAAACAGTTGCACCAATATATTGACAGGGAACTTCCAGAAATGCAAGCTGGATTCAGAAGAGGACGTGGAACAAGGAGTATCATTGCTGATGTCAGATGGATCTTGGCTGAAAACAAATACCAGAAAGATGTTTACTTGTGTTTTACTGACTACGCAAAGACATTTGATGGTGTGGATGAATTATGGGTAACATTAAGAAGAATGGGAATTCCAGAGTACTTAATTATACTCATGAGGAACCTGTACATAGACCAGGAGGCTGTCGTTTGAACAGAACAAGGGGACACTGCATGGTTTAAAATCAAGAAGGGAGTGCGTCAGGGTTGAATCCTTTCCCCACACTTATTCCATCTGTATGCTGAGCAAATAATCCAAGAAGCTGGACTATATGAAGAACATGGCATCGGGAATGGAAGAAGATTCATTAACACCCTGTGATACACAGACAACACAACTTTGCTTGAAAGTGAGTATGACCTGAAATGCTTACTGAAGAAGACCGAAGACTACAGTCTGCAGTACGGATTACACCTCAACATAAAGAAAACAAACCCCCTCACAACTGGACCAATAAGCAGCATCACGATAAATGGAGAAAAGACTCAAGTTGTCAAAGATTTCTTACTTGGATCCACAATCAACACCAATGGAAGCAGCAGTTAAGAAATCAGATGACGTACTACACTGAGCAAATCTGCTGCCAAAGACCTCTTTGAAGTGCTGAAGAGAAAAGATGCTTCCTTGAGGACGAAGGTTTTCCTGACCCAAGCCACGGTATTTTCAATTGCCTCATGTGCATGTGAGACCTGGACAATGAATAAGGAAGATCGAAGAAGAGTTGATGCTTTTGGGTTGTGGTGTTAGCAGAGAATTCTGAAAGTCCCGTGGACTGCCAGAAGAATGAACAAGTCTGTCCTGGAGGAAGTGCAGCTGGAATGCTCCTTGGAGGCAAGAATGGCCAGACTTTCTCTCACCTACTTTGGTCACGTTGTCAGAAGGGACCATTCCCTGGAGAAGGACATCATGCTTGGTAAAGTGGAGGGTCAGCGCAAAAGGGGAAGGCCCTCAATAAGATGGGTTGGCACAGTGGCTACAACGATGGGCTCAGGTGTAGCAAGGATTACAAGGATTGTGAGGCTGGCACAGGACCGGGCAGTGTTATGTTCTGCTGTGCACAGGGTCGCTATGAGTCGGAGACGACACATCAGCACCTAACAACAACAACAAATTTACTACATGTGAGAGCGTCACCAGGGACGACAGGAGAGCTAAGAAGGTGGTCCAGTCCAGTGCTGGGAGATTCCTGCCGAGACATCACACGAGTCGTCTTGAGAGGGACTGCAGGCCTCTAAAGAGTCCCTTCCAGGACTGATCGGAACATACACAAGAGACAAAGCATATGTAGAAAGACCAGCACCATTGTTCCCAAGGAAACAAAGTGTGCACGAGAAACTGCTTACACAGGCGGGATCCTCTAGGTCCTGAAGGGCGACTGAACTGAAATGATTAAACCCTGCGTGTCCATGGAGATGGAAAGGTTCTGTGTACGGGACACAGACAGAGACAAGAACCCAGTCTGCGTCTGACACAGTGGGTCCAGGCTAAACCAGAAGAACCAGGGAGACAGACAGGGAGGGAACTACCAACAAGAGGAAAAACTGAGCCCGAGAAAGGGGGGAACGCATGCACAGTTGTCAAAAAGTGTAACATTTTTTAAAAAAAACTCTCCCCTCCAAAAGAAAGCACTGTGTCCCCATCACTTTCCTCCCCGTGCCCTCCAGCCCCTCACCCCTGGAGACCCTTGTTGCTGACACTGTTGGCGACACTACCTTTGAGCAAGTGCTTCACCTTCTCACACAACTTTATGAGATTATCGATGCATCTTCGCTCCCTCTTTAGAAACAGCAGCTCACGCAGCCTCCAGGCCAGCACGGCCGCCACATCACACTCTTTCTCCTGTTTTTTCTCTGCAAAAACGAGAAACAAAGAAGGAACCCCGCAGGTCAGACAAACACATCCTTCCCTGGCCACCGCTTCTTCCGCCTCCCTCTGCCTGGGCTCCACCTTCGCTGCTGGGAGGGGGAGTGACGAGGAGGGCGCCCTGCACAGCCCCTCTGCCAACAAGGCCCAGAGCCTTGGAGCAAACGCAACAGCATACTCAGACCCAGCTACTCCGTTCCCACTTCCCTCTCACGTTCCCAAGAACTGAAAACCACCATCAAGTTACCGACAAGGAGAGCCGCTCTTTCCACAGACCACCCTGTCCTACAGCATCCACGGAAACACAGACAGCCCCCAGCCTCAGAGCTCCCCAGGTATCCCAAGGCCCGACCTCCCTGTGACGCTTACTTATTTTCCAGATGTCGAGAAACTGTGTCTTGTGCTTAAGAATCAGCTCCAAGTGTCGCACTAACACTGTTCCATGTAGGAGGCTATCAACAACTTGTGTGAACACAGCCTCGGCGGTGCCCATCAACTTCCTTCCCTCCTTTGTGATATTGGCCAACATCTTCTCATCGGTCCCTGATCAGGGTAGCAACACAGTTAGAACCGCGGGTCCCCCTCCCAGCCGCCTCATGGCCCGTTGGCTCAGCCCCAACTTCTGTGCCGTACAACCAAGCCACTTGTGTCTCCAGCTGCCCCGTTCCCGTCGGAAACTCACGCTTTCACCGCTGAGTTCCCGTCTCAGCCACAGTCCTTCCCAAATGTCTTCCAGACAGGCCAACCACACTCCGCAGGTTTTCCTCAACTACACGGGATCCCCTCCCCACGCCCCCGCCGTGTTCAGACTCTCTGCAGCGGAAGCGTAAACTGCCCAGGCAGGCTGTTGGCATGGTCTAAGGAGCACCTACAGGGCAAGTGCAGAGAATGTAACATGGAGCCGCCGACCTACGTGGTGAAGAGGACTTCACCTTCTACAGCTCTCGGCTCTTTCGCAAAACTTGGGGTGTGCATTGGGGGTGAGTGCTGAAGGTGGAAAGTGAAAACACAGGGAGAGGCAAACAAACCTCCAGAAGGTTTCTTTCCCCGTAATAACGGGGCTGTGATAGTATCAGGAAGGTGCCCCGGACACAGGGGTAAACACCCAGCGGCTAACCAAAAGTCCAGGGGTTCAAATCCACCAGCTGCTCCATAGGAGAAACATGGGGCTGGCTGCTTCTGTAAAGATTATAGCCTTAGAAACCCGTGAGGCAGTTCCACTCTATCGTATACGGTCACGAGGAGTCAAAGTCACCTCAACGGTGACAGGGACAGCATCATGAGAAGATGGAGTTATCTGTGCTATTAAACAATATTTACAGCTTTATTAAAATCTGTCCAAACTCGGAAGCAACCAAGACATCCTTCAGCAGGTAAGCAGATCGACAAACTGTGGTCCATCCATAAATGGAGCCTTACTCAGTGATAACAGGGAGTATCAAATCAGTAAAGGGCACACAGGAACCAGGACACACACTGCAGAGTGGGAACAGCCGGAAAATGCAACACTGCAGAGTGTAAATGGTCTGAGAACACAACACGGAGTAAAAATTGGTCAGAAAATGCAACGCCATCGGGTGAAAACCGGCCTGAAAATGCAACACCATGGAGTGAAAACCAGTGT
Source organism: Orycteropus afer afer (assembly GCF_000298275.1). Lineage (NCBI taxonomy): Eukaryota > Metazoa > Chordata > Mammalia > Tubulidentata > Orycteropodidae > Orycteropus > Orycteropus afer. The sequence continues at coordinate 2,751,066 of NW_006921605.1, forward strand.
GAAAATCCAACATGGCCGACTGAGAACTGGTCCGAAATGCAGTACCACCGAGTGGACACCAGTCTGAAAACACAACAGAGCTGTGTGAAAACGGTCTGAAACCACAACACGGCCAAGTGAGAACGGCCTACAAACGCACCAGGCGGCATGACCGCACCACGACATTCTGGGAAAGGCAAAACCAGAGGTACACTGGGAAGATCAGTGGTTGCTGGGGCTCAAGGGGAGGAGGGGGTGAGCAGTGGGACCCAGGCTACACGTAGGGCACAGAGACCTTCTGCCGACACCGTCAAAGTGGACACCTGGCATCACACAGCTGTGAAAACCCATGTGTTGTTAGTGGCTAACTGATGGGTCAATTCCACCAAATGATGACACCCACCCCCCATATGACAGGACCATGCAAGGAGTGAAGCCCAATGAAATGACGCATGGATGGACTCCAGCTGTTAACACCGTACCAACACTGGTTCACTTGTAATTAGTGGGCCGGACCAGCGCCAGGCGACAGCTGGGGGTAGGGCACATGGCTATTCACACTTCCAGGAAACATTTCTATAAATTGCACTGCTCTACAAAATAAGTCGTATTCACTAAAAAGCCCACAAGCACCATCTTTTCAACTGAGCAGCTTTTAATGACACACATGGCACTCCCACACTGACCGTAATTTTTGTCCCTACGATTATATGATCATCAACCTGAGATTTCCTATGCTTTCCCACGAAATCTGAAGGTAACAACTTGCGTATAAACCTCAGGCCACGTTTTTAGGGTAAGACATAGCTCCCGCTCTTTGACCACAAACACTCAGGGTGTGGGGGAGGTGAAAGATCAGTCGGCACTCAGTTTTCCGCCAGGTCATCAACACTGGGTGGGACATCCTACCATGACCACAGGTAAGGAGGGACTGGGTTGGAGAGGCAGACAGACGTGGTTTCAACTTTAGCTCTTCATACTTACGATGGCTCAGACCTTGGGGAAGTCCCATCCACCCCAAGCTTCCCATTCCTCACCAGAAGAATGGGGATCTTAAGGAGGCCTTGGGAGACACCCTCAAGCCCACCACCTTCAAACCCACTAAGCAGTACTGCAGAACAGAGCCCTGGTGACCTGTTTCCACTCAGATCACAGCCAGTAAGCCCTGGAGGTAGTTCTCCCCTGTAACACACAAGGTGGGTCACGTGAATCGGAGCCGACTCACCACGACAGACAGGAGCAAGCGTCGGCACAGAAGCTGCCGTCGAGCAGGATCCAATGAAGGGCGGCCTCTGGATTCACTCTTACTGACCACGCAAGACACCCTGAGCCCTTCTGGAGCCCCATCCAACCCGCTTCCTTCACCAAACATCAGCCCGTCCTCATACTCAAGCCAGGGGACCCCACGTCAGAGCGCAGACGGTCCCGGCCCACCCCACACGCACCATGCAATCTGAAGAGCTGCTTGACATCTGGCCCCGTGAGCAGGTACTCCAACACGCTGTCAGCGTCATCCACAGCCTCCCCGTCGCGCTTCGGCCAGGACTTGGTGACCACAGCGGACACGAGTGTGCCGAACTTCCGCAAATCACGAAGAGAAAGGCCGTCAAGGATGCTGGTGTGAGACTGTCAGAAAATCGAGAGGGAAAGTCAGGAGGTTTTTCTTTGCTCATTTTTAAACAGCAATAACTTACCAACCCAAGGCTATCGCTAAAATCTGCTGTAGCGCATTGGATAAGGCTGCAGAAGAACAAATTGGGCAAGGGTCACCATTTCTGTTTCCCCGCATCTGGGGCCCCCCCCTTGGGCGTAAGCATTTCCACTTGCTTCTTGCCATCATTGCTGTGCTCGTCTTGGGAAATTGGTGACCTCATCAGGAGCTACCTGCAGGGGTGCTGCATCTGTGGTTCCACGAGTGGCTGTGATGTCACACTGCCTGTGACGGCATGTGCTGAGCCGCTGTCAGGCTGGCCCCGACTCGTGCCAACCCCATGCACAACGACACACGAGATACCCCGGCCGGGAATCGAACCTGCGTGTCCTGCACAGGCGGACTCTCCCCAAGTCACAGCTGCCCCCATCAGCCACCGGGAAGCATCAGAGCGAGCAGGAAGAGCCTTCTCAGCACCATTCCTCTAGGGCAGTGAGGGGGACGCCCACATCCCACGCCCCTTGGACCAGCACAGGTCTCAAGCCCACCCAGGCCTTAGCAACCTGCAGCTGAGGGAATGAGCAACACAGCTGCGATCCACACACACTTTCCAAGTCGGGGCAGCTGCTCACCTGGCAGGCCGAGCTCACGGCTTCCACAACACAGCTCTTGAAGCTCTGAGCCACGCTGTCGTCCAGGTGTGAGGCATCCCAGGCAGTGTTGCAATAGGCCAAGATCTGCAAGTGCGGCCTTTCCTGGACAAGCAGAGATGTGAGGCGGCGCTGTCAGATGCTGGGCTCTGGTCCTCGGGGAACCTTCACCCTGCCTCTGCTGCGCCACTCTCCTACCATCTGAACAGGCTCCCGACCCACATGGAGATGCCCTCCCTGCCCCAGACCAGCAAGGCTAGAGAAAGTGACTCCTCACGCGAGCAGAACAAGCGTGAGACACGGCCCCTGCGGAAACAGGTGAACACCGGGTTAGAAAGGAATTTCTCTCTGCTCCTGTTTTCCTAGAAGATCCGTTTGCCAGCTACCTAGAACGCCCACTCTCTCCTCTCAGGTCAACACTAACTTTCTGGGCCATTCGTGTGCTTTCTGCACCTGTCGCTGCGTTTGGTGACACCTGTCATCCACAGGTCTTGTGGAGCTCCTACCCACAGAGGCTTCACCCAGCTAATGCCTCAGGGTCCCTGCGGCCAGTACCAAGATGTCCTCCAGAATATTGCGGCCCAACCTTGTTTTTTTCTGCCTTTATTTTTTTATCATACTTTAGGTGCAAGTTTACAGAGCAGAGTTGGTTTTACATTCGACATTACGTGTACGTTTAGTACTATTGCCCATTTATCGCCCCCAACCCTAACCCAGTCTCCTCCCCTCCCTGCCCAACTACCCCCGTCACAGCCCAACTTTGAAACGTTCACAGGGACCAGACTACCGAGCCTGGATCAGAATGGAAAGGTGAACCAGGACCCGAGTCCCGGCCGCACACACAGCGAGGTGTCAGCTCGCTCACAGCAGCCAGGTGTTGCCTCACACACAGCAGCCAGGTGTTGGCCCACACATAGCACTCCTGTCCCTGGTGGTTCACCCCCTGGAAGGACGCCCACGACGGGAACTACCTGCTTCAGCCTCCCTTCCATGTCACCCAGCAACGCCTCCTTCCAGCCATGTTTCACAGGGAAGCGTATCTCCACCAGCCGTCTCCAGACCTGCAAAACCCACACATCCAAGGTGACCATAATGACCACTAAATGCTTCTGTTAAGGGTGACGGAAAAACCCAGGATCAAGCAGTCTCATGGTCGAACGTGAAAAACGTAGCTAATGTCGCTGATTGTACATGTGAAGGTTGCAGAAATATTGGATGTTTTGTTACCTACATAAACCAAACCCACTGCCATTAAGTCAGCTCAGATTGCTAAGTGACCTGTGTGACCGAGCAGAACTGCCCCAGAGGGTTTCCAAGGCTGTGATCATTACGGAAACGGACTGCCTCATCTTTGTCCCATGGGGTGGCTGGTGAGTTTGAACCGCCGACCTTTTGTTTGGGGCCAGGGACTTAACCACTGCACCACCCGCATCCCCCTAGAATGTTATAGTTTCCACAACTGAAAACAGATACAAAATCAATCGATTAAAAATTTGAGATCTGCCAATAAACCTCACTGATGAAACAATCTTTCAAAAATATCATATAAATCAATAAACACACAGTAAAATAAAAATTTTACTTATTTTAAAAAGTGTCATTTATGAAAAAGGAAGCTAGACAAGGATGTGCTGACCACACAGAGCACCAGAGCACGTGGGGGTCAGTGAGAAGCCACGGCAGCCCAGCCCAGGCTTCCACGATGCACAGACCATCCTCAGCCTGTACGACTACGAGACCAGAAGAGCTAGATGGCGCCTGGCTACCACTGTCGCCAATCGGAGGGGGATCAATGTGGGAGATCCGAGACAGAGAGGGAGAACAATGTGGAACAAAACTCAAAATCATTTGGAAAAAGGAGGCGGGGCAAGATGGCGGACTAGGCAGAAGGATTGCACAGACCCTCTTCAACAAAGAAAAGGGAAACCAATTAACACAGACACAGAAGATAATCTT
>NW_006921605.1:2762895-2767039 GCF_000298275.1 Orycteropus afer afer
GGAACCACTGAGACTATGGCCCCTAGCTGCCCATTAGGTCTGGAACTGAACCACTCCTGTGCTTCCACTCAAACGACAGACAGACATATGAGTTGAATATTTACATCAGGCAGATACACTCCTTGGGCAGATGAATCATGGGAGAAAGAAGGGCTGTGTCTGCACAGGGAGACAGCTCCGGGGGCAGGAGTGCATGGGAGGGAAGGACACAAGGAAGAGGTAACTGTGGGGAGGGGAGCTGTTGCATTGTGGGAGACTGCAGTCAATGTCATGAGACAAAGTGTATGTGAACTGCTGTATGGAAAGTGAATTTGCTCTGTAAATTTTCACCCAAATCACAATTAAAAAAAAAAAGAAGAAGAAGAAGAAGTGTGACTGGAGCCCACTCTGTGGGGCCACATTGAGTTATCAAGCCAGAGATCCCACAGGGCACACGACCCCCGACTAGCGTCTTCAGAACCTAGGGGAGATTCCACGTCAAGGGGAAAGATACTTGCAGGTGGGTTCTGTGGCTGACCCAACAGCCCTGCGCACAAGTGGGTCAGTACACAGAGGCTCCATGACTCCTTGGATACAGTAGAAACGCAAAGGGGTTTAAGACAGAAACAAACCAAGCACGAGCCCCCAACCCTCCCAGCCAGGAACTCCATCCAGCAGCTTCCCAGCCACTTGCTGCCAATGCTCCAGGGGTCTCCGCTGACCCACTGGCAAACCTAAGCCCACCTCCGTCCTCTGTCCCTCCTTCTTTGGAGCACATGGCCCCACTGAGGATCCTCCTTCTGGGGGTCCCCCACCCCCAACCTGCTGTGGTCCACGCAGCCAGCCCTGGCAGCTCACTCCCATCTTCCTCTCCAACAGCTCTCGCTCCCCTCTTCTTCCTCCATTCCCAAGGTCACAGCCTGACTCGTAACCTCAGTGCAGAGGCAGACTCGCAGGTCTCTCGCTGCAAGCCTGCGCTGGCATCCCTGGCAGCCATGCCCCACCACCGGGGCCACAGTGGCCAGCAAGCACCATGATAAACACTCCACACGGAAACCTCGTGGAAGCTTTACATGCCTGTCACATGAGCAATCTGTTTCACAGACGAGAGCCCGTACCTGGCTATGTGGCCCCAGGGGCCCAGCCGGTGAGCGAGCTCGTTCACTCCTGACCGGCCCACCAGACCCCCACCCTCCCATGGTGTCAACACTCTCAGCAAAGCTCACCTCCATTTCCTCAGGATACGTGAATGCAACCTGAGATAAAAGTGAACTCTGGAACATTCTGGCTGCAAAAACACGTCCAAGCCAACGGCGAGTAGCGGTGAGAGCTCCCTGGAACACCGTTCTGACTGGGTCCTTCCTTCCTTTCTCACTGCCCTGCATCTCGGCTGAGTCCTATTATCAGGGAAGAGAGGAGGTTTAACAGTTGGGTGCAGCGGACCAGGAGCTGGCAGAGACGCTACGTGGGGCTTCCCTGGATGACTCGACACGCCACGCTCAATGAACAGCTACATTTCAGTTGTACATATATGTTCACACCCGCTGCGGGATAAGACACCAACATCTTTTAAAAAAGCACTTCACCTTTCCCAGAATGTTGGGTATCCACTGTGAAGGTGGGGGGCGTGGGGAGAGTCAGATGGCAGGAACTCCCCCAGGAAAAGTCACCCTAAGTTTTGACAAAAGTAGAAGCAGGCCTGCCTCAGCAGCCAGCCCAGGTCCATGGGCTCCAGCAAAGACAGGCTCACAGTTCCTCCCAGTGGGTGAGGAAGACAGCCCCCAAAGGCTGGAGCTCCCAGCATGTAGCCCCCAGGACCCCAGACGCGCATGCGTGCAGGCTGTTCCTGAACCCCACCGGGATGAGACTGGCGGTCTGTCTGCCAGGAGACAGCCTGCACCTGGCTCCTTCCCACTGAGTGATCTTTTGGAAGATTCACCTCCCTTGTGCCCTCTCTCCACCCACAAACCTGCTTCCTTTCATGGAGCCTCAGACCTCCAACAATGCCGTCCGCTTGCCCCTTCTCACTCCAGGGGCCTCTGCCACTCACCCAGCCCCTCCTCTCTGCCCCCAAGTCCCAACTTGGTTCCAATAACCATTCCGTCCACGGGGCTGACACCTGGACTCCCCAGGAGCCAAGCTCCTTGGAATCTCCCATCCAGTGGCCTCAGCCTATACTTGCTTCAGTCAGCAACACCCAGGGTCACACCCAGGGGGCCCCAGTGTCGGCTGGTGTTCACTGACATGGACACGAAGCGCCAACATCCCACTGTCATCACCCAGCCCCACCACCTGACCCTGAACCTGGCGGAAACCTTGCACCCACTCACCTTCCCCATCAGAGCTCTTTGCTGCCTCCAGACCCTTTCTCACATCTAGACTGCACCTCACGTACAGGCCAGTCGGGTCCCACCCTAGTCCACTGAGCCAGACCTCCTAACTCCTCAGGCAGCAGCCCTGCAGCCCACGTGACACAATCAGCCGCACACTTTTCCTTCTCATCTTCCCCAGCCACCAGCTGCAGCCAGGCCCTTCGCATGCCCGGGAGTCTTTCTACACGTCAACACCATGGGCAGAGAGGACTCCACTCCAGGGCTCCACCTGCCTGCCTGATGCCTACTGAGGGGCCTGCTTCAGGACACCTCAAACTGCACCTGTGAGACCAAACTCGGGCCTCCTGCCAGCAGCTCAAACCACACGTCCAAGACCAAACGTAGGCCATCTTCCCAACAATTCAAACTCCAGGTCTACCTCCAACTCAGCTCCTCCTCCAGGTACTGAGCCTCTTCCTGTGGCCCCTAGCCCATGCGTCCACCACCCACGTGCCACTCAAGCTGGAGCCTAAAGTGTTACACTGCCTCCTCCCTCCCATCCCCCCATCCCCCCATCCAGTAACTCACCAACCCTGTTGACCCTTCCTGCTAAACAGCTCTCACGAGTATCTTACCAGTGGGGTCTCCCCTGGCTGCCCTGCCACCTTCTACAAATAGCAAACTTGGAGCCTTCTGAGCCCCCAGTCATCAGGTTCACTATATTCACATGTGCACTGTCCCCTCCTCCCTGACCTGCCTTCCAAGGTGAACTCGAGAGGACAAGGACTTGGATTCCTGTTCACCGTGTGTCTTCAAAGCTAAGAGCCAAACTGGCACTGAGCAGCTCCTGGATAAATGCAGGTAGTCCCCAACTCACAACAGGTTCTGTTCTGACGACGCCGTCGGAAGGCGGGTCTGACACAGGTTGAATACCTCACTCTCTTTAGTTTTCGTCACGACTGCTTTCGCTACCATCATATAGAACATGCCCCTAACAAGCACATACACCCAAACACAAGAGATGGCTCCAGTCTGTCACACCTCAAACACCTCCCAAGTCAGGGACCACCTGTGCTCGGTCGCCAGGTCAACGCCCCCCTCACGCCAGCAGTCCCAGACTGGTGCACCTGGGCTACCCACTCTGTAAACTGAGGCTGCCTGAAATGCCACAGTGGTCTGGGGTGATATTAGCGTGCATTTATTCCACTCACCACCACAGGCTGACATGAAACGACTCTGCCAAGAATCTCTGCAGACAAGGCAGGCATCTTGTAAAACCTTGGTTCTTTTGTGATTTCACAGACGGTTTCGTGAAGTTTCAAGTAGACGGTCAAGCTGGCCTGTGATGAGGGCTCCTCAGGGACCCTGCCCCATGCAAAGAGTACAGAGAAATCACTGACACAGAACTGAGAAAACACGATAAATTATCAACAACAAGGTCCTTCCCTTCAAAACACCAACAAGGGCGGCATTTATCGGAACGCTGGTAGCACAGCAGTCCCAGCATTTGGCTCCTCACCAAAAGGTCAGCAGTTTGAACCCACCAGCTGCTCCACTCTGCTCCACTGCCAAAACGATGTGGCAGTCGGCTTCCATAATGACTGTGGCCTTGGAAACCCTATGGGCAGTTCCACTCTGTCCTCTAGGGGCGCTGTGGGTCAGAATCGACTTCAGGCAGTGGGTGTGGTTTGGGCTCTGCTTCTGTGAAGATTGACAGCCTTGGAGACTCTGTGGGCAGTTCCACTCTGTCCTCTAGGAGCGCTGTGGGTCAGAATGGACTCCACGGCAGTGGGTGTGGTTTGGGCTTTGCTTCTGTGAAGATTGACAGCCTTGGAGACCCTGCGGGCAGTTCC
>NW_006921605.1:2767439-2775525 GCF_000298275.1 Orycteropus afer afer
TAGAGTGGCTACAAGTTGGAACTGAATCAATGACAAGGTGATTCATTTTGATTTAACCAAAAGGCACTTCCTTGAGCTCATACAAAGTAACATTTGGAAAATTCCAATCAGACCTGAACTTGTGACTGAGTTAAAAAGGAAACAAAGTCCTTCTGGTTGGCCTCCGTAGTGTGAACTGCTCTTGAAAAAGCAAAGAGCAAACTGAAAACTTTCCAAATGTGGTTCTTCATTTGAAAAAAAGTAAGGGGCATGCACATATTCCCACAGATGAAGATACTATATACTTTTGAAAAAAAAAAAATTTTCAGAAAGACACAGGGAGATAAAAGTTAAAGAAATGCTAGGAACACATGTGCTGTGTGTGGAATGTTCTGGGACCAGCGTGTAGGGTTTCATGCTCAGTGAGTGACACAGGGCAGTACTAAGTGACTGAGGTGATGAGTCAGGGCTTAGGATGTGGTACCAGGAAGAGGCCCTGGGCTCACCTGGTAATCAGTGTCAGGGGAGACCCCTGGACGGTCATAGGTGCTCATCACGGACAAGATCACACTACCGCCTGCATCCCTGCCATCCAAGCGTTCGGGTGAACTACTACTGGAAGTGCTTCGAAAATCTCAGAAAGCACCATCACCACCTGCATGCTCCTGCCCGTCTGTACTCTATACAACGTCCTTCCAGAGTGATCCGCAGCCGGTGACTTGGCCCGACCCACAGGCACCACACAGGACAGAGGAGAATGGCCCTGTAGGGCTACCAAGGATGTCAGACACAGACTGTCACATCTTTCTCTTGTGGAGGGGCTGATGGGTTTGAACCACTGACACGCATGTTAGCAGAAGCGCTGATTTCAGATAATTCCGTGAAGCTGGCTTTCATTTTCATTTTAAACTGAGCTGGCATGCACATAAAGGCTAAAGGTTAAAAGAAGTGGGAAGCAAACACAAACGTGTGAATGGCCGGTCATCATTTAAAAATAAAGGAAAATAAGTGCACAGAAAAAAAAAGAGCAGACAGAAACTGGCCCAAAGCCATGCAGCTGACATCTATGAGTTTTCTTCCTTTTAAAAACAGGATGGTTACGCTCATGACTTGAAAGAGAAGCAGGGCACATACATCTTTTGCTTGCTATCGACACGGTTAGATCCCAAGGACCAAATCGTCATGGGAAAATGGACGATGACATCATTACATAACTGCCCAACCACGGGAAATCATGGCCCAGCCAAGTACACCTGACCTTGACCATCACCATCATGACAGCTTTGACCATCTCACCACCTATGCCTTGGCCTCCGTTACTGCCTGATGTACACTGTTACCATGCAAAATACTCGGACAGTAAATTTTCTTTTACCATTGTCATCAATGTGAAACGTCAGACCAGACAGCTGACAGATGAGGAGACAGTATATTGACTTATGACCCTCCTATCGTGACAGCAAACGTGGGACAACATCAATCAAGGGATTATCATCACCCTTGAGACGCCTGGGACGTGGGTGAGAGACACACAGCCTTTTGCTTCCGGACCCACCTGCTCAGATTCACATCCAACAGGTACAGCAGCATCTCTAAAGTTTTCTCGACGTTCTAGAGCGATGAAGGAGAGAACAGGATTTAATCAGGACACCACTGGCTTTGCAAAAACAAAGCTGAAAAATATTCAGCATAAATCACACATAAATGTTTCTTTCCATAAATAAATTCTGAAGTACTAAAGTCCCAACCTCATGTCTTTCACAAATAAAATCAAAGTCTTAATAAAACAAACAAAAAAACAAACTCACTGCCACCAAGTTGATTTCAACTCACAGCAAACCCCTTTGGGTTTCTGAAGCAGTAAATCTTTACAAAAGTAGACTGCCCAGTCTTCCTTCCTTGGAGTGGCTGGTGGGTTTGAACCGCCAACCTTCTGGCTGGCAGTCAAATGCCTTAGGCACTGTACTACCAGAGCTCCTTGAAGGCATAATATTATAACCTTTTCTCCATTCAAAACAGATGAAAACAAAAACAACAACTACAAAGTACCATAGTTTTAGGCAAATAACGTGTGTGTTATACAGGTTTTGCAAACCACACCACCCCCTTGAGTGTCCTATGTGAGCTCTGCACGTTATGTGTGTTTGTGTTATTTCCGGGGGTGCATTTTATGTGAAAATATGGAACGTGAGCACCCCCAGTTAATGTCCTATCCCACTGCAGGTCGTAACAACAGATGATTGCTTATCAAAGCCCCCAAGTGATGCAAACGGTCAAGTGCCTGGCTGCTATGCAAAAGGCTGAAGAGAAACTACCCAGAGGCACCTCAAAGGACAGGCCTGACATCTACTTTCAGAACATCAGCCACCACGAACCTCCTGGAGCACAGCTCTGCTCTGACACGTGTGGTCGCCAGGAGTCAGGGCCAACGTGAGGGCCACCGGTTACCGTTCTGTTGGATCTAGTTACTGAAGCAAAATCAACCCAAACCAACCCTCAGCCCTACCCACAGTGACTGCTGCTGCCTCTCTCTTTGTCCCGTCAGCTTTTCAGGAAAAGAATCACAAGCTCTCAACATTTCGGGCTTTCGGGCTGCTGTGACTGAGCAAGGATGCAACAGGCCACAGTAGATGACAAACCTCCAGATTCATGTACGAGATCTCTCGGAGTCCTCGAAGCCGGTAGTAGACCCCCAGGAAGCAGTCCAGGAAGTGAGCAGGGGAGGCGATCAAGTACTCGACCAAGGCCTGCATGTAGTCGACTAGGTCACCCAGCGGCAGCAGGCTGAACCAGGACCGGAAGAGACAGGCATCCACATTCAGCAGGTGGGTGTTCTGCCCCATGAGCTGCAGCAACTGATTCCTGGACAGGAGGGGACAGGGGCGCAAAAGAGGGCAGCCGTGAGGCCAGCAAGCAGGACTCAGCTCAGGGGGTAAGATGGCGGCCGGTCTAGAAAACGCCAATGTCACTTCAGTGCTAAGTGGGAAACAAAAATAAGCAGGACACCCAAAGAACAGTAAACCAGAACACACTAAGAGTTCACCAAGAACGAAACAGCCTGATGAGTCAGTGTTGTGTGCCCTGGGCCGAACAGCCCAAGGGAGGGCAGCACATCTTTAAACCACGCCAGCCAGGTCGCGGCAAGACACTCAGAAAGATGACGACATGGCAGGGCGCCATGGAAGTGACAGAGGCCACAAAAACATATCCATAAGGCCCAGTGAGCCAGAAAGACCACGTGTCCCTGAAAGACAGCCTCCAGGACCAATGCCAGTGTCTGTCATTGTCCACTGTCAACAGCCATGTTTCTCCTATGTGTCTCCCCACCACTGAAGGGCCTGTAATCTATGTAATGACATAGACTGGGGACCTTCCTAGAGAAGAAAGGCAGGCAGTGAGGTTCTGGACTAAAATACATCTTATTCTGAGTTTGTGAAAGATCCTAGATGCCAACAATGATTTCTCAAATGCTTAAAGACCCCACAACGCTCTGACACAAAACCTCCGTGAGCACTTGCAAAGAGTTTGCAAATGTTGGACAGGATCTCAGAACGAGAACAGCTCACAAACCTGCCATTCTCTCATGGGATTTTAAACACGCACTGCGGCTCATAAAACAGTCAGTGTCGGACCCTCTGTCCCCAAAGCCTGTGTATCTATGTTGCCCTAGGCTTTTGGGGTACGACTTTGTGGGGTGGAGTAGATGGCCTTCTGTTTGGATCAGAGGGCAGGGCCACATGCACATGATGCCGTCAGCTGTCATCACGTGAGTGTACAGACGACTAACAACACGCAATGCCTCTGACCCAGTGGTTCCGCTCTAGCAGTCTCGAGTCTCAAGGAGTAACTAGAGGTAAATGGACTGGAGTGCGCATCAGCCCACCTACGAAACCAGAAACGCACAGACGATCCAAATGCCCAGAAACACACAACCGGCTAAATAAATTCAGCGGAGGCTCTACATGGGAGACCAAGCGGCCGCAACAATGACGACGTAGGTGTGAGTTTCTTGACATGAGAACTGTATGCACACACTACAGTTAAGTGAAGAAAGCAGGTCATAAAACAGAATAAACAGGAAAGCACTGGGCTTTTTTTTTAAGTACTTAAAGCAGACGTTTCTCCACATTTGAACCAAAGCCTGGAAACAAATCCGCCAAAACGTTAGTAAGAACGACGACCTCCAGACGGCCATTTTTGCCTTTTTTATTTCTGACACATTTCCACACTTCAAAGCAGCATCCTTACGCCGACCATTAAACACAGGAAGGTACATCCGGGCACGAGGCCCACCTGGGACCTTGGGAGCACTCTTTACACCTCATGATTCCAAGACTGGTATACAGAAGTGCTTACTCACAGAACTGATCTTTCTTCCCGAAACTGTGAGAACGACAGGCCTTCGAGGGCTGCCCACGTGTCCTCGGTGGGGATGTCCCTCCTGTGGGGGGCCGGCCCCACGCAGTAATGCAGCACCGGGAGTATGAGCACCCAGCAGTCCATCCTCCTGTCCACGCACCTCTGGCACAGGTTGACCAAGTACTTTCTCCAGCTGGAAATGGAAGAAGGCACGCCACCGTGAGCCGAGCCCGGCAGGGGGCGCAGGGTGCAGAAGGGGAAGTGGCACTACTTACTTGGAGCTTAGGAGCCGCTCTGACCACCTAGCACGGAGGAACTCCCTCAGCAAGAAACAAGGAACACGCCTTTTCAGAGTATCTGGGAGACAGAGGTTCTTTGGACCCCGCCCCTAACGTGTCAGGCACTGACTGCTGGTTCACTGAAACCCCCAACAAACACCACAGGAGTTACCCTCTCCTCAGCTGACAGTTGAAGAAACTAAGGCTCAAGGAGGCCGAGTACCTGACCCATAGTTCTGTGGTGCCTCTGGCTGTGGATATGAAATGTGTTCAATGGGTTGGGACCAAGCCTAAAGGAAATACACGTTATCTTTCTACAGCTACAAAGTAACAGTGCTTGTTAATGCTTTGAAATAGCTGTGTTCACTCGGCACAATTACCTGTCACCATTTCCCCTCTTTGCAACTTGGACGCTGCTGGTGGCTGCAAAGCCAGCCTGCCTCACGGGTGGCCCCAGGCCTATGGGACCAAATCACTGCGATCCATCGGGTTTTCAATGGCTACTTGTTGGAAGGAGACCGCCAGGCCTTTCCTCCCAGTCTCTTCATCTGGAAGCTCTGCTGAAGCCTGTTCAGCATCCGAGCGACACACAGGCCTCCCCCGACAGACGGGTGGGGCCGCACCTGAGGTGCTCTGGCCGGGAATCGAACCCGGGGTTCCTGCACAGAAGGTGAGGAGCCTGCCATACACAGCCACCGTGGCACCAAGTACAACCTGAGTCTGCCGTATACAGCCACCGTGGCACCGTGTACAACGTGAGTCTGCCACACAGCCACCGTGGCACCGTGCACAACCTGAGTCTGCCACACAGCCACCGTGGCGCCGTGCACAACCTGAGTCGGACATACAGCACACGGCAGTGGGGAGGCTGGAGGGTACAACAGCGCAGTGAGTGGCAAAAGATGGATGAGTTACTTTTTCCTCCTTTTCAACTGTTTTATGACAAGCATTTATTTTTTCAATCAGATAAAACCCAATGCAAATGACCATAAGAACCTTTCAACCAAAAAAAAAAAGGCTACCTCAGAGGAGTTTCAAGGACGGGTTGCAAGTCTCGGTCCAGGGCGTTGGGAGCGTTGGCACTCAAGCACAGGAGGGAGCAGAGGGCAGACAGGTCAGCCTCTGGCACGACCATCGAAAACTCTTCCAGCACAAACAGCACAATGAGGCCCATGGCCAGTGCACTCCTCACGGGCCAGTCGGCAGGCAGAGGACTCTCGCTGCCTCTTTGCCGAAACAGAGCCATTTTCCCTTTGAGATAATGCCACAGGGCACTGTTGACCTGATTCCGCAAGAGAGGAAGACACAGAACCATGGGCTTCATCTGTCAAGAGATGCGGGGAGCTGTCCCACCACTGTCCTCAGTGATATCAGCTGGGCAGGGGACCAAACCTCGGCGGGCAGGGAGAGCCCCACGGAGGAGCCATGCCACACCCTTTTTCCCCAGTAAGTCCCGAGCAGCAGCATGGTTGAGCCTGACCAGCCACACCCCAAGCCCAGCCATCCTGGGGCCCCTGGGGACAGCAAGAACCAAGGTACACTCCAGAAAACTTTCCAAGATGGAGAGGCATCTAGGTCGGGCCCTGGATGTCTATGAGGGCACAGGTGTCTCCTCAGAGTGGCTCCCCAGTCTGTCTCAGAACTGATCCAGGCCACACCGCAGTGGGAGGGGGACTGCGGTGAAGGAGGTGACAGGTATCTGTTCTTTCCACTCTGCCCAAGGTCAGGGGAGACCTTGGGACCAGTGCTGGGTTGGGGCTCAGAGGTGCAACCAGGAAGAGGAGGAAGATAGGAGAACAGAGCATTCCCAAGAGGTGGGTGGTACCAGAAACTAAGGACCAAAGGGTACACCTGCCCTATCCCACCCTAGCTTGCCATGTTGCAGAGGTCACCGGGTGACTAGCACGTTAGGAGATGCTGACGGCCTCAGAAGGCGGACAGTCCCATAGTAGAACAGAGGTGCTGGTGTCAGAAGTGGGACTCATACCTCTTTAGTTCCATACTGCAAAGAGCTCCATGGCTGTGGTCCTCCTTCATAGACCATTGGCTTCCGGACAACAACATAGAACTGCTGGAACTGGATGAAGAAGCTCTTCAAGTTGATGGCATTCCAGCTCTGAAGGATGCTGAAGATGCTGTTCAGCATCACTTCAGCCGCAATCTGCTTCCCTTTGACCAGGTTTCTCCTGGTACCATCTGTTAAATGATCCCAGAACCTCTGAATCTTTCCAGGAGGCTTCATGCAAATGATATCATCGTACTGATGCCAATCTAAGGGTGAAAACACAGAGAAACACTGTACTTCCAAGTACACACATGTATACACGTATATATACTCAAGATAACCAAGACCAATGTGCAAGACACCCACTCGACACTCGACCGAGAAGGCCGACCTCGACTGATGGAGACACACAAGGAGGGTACGCAAGGGAGGGGAGAGAGAACAAAGACACAAAGGTAAGTTAGACTGAAGAGGTTCAGTCCATCCGTCCTCAGGTCAGGGTCCCCTGAGCAAAAGCACTGCTGTGTTAAGGACAAATGGCCTAGACATTCAGTGATTAGAGGAGAACACTGCTGGCCTGAAAGTACCTAGAATGTGTCTTGAACACACATCCCAGCAAACTTGGTAAATGAGAGCCTTAAAAATGGATCACACAGGGGTGAAAAATTTTACACCGAAAACTGTTACTAGCACTTTTGTTTCTGTCCAAGATGGACCATGTTTACTCTCTTGCCTGAAACAACAAATGGACAAAATAAATAAAACAACTATCTTCAAGGCAGTAGGCACCAGACAATGTAGGGTGCTGATCTCGGGGAGACAGGAAGTAAATGAGGTGAGCCTGACCTGCCCCAACTGACTGCCTTCAGAATTTCCAGGCCGCCAAGCAGGGAGGGGGCACTGAGGCGCAGGGACTCCTCGGGTGGAAGAGACAAAGCTGAACATCCACGGGGACTAAGACAGCAAGCGCTGGCAGGGCAGAGCTCTGCACAGAAGGCGAGCCTGGGGCCTGCAGGGAGGGCCTCTCAACCATTCAGCAGACTACCGCTGATCAGCACATGTGTGTGAGGGAACTAGCTGAGAACCCAACAACGATTTGAGGGAACTGACCAGATGTTCATTCAGGCTGGCAATAGTGCACATTCTCTCCAGCCAGACTGGAAAGCCTCATGACCTGCAGAACAACGGGTAGATTCCTTGGAAGAGTCTTGCCCCAGAAGTAGGGGAACAATTAACCCCAGAATAACCACCACTCTGGTCCCACCCAACAAATCCTGAAAGCAAAATGTCAAAGAGCCAAATGGTTTCCAGGTAAGTTAACTGTATCCTGGAACAAAGGAAGAATATGTATGGAAATGAGAAAACACCCAGCATCATAAGGTAGGAGCTCTGGTAGCATAGTGCCTAAGGCACTTGACTGCTAACCAGAAGGCTGGTGGTTCAAACCCACCAGCCACTCCTCGGA
>NW_006921605.1:2775625-2776768 GCF_000298275.1 Orycteropus afer afer
GAAACCCAAGGAGGGGTCGCTATGAGTCGGGGCCGACTCGACAGCAAATAACAACAACAACATCATAAGGTAAACTTCACAATGTCTGGCATTTAATAAAAAATTACCAGGCAAGCAAAGAAGCGGGAACTCGCGATACACAGTGAGGGGACACAGTAACCAACTGAAACCAACCCAGAAATGACACAGATGTAGCATTAGCAGACAAAGCCACTGGAGCAGCTTTATAACTACTCTGTAGGTTGAAAACGCCAGAGGAAAGATTGACCATGTTAAGTAGACACATAGAAGATACAAAAAATATCTGAAATAAAACTTCTAGAGAATAAACTACAGTGTGTGAGACAAAAAATACACCAGATGATATAAACAGTAGATTAGATACTACAGAAAAAAAATTAGCAGCAAAAAGTTGACAAACACACAAAGAAAAAGGACCAAAAACAGTACTGAAAGAGCATCAGAGAACTGGGGCCTCATACACACATAAATGGAGTTCCCAAAGTGGGGACAAAAATATTTGAAAAATGGAGGCCTCAGTTCTCTACTATTATAATGAAATGCACAAAGACCAGGAGTTAGAACACCAAAAGGGAAGAACACACTCAGCATTTCTCAAGCTGAAAGAACGGAAGAAAAAGTTCAAGCCTCAAGTTACAATACAGAAAGATTCTATGGGCAAGATCTTGAATGGTGAAGGAAGCATCAAAAGGAGGAGGAAGTGAAATACGACCATATGTGGGTCCTTGCCTGGTGCACGGTCAGGCCAAAACAGTTTACACACCGAATGACTAAGAGGAAAGAAAATTATTTATTGCAAAGCGGCAATGCAAAGAGACAAGGTTGTTTTTAACCAGATCTGACTCCCCGAATACAAATCAAATTACAGTTTTTTTAAGTTTCAGGAGAGAAGGTTATGCATATTCATAAAAGTTTCAGGAATTTGGGCATGAGATAGTTGCCGATTGGCGGAAATTTCCTTCACCTCGGTTTAAAGGGACAATTGTTATTTTAATGCAGTGGGCTTGCGCACCAGATGAGTCATACCAGCTTCCTGTCATCAGCTGATAGGGACTTAGGCAGAGGAGAGAATGTCAGTTCCCAGTAACTTCGGTCCTGCCTGCTTCAGTGCGCATGCGCACA
>NW_006921605.1:2781698-2783231 GCF_000298275.1 Orycteropus afer afer
TTTGTGTTGTTTAAAAAAAGGTGTTTGCAATGAACAAGTCATTGGTCTTGCAAAATTCTACCATGTGAGTTCCAGCATTATTTCTGTCACCAAAGCCAAATTTTCCAACTACTGGTGATTCTTCTTTGTTTCCAACTTTTGCATTCTGGTCACCAGTGATAATTAACACATCCTGATTGAATGTTTGGTCAATTTCAGACTGCAGAAGTGGATAAAAATCTTCAATTTCCTCACCTTTGGCTTTGGTGGTTGGTGCATAAATTTGAATAACAGTCATATTAACAGGTCTTCCTTGTAGGTGTATGGATATTATCCTGTCACTGACAGCACTGTACTTCAGGACAGATCTTGAAACATCCTTTGTGATGACGAATGCCACACCATTCCCCTTTAAACTGTCATTCCTGGCATAGTAGATCATATGGTTGTCTGATTCAAAATGGCCAAAACCAGTCCATTTCAGTTCACTAATGCCTAGGATATCAATCTTTATGCATTCCATTTCATTTTTGACAACTTCCAATTTTCCTAGATTCATACTTCGTACATTCCATGTTCCGATTATTAATGGATGTTTGCCGCTGTTTCTCCATTTGAGTGGTGCCACATCAGCAAATGGAGGTCTCGAAAGCTTTACTTTATCCATATGAGTAAGGCTGATTCAATCCATAACAATGGCTAAAAAATCCTAAATTTAATGAAGACTATAAAACCACAGATCAAATCAATGCAGGAGGTCGTGGATGGAGCAGGAGGACAAAACTCAGAATCATCAAAACCACCAGGCTCCCTGATAGAGACCATGAAACCCCAAGATTATGGCCCCTCGTCACCCTTCAGGCCTGCAACTGAAATCACTGCCATGGCTTCCAGCATCGAAGAGGAACATTTACACCAGGCAGGTACACTCCCCAGAGTGATCCAATCACAGGAGACAGCTCAGGGGGCAGGAATGCACAGGAAAGACAAACACAGCAAAGGGGTAACTACAGGGAGGAAGTGGGAAGAGAGTTGTATGGGCACTGCAATCACTGTCAGGAAAGAAAACGTCTATGAACTGCTGCTATATGGAAAACGAATTTGCTCGTAAACCTTCACCCAATTCACACTTCAAAAACAAAAACAAAACACAGCTTAATGAAGCCAAAAAAGCGGCAAGTACAAAAGACATGAGGAAAACAACATCATGCACAACACAAATGAAATGCTTAAAACAAGAGACAAAGAGGAAAGCTTTGAAGAACCTGAGCAATGGAACAAAGACACGGCAGAGCCGCCAAGATCAGGGTGACAGCAGGCTTCTCGCTGGAGACAACGGCGTGAGAAGAGGGTGACGCACCATCTTTAAAGCAGGAAAAGGAAAAAGACACTGCTGGACTAGAACCTGCACCTGCAGGACTAGAACCACGCCTGCCAGTCCAGAACCCTACACCTGCCAGACTGGAACTCACGCCTGCCAGTCCGGAACCCTACGCCTGCCGGACTGGAACTCACGCCTGCCAGTCCGGAACCCTACGCCTGCCGGACTGGAAC
>NW_006921605.1:2784081-2789528 GCF_000298275.1 Orycteropus afer afer
CACAGGTAGTGGCTCCCCAACACCCTGGAACCAGCAGAGGCCTGCCTTGGCCTTCACAGGAGCCCGCCATTGGTTCCCTGTACTGAGCTCGTTCCTTCCGAGAACACCTGATCAAACCCAACGAGCACAGGGATGAGGTACCGAGATGTTCCAAAGCCCACACACCTGCCTAGGGAGCTTCCAGAGGCAGGCAGCCACACTTACCAGCAACACATGACAGGGTGCAGTCGCGGGAACAGACTTGAATGGCTGTCAGAAGCTGACAGACAAAGATTGTTCATAATGAAACAGGCTTTACATAACAGAGGTACACAGAACTTTGCACCCGACCCATGGATTACCCATTCTCTCCGAGCACACAGGGAGTACTGATGAAGACAGGGCAGGTGTTAGACCACAGAGAAGCCCTTAGCAACTCTCCAAGGTCAAGTACACACAGTGATACATATGGGACACTCACAGTGACGCGCACACAAACACACACACACACCAAGGCAGAGCCCACACCAATGATACATATGGAACAAACACATGCACGCTGCGGTGTAGTCAATTACATAGTGCAGCTTTTCTAGCACAAGTCTTTGTAAACTCCATGGTAGAATTTGCTGTGAACAAATGAGTAGCTCCTGATTGTTAAAGTTATTCACCTGAGGTATTTCTGTTGGGCGTAGCACAAACAAACAAACTCACTCACTCACTCTCTCTCTCTCTCTCTCAGATGTATAAAATTCTGACATTGGGATTGGTTAGTTTGCCACTCTGCCAGGCTCAAAAGGAGCCCTCCTAGATGCAGAAAAAAATTTTTCACTGCCAGCTGGGAGACATGAGAGACACACATTGCTGAGCAAGAGACGCAAGAGACATGTGCTGCTGAGAGAGACTGAGAGACACACATTACTGAGAGAGCAATGTGTACTGAGACTGTTTACTGCTGAGTGACATGGCCGGCTGCAAGAGACTGAGTGTGTTCCTGAACTCGAATTGTAGCCTGCTGCTTCCCTGATAAGCCTCATAATCTGTGAGTTCTGCGTGGCCACTGAATTATCGAACCCAGCAGAGAGGTGGTGGGTGCTGCGGGAGGAACAGTGTCAGGGCTGATGGAAGGGCTGGAGGGAGGCAGCACGTCTGGCCTCGCAGGAATAGGCCTTGGGCTACTGATGGTGATTCTGTCTTCTTCTTGTGGGGTTAGAGGAGGTCAGGAGATGCGGCCTCCCTGCCCCTTTAGCACACACATATCAACGTAGAGTCCACACACAAACAATATATAAGGACCACACATAAAAATACAGCCTGCAGTCACTGAAAAACAGAGCAAAGGAGGCAGAGGTGAAAACAGGAATCAGACACAGGCAAGAGGAAGCATGCCGACTGGGGGGATGCAAACCAAGTGGGGTGGGCGGCAAGGGCGACGAAGAGCGAGCCAGGACCCCAGGGCTTCTCTGACCTGTCCTCTCGTGGCTTGTCCATGTCCCCATCTGGAACTCTCTCCAGAAGGGGGGAGTCCCAGAGCCTCCTGTTCTCCCCTGTCCTGTCTCATGAACCTGGTGAGGGCAGTGGCTACACCCACGCCCTGCTGCCCCGCCATCTGCCAGCCCTGGCCCTTCCACCTCCATGCCCCGGCCACTTTCTTCTCCTCCCACTTTACTAAAAACCCCTCTGTCTCCTCATCTCCTCACACAAGGGGGCTACAAAGTGAGGCCAGCCCTGCTTCCAGATCAGAGCCACGCTTCCGAACTCAGAGCAACTAGAGGCTGGGGGGGTATCCCGCTGCTGGGCTTCGAGTGGGGAGCCCCACCCGTGGCTTTACCTCCTGAACCCAGGAGAGAAGACTTGACACACAGACAACGGTTGACAGGCTGTCCTTCCTTCTGCTGACGTTTGTAGATAAACTCGTACTCCTCGGAGCCGTTGTCTCGAGCAATGACATATTTGTAAGGAATGGACTTGTCCAGGCTCTGCTTGGAAATGAAGGTGCTGCCTTCAACGAGGGATCCGTGTTCACCCAGGTCTCTGCATAAACAGGGCATTGGCCGGTTACGGGGAGTCCTACCTACGAGACCTCAACCTTCTCAAACACGGCCCACGGCACACACCCAAAGCTATTCATGAATAGCAACCGAGAGAATGCTTCCAGAATAAGCCCCAGTTTCCAGACAGACCGAAACACAGGGCCATGTGACACAGAAATGCAATACAGGGAAGGTTTGTTGGAATGTGTGTTTTCCCAAAGCAAGGGAATACAACTGTAAAAATTCTTACTGAAGTATCTTCAAAGGTCAAACGGTATCTCACTTCCCTGAGGGAGACCACCACCGCCAACCCCCCCAGGAGCACGTACTTGGTGTAGTTCATCTCACAGACGCTCTGCTCCCACTGAGGCTTTCCAAACTCTTTCCCTCCCTTGATGAACACTCGATGTTGGTTGGGGTCGAATGCGAAATCGTTGGAGACAATGGCGTGGAAGTACACCATGACCCCTTCACCAGGACTCAGCATGCTAGAGGAGAGCCGGAAGGAGACAAACGGCAGTAGGAGCTCAGTATGTCCACTCCCCGGGCATGCACGCTCACACACGCACACACACATGCGCTTGCACACACATGCACATGCTCGCACACATCACGCACGGACATCCACACACATACATCCACACACGTAACACATGTGCACACACATGCTTGCATGCACATGCTCATGCGCACGCTCACATACATCACGTTCACACACACATGCACATGCACACACATGCTCGCACACATCACACACGCACATATGCACACCAACTACTTGCCATCAAGTCGATTCCAAGTCAGGACAACCCTGTGTGTGCAGAGCAGGACTATTCCAAGGGGCTGTCAGGGCTGTGACCTTTGGGTCACCAGGTCTTTCCCCTGAGGCATCTATGGTGGTTTGAACTACCAACCTTTGGGCCAGTCACTGAGCAATGACCTGTCTGTGCCTCCCATACACTGAACACACATGCACACTCACATGGCTTCTTCTGTTTCTTGATTGTCATTTATAGAACGAGTGTCCAGATAACCCCACAAGCAGGCCAAGGGGTCAGTCCCAGGGAAGGGAGGGGAGATACCCCAAATCATGCTCTCATGGCAAAGGGGCATAGCTCTAAGAGCCCCCCTGCTGGCTTTTTCTTGCCCTGAACAGGCTTCCTTGCTGCTGGAAACTTCTCAGGGGGCCTCTGGTCCAACCCTGGCTGCGGAGGGTGGCACTCCCTTGTTCCCACCCCACGCACTGACATACACCCCAGCACTGCCATCACTTTGTCTAATGTGGAGGAGGAAGGCAGGCACATGGGAGAGTAAGCTGCAGACATCGCAGATATCTCCAGGACCCAGGCCCACATTATCGAGCAAGTACACCACAGTGAGACTGGGAAGGCCCCCTTTCCTCAAAAACCACACCAGCCAAGAGTCAGCAAGAGGCCCTCTGAGCTGCGGGCCCCTTGTCACTCCCACAATCAGGCAGGTAGGTGCCCAGCTCCCTGGGCATCTGTCCTGTGTCAGGGGCACATACGTGGCTGCCCCATGCCAGGGACGTGTGCCCGGCTCCCTGCGTGGCTGTCCCCACCTGCCTTGTGTTAGGGGTGCGTGCCCAGCTCCCTAGGCGGCTGTCCCCGGCTGCCCAGCGCCAGGGGTGCGTGCCTGGTTCACCAGGCAGCTAGCCCCAGCCGCCCCATGTCAGGGGCATGTACCCAGCTGCCCCATGCCAGGGGCGCATGCCTGGCTTCCAGGCAGCTGGCCCAGCCACCTTGGGTCAGGGACACATGCCCAGCTCCCCGAGCGGCTGGCCCCAGCTGCCCCACACCAGGGGCACACTCCCAGCTCCCCAGGCAGCTATCCCGGGCTGGCCTGTGCCCGGGGCATGTGCCCGACTCCCCAGGTGGTTGGCCCCATCTACCCCGTGCCAGGGGCGCACCCTACCTCTGTGCTTCACGTGCACACTCTTTCTGGCGGCCCTGCTCTGTCGTAGCGTAAGTTCTGCCCTTCCCTTCTTGCTTCTTCCGGTCCTTGGGCTGGGCTCTCTCATTCTCACCTGCTATTTTGTCCTTGGTCTCAGCTTCCTGGAGCAAATCATCAAACCCCAACCTTTAAGACCAGCTTCCTTCCCGTTCACCCCAACGGCAGCCGGCATGACCCTACCTCCCTGCTCAGACCCTCCGCAGCCCCCAGTCCATGCCCTGGGCCTCCAACCCCATCAAGGGCTGCCCCTCCCCACACTCACTCTGGGGCACTGGCTGCCTTGCAGCTCCCAGACAGGCCGACCACACACTACCCAGCCACACCCTGTACCACAGGGCCTTTGTGCTGGCAGTCCCCTCTGCCTTAGGGGTGCTCACCCACAAAAAACTCTGCTCCAACACCACCCGCTGGGAGAGGCCTTCCCCGGCCACACTGGCTACGGGAACCATCCTCCCTAAGGGACCCACCCTCCACATCTCCACACCTCTCGCTGCCTGACCTCCTCTCCTGTCTTCCTCCCTCGACGTGAGCTCCAAGAGCAGGGCTGTCCCTCAGCACTTAATACAGCTCTGACTTGGTAAGTCAGAGGAGCTGAGGCGGGGAAGGGCCTAAGCAGCCATCCTGGGCAGGGAGAAGCGAGGTGGGTCTGGGGGAGTGGCAGGGACGAGATGCTAACCTGGCTGTGTTCTCTGGAAGCAGGGACACTTGCTAGCGCTGGCTTCACCTTCTGAGACTGATTTCTACCATCCTTTCCTGCCACTTTGACATCATGGGCTGGCTGGGCTGGAGTGGTGCTGGCCTGGAAGAAAAAAGACCCCAAACATCAGAGCCAGAGGTAACGTGGAGCAGGGAGACTCTGACTTGGTGGCTCAGGGTTAGCACCTGTCACAGCCCATTGCAGGCTGGAGAGGCCATCCCTTCTTTCACAGTCCCCAGCCCCAGGGAGTATGTCCGAAGGGCAGTGACTCAGAACCCTCCACACAGCAAAGCTCCCAGGGGGTGGCATGCCGGCCCCTGCCATCGTTTTACCCGCAACTCACCTCGGAAGCTGGGCTCCCTGCCTGCTTCCTGGCGGTCTGTGCCCCTTTCCTGGGCTCGGAGTTGTCCCTTTTCAACTCCAGCAATGGGTGCATCTGGACAGTGTCTTTATCCACAGGGCTGCTTTCAAAGGGAGCTTCAGGGTGGCCAGGCCCCTGCTGAGAGGAGCCGGAGGGACCCTGGGGCTCAGCATTCATCTGGGACTCTCCTCTGGTGGCTCCCCCTGCTCCTCCATCCATCTGACCCAGCAGAGGGCAGCCACCAGCCCTGGTCACACCCCCGACGGGCCCTGTGAGGCCATTCTCCTTTAGTTGTGCCACATCCTGGTTCCTGGCCTTTGGGCTGGGTGGGCCCTGGCCACAGCTGGTGGGCTGGCCGCTCACACCGTCCTGGTCACACCTGGCATCAGCGCCGCTGGCCGGGGGC
>NW_006921605.1:2789866-2802312 GCF_000298275.1 Orycteropus afer afer
GCGCCGCTGGCCGGGGGCTGGCCGCTCACACCGTCCTGGTCACACCTGGCATCAGCGCCGCTGGCCGGGGCCTGGCCGCTCACACCGTCCTGGTCACACCTGGCATCTGCGCCGCTGGCCGGGGCCTGGCCGCTCACACCGTCCTGGTCACACCTGGCATCAGCGCCGCTGGCCGGGGACTGGTCGGACTGGCCACTGACACTGTCCTGCAGATCTTGGCCTCCGTGCAGGGCCAGGTTCATGGCCCCAGGGAGTGAGAGGGAACTTGGGGTAAGTGGGGCCGAGGGTGACAGCTCCAGGGAGTCCAGCTCATCAGAAGTGGACGACGTCTTACTCTTTTTCTTCTTCTTCTTCTTCTTGCTCTAACAGAAAAAGAAACAAACTTTAGACCTCAGACTTCCTCCCTCTAGCCAACAGCTCATCCACTTCAATCCCCTCCTCAAGGCTGCACGCCTAGAGCACTGCTCAACCGACCCCCTCCTCCAGCTCTCTGATCTGCAAGTGCTCTGTCCCAGGAAGAACGAGGTTGTAACACAAAGGAAGGGGATGGTGGACAGAGCACAGGGACGAGTGGCCAAGCGGCCACCACCCACTCAGCAGCCACCAAGGGCCCAGCCGACCCTCACACTGACTGATTCCTCATCATGAACCTTCCACTAAAGTTAGTTTCACACACTGAAAATTACATATGGGCTCCCACGGGTCACACCCACAAAGAAACACACACATTGATGGGTGCTGTGGAGTTGATCCAGCTTAAAGCAGTCCCGGTGTGACAGAGCAGAACTGGTCCATGGGGTTTCCTAGGTTGTTATCTTTACAGAAGCGGACGGAGTGGCCGGTGGGCTCAAAACACTGACCTGATTGGTCACAGAGGACTTAACCATTGTGCCAGCAGGGCTCCCAACGTATCTACATAACTGGTTGCTGTCAAGTTGATCCTGACTCCTAGAGACTTCACAGGACAGAGTGGGAACTGCCCCACGGGTCCATGGCTACATTAACTAGCTTACTTTCTGAAGTTACCAGCAACCCTTAAGACTCCTTAATGCTACAGAAAATGACAGTCATCAGAATCTGAGTGTCCAGCAACCTGACTCGACTCAGCAGGGTTTCCACCACACCGGTGGAAACACTGGGCATAACTGAGGCTGTGACCACGGCGGGCGACTGGGGGACCTCTCTAACCCCCGTCACTGACTTGCACTCTACCAGCCATGTCCTCGGCCCCCCTGCCTCCCCGCATCCAGGCGCCCCTCTCTCCTGTGTGGGAAGAATTCCTGTGTTGCTTGTGGGGCTCTAGCCAGGTAACTCTCCCCCTGTGCCAGAGACGGCTGCAAAAGAAATCAAGATGGCTGAGGAGGGGACAGGGAGGCCCACACGAGGAATCGAGCAGGCACTCGGTGGAAGCAAACGTCTGTAGAGTCTGGGCTTAAACCAGCACCGTTGCTTGACCCAACGGAAGCCCATTCTCCAGCCTTCCAGAAGGCCGGTTAACTGTGTGTCCGCACGGCTGGACGACGGCGCCAGTCCGCATGGCGTTATGCAGCAGTTCTGTGGGATTCGATCAGGTGACCCTCCCTGACGTGGGTGGGCCTTATCCAATCAGTTGAAGGCCTTAGGCACACAAGGGAGTTTTCCTAGTGTGTGTCCTGTCTCCAGACACCAAGCACTTCAGCAGTCACTCCTACTCTTCACTCTTCCTGTCGCCCAACTATCAATTCTGGGGCACAAGCCTTCAGGGGGTGTCTGGACTATCAACTTGACCTACAGACCGTGAACCTGCCAGTCTCCTGTAACTGTGTGAGCCGATTCCTTGAGATAAATCCTCACCTCTCCCCCTAGCCACCTCCTCTTCCTCTCCCTCCTTCACGGGCTCATTTCTTCTAGAGAAACCCAGGAGTTGACCTTGAGTTGGTGTCAATGTGCACACGGGGCCGGCATGCAGGGAGGCATGGGTCCAACCATCTGTACAAACTACCTGCTCAGAGTCTGCAGAAGCGGGGCTGGCGACCTCAGACGGGCTCAGGTCCACCTTTCTCCTCTTGCCAGAAGGGTCAACAGCAGCTTGCCACTCATCTAAAACCTCTGGACCAACTCCCTGTTGAAACAGGGCTCCTTCAGACGGGCACAGCCTCCACAGCACTCCGGTGAATGCCAGCTGACCCCCAACTCAGGAGCTGCTCATCCCCCTCATGGGCCAACAGGTAGGGAAGGCCCCAGGTTCCCACCGGAGGACCCAGCAAGTTGGAGCAAGAGAAGGGCCGCCCAGGCCAGAGTCAACTCCCAGCCAGTGGGTACACTCTCGCAGGTGTACTCTCCTCATGGCAAAGTTGGGGTTCTGGTTGTCGGAACCTCCTCCAGATACCAGGGCCACTGCTGCTAACACAGCCCAGGCAGAGCCATGGACTCTCGGCGTCTCCCGGGCACTGTGGGGCAGCACGGAGAGCCAGGCCCTGGCTGCGGCACCCCACCCTCCTGCCACCCACCTCTCAAGGGGTCCCCAAACTCCTCTTCTGACTGAGAAGGAAAGTGAGGCTCAGAGGGCTCACCCAGTCCCTGGCCCCAGGCCCAGGCGGGAGGACGTCTTCGTACACGTTTAGGTCTCCTTTAATTTGGCTGGCAGCTTTCTGATGAGAACTACGTGCCTGCGGGCATCAGGAAGACACACAGGAGGCCGTGAGCCCTTACTGGGGACGGCTCCATCAGCATCTGTCCTGCCCTTCATTCCCACTCACATCCGTGGGTGGACGTGTGCATTCACACAGGTTTATTTTTAAACCCCCTTTTGTGACAATGCTGTACACGGTTCTTTACAGTGAGGCGAAAGCCACACAATACAGAATGAGTCATTTTGAAGGATTCAACTCAGTAGCATTACTTCACCCACAAGGCTGGTGTCCATCCCTTCTCCCTAGTCCCAGACACTCTCCTCATCCCAGAGGACACCTGGGGCCGCGTGCACCACTGACCGGTTCCTCCCTGCCCTCAGCAGCCACTCGGGCTGCTGGCTGTCGTTCGGCCCACCGCACCGGCTCGGGCTCACGGCGACTCCAGGGACGGCAGGGTGCAACGCTCTCCGGCCCGGTGCCATCTTGACAAGGTCACTGTCTGAGCCCACTGCTGCAGCCACCGTGTCAGTCCCTCTCACCAAGGGTCCCTCTCATCTCTGCCGACCCTCTAACTTGACCAAGCATGATGTCCTTCTCCAGGGACCAGTCCTCCTGACAACGTGTCCGAGGAACATGAGACAGAGTCTGGCCCTTCTCGCTCCTAAGGAGCATCCTGGCTGTACTTCTTCCAGCCCGGCTCTGTTCTTCCGACAGCACACACTGCACTCAGCACTCTTCACCAACACGTAACGCAAAGGCATCAGCTCTTCCTCAGTCTCCCTACTGTCCAGCTCTCACGTGCACGAGGTGATGGGCAAGACCACGGCTTGGGTCAGGCACACCTTGTCCTCAAAGTGACATCTTTGCTTTTAAACGCTCTGAAGAGAACTTTTGCAGCAGATCTGCCCAATGCAATACGTTGTTTCACTGCCTGACAGACACTTCCACGGCTCTGCCTCAATGGAAGAACTATGGTGGCTGTTAAATCCAAACGGAATTGTACACTATGTGGCTTTTTGCAACTGGCTTCTTCACTTAGTATAACATTTTCAAGGTTCACCCTCATTGTAGCATAAATCGATACATTATTCCTTTTCATGGCCAAGTAATGTTCCACTATGTACTTCTGGCTGCTAGAGAACCCCTCCCCATCACTGCAAACATCAACATTAGAGCAATTCTTTAATTTGATAGGATCTTTAGTTCCTCTTCTAATTTCCAATGTTTGATTTCAATGCGAGAACTTTTTGCTCCCTGATCATTTCTGTCATCTGTTGTGAACTAGGTCTGTCATTAGCCCACTTTTCTATTATGTCATCTCTGTTGTGAACCAATGATATCTATCATTGGCTCATTTTTCTATTAGGCTGGCTACTGCTTCTTCTTGATTTCTTGGAGCTCTTGACATAGTAGCCTGCTTGCTCTTAGCCAAAAATTTTTATGTCGATACGAATATGAGACCCACGTCTTTCCTGGATTGTTTGCCCTCACTTGTACTTAACATATGCTATAAGGGCTTTAGTTCTTTGAAGATTTTTTTCTAGAGTCAACTATATCAATTTTTCATTTGTAGCTTTTTCTTTGCTTTTATTACTAGAAACTCTGTCCCCACACAGAGAGCAGGTAAGTATTCACACAAACTTCTCCACATGTTGTACATGCTACGCTCTCGTTCAGTGTTACCACAAAGCTGATTACCTGGGACCCCACTGCTCCAGCCCCTGTGGCTTTGGCTTTGTGACATGTTTTTGTTTAATCTCAGATGGCAAGGCCCACCTCTAGTTTGTTTTCTTTTTTCAAAAAACAAAACAAAACATTTTTTGCCATTATTCTTGCCCATTTTTTTTTCCTTCCAAAAATTTACTCTCTCAAGGTTAAAAAACAAAAACTAATCTTACTAGGCTCGATATCATTCTACGTATTATAATGGCATGTTTTCCTTCATAGTGTCATTTCAGTGTCCTGTGTGGCGCAGGCTCAGGGCTGACCATTCCCACTTGGGACAAGATTATTCTCCAAGGAAGAGGACACACACACACTCACACACACACAGTCACACTCATACACACAGATACACAGTCACACCAATCACACACACACTCATGCACACCAAGACTCCCACAGACACACACTCAATAACATACGCACTCAGTCACACCAATAACATACACAGTCACAGAGACACTCACATACACACTCAATAACGCACACACACACACAGACATACACTCACACCAAAAACACACTCACACACTCATACAGACTCACACACACATACTCTCAGACACACACGAAGACAGAGACACGCACTCACACACAGAGACCCACAGACAGACACACACACCCTCTAGACCCCCGTGAGGCCGGCTGCCTCACCCAGCGCGAACCACCGTGGAACAGGCAGAAAACGAGCCCGAACAGACGGGGAGGCAAGAAACCTGTCAGACGGCCACCCGGGTCTCAGCAGCTCCCAGGCCCTTCTCTGCGATGCTTCTGCCTAACCGTCCGGGACCAGCCCCCGGGAAGCTCACCTGGGCCTCCCTTTTGCCGCCGTCTTCCTGCAGTTCCTCCCCTCGCTCCATGTCCGGCACCAGCACCTCCTCTGGGCGGTGAGTCTCGGGACCTGCAGACGCAGACAGTGAACCAGGGGTCGATCCGCCTAACGATCACCTCGGAGCTTGTTAAATGTAGATGCTGATTCAGAACATCTGGGGTCAAAACGCAAATTCTCAGCAGGGGCCGAAGCAGAGTGAACCAGCCCGGAGCCTTGGATCTCAGGGGAACCCAACCAAACCCTCTGCCACCGAGTCCATTCTGACTCACAGCGCCCCTAGAGGACAGAGTGGAACTGCCCCACAGAGTTTCCGAGGCTGTCCTCTCTAGGGAAGCTGACTGCCACATCTCTCTCCTCAGGACACCCCTTCCGGGCACCCCTATTTCCAACCCGGGTCTTGATTAGCAGCCCACCTCCCCAAGCCCGCCCCTGGGCCCCGCCAAGCCCTGTCCTGCCCGGGACCCTTGGCCTGCCCATGAGACCAGGCCCTGCGATGCCCGGATGCGCTGCTGCTCCAGGCCCTCTGCCAGCAGGCCCCCTCCTCCCCACCTCTCCATCTTGCATGTCCCGGAAGCGACCAAGCGACTGCTTCCCTTTGGGTCCCCAGCGTCCAGACACATGAGGGGCTCGGCAAACATTTGCTGAGTGAACTTATTAACAGGATTCCATTAGTAATAAGTACTTTAAACTGCTACACACAGGCACGCAACCTTAAAACCTCCAACAAAAGCTGGGTGTGAGTTCCTGACACACGCCAGCCCCAGGGCCAGCCTGTTCCCCTGGCCAGGACTCCTCCAGCTCCAGGGACGGGCCCACCCAATGGGCCCAATCTTATCCAAACCCAGTGTGTCCCGGGCCTTGGTGACTGGCTCAGGGGTGGGCCAATCAGCAAGAACTGCAAAGGGTGGGCGGGCTGCAGGATTTCTCACATACCAATGCCCTTCTCCTCCTCCACAGACACAGAAGGACCTCAGGCCTGCCTGGAGGTTGCTGCCCCTTGTGCCTGCAGAAGGTAAGCCAGCCTGAAGAGGAACTGGCCTATGGAGAAGGGCGGTGCAGCCGGGATCAGAGGCACAGCTGGTGCCCTGAGCACACCACACCTGAAGCCCTCCAGTCCATGGGGCCCATGGCATTCGTTCTGCTGAGTAAGCCCGTAGGAGAGGGGGTTATGGCTATGTTTAACAGTCCAGAAGACTGCAAACATTTACCAATAAAAAAAGTCCTGGTCCAGAGGGCTTCACTGCAAATTCTACCAACACTCAGAGAAGAGCTGATACCAATTCTACTCACACTATTCCAGAACACAGATAAAAGAGGGAGTACTCCCAAATTCATTTTATGAAGCAAGCAAAACCCTGGTACCAAAACCAGACAAAGACACCCCTAAAAAAGAAAACCGTAAACCAATATCCCTCACAAACACAGATGCAAAAATTCTCAACAGAATCCTCGCCAATAGACTCCAACACATCAAAAATATACAAGGGGGCTCATAGAAGGTATGCAAGGATGGTTCAACATTAGAAAAACAATCAATGTCATCCATCACACAAATAAAACAAAGGAAGAGGACCACATGATCCTATCAATCGATGCAGAAAAGGCATTTGATAAAATCCTGATAAAAACTCTCAGCAAGATAGGAATAGAAGGGAAATTCCTCAACATAATAAAGGGCACATATGCAAAACCAATGGCCAACATTTTTGTCAATGGGGAGACGTGAACGTATTCCCCACATGAGCAGGTACTGCCCCAGGACACCCTTACTCAAAACTGAACTAGAAGTGGGCAATAATAAGGCAAGAAAGGGAAGTCAAGGCACCCAAAATGGCAAAGAAGCAAAACTACCTCTATCCACAGATGGTATGACCCTGCACACAGAAAATCCCAAAGACTCCGCAGGAAAAAGAGTGGAGCTGACTGAAAGATTCAGCAAAGCGGCAGAGGGCAAGGGCAACATAAAAAAGGCAGCTGGATTCCTTCAGACTGACGAGGAGAACTCTGGAAGAGCAAGCAGGGAAACAATACCGTTTACAACCACCACCCCACAGGGACGTGCTTAGGAATAAACCCAACCAGAGACACAACAGACCTACACAAAGAAAACCAGCACTTCAAGAATACTAAACATTACTACAAGAAACCAAGAGACCTCCATAAATAAAAGAATACACCACGCTCATGGACAGGACGAATGAGCAACGTGAAAATGTCAATACTACCGTTCTGGTCCCCTAGTGCTGCTCTGACAGGAATATACCACCAATGGGATGGCTGAACAAACAGGAGTTTATTCCTACAACCTGGAGGCTTTAAGTCTGAGTTCAAAGTGCTAGGCTCTAGGGGCTGGGTGAAAGCCCCTCAACCTTGGGCTTCAGCTCTGCCTCCTGCTCCCGGCCCACTGAAGCTGGAGGCATCTCTTCACTCAGACAGTTGCTGGCTGCTGAGGCTGACAAGACCAAGGTTGACAAGTCAAAAGGCACAGTCCCGATGTTACCAAACCACACAGCAGGCCATTAATTCAAGTCCATTGAAAGTCTCAAGGTTAGCAGAGCATGGCAGGCTGCTGAACAACGACATGGCTCCATGCAGGGTCCAAGCGTGCCACAAGCTAGAGACCATTCCCAAAGCTGTTTCCTACATACCGGAAGCACACAACATACCCAAAGCAGCTACTCAGTGGCTCCAATCTATTCCACCATGGAGTTAATTACCAATCTCACCACAGGGAAAAACTACATCCAGCTGCCCAGCCACTCAACCAGGCCCAGCCAAGTTGACATGCAAACTTCACCACCACAACCACCCAAAGTGATCTCGAGATACAGTGCAGTCCTTATCCAGATTCCATCATCTTTCTCAAGAGAGATGGAAAAACTAATCACCAACTTCATATGGAAAGGTCAGGGACCCCGGGTAAACAAAGCACAGTTAAAGAAGAACAATAAAGTGGGAGCTCCTCACTCCCCAATCTCAAGACCTGCCACCCAGCCTGGCAGTTCAAACAGCCTGGGTCCGACGACAGGCCCACAGACCAGAGGAACAGCGCTGAGAACCCAGAATAAATCCACCCACCTATGGACAGCTGCTCTTTGACAGAGAACCAAAACTCATTAATGGGGAAGAGAGAGTCTCTTTAATAACTGATGTTGGTAAACTGAATGCCTATTTGTAAAAAACTGAATCAGGACCCACAGCTCACACAACAGACAAAAACCAACTCAAACTGGATCAGAGGCCTGAACGTGAAACATAAAACCATAAAGACAATCAAAGGAAAAGTAGGAGTAAACTTCGGGGCCCTAACTCAGAGCATAAATACATTACCAAATATAACTAGAAACGCACAAACACCAGAAGACAAAACAGATGACTGGGACCTCCTAAAAATTAGACAATTAGGTGCATCACAAGTGGGCTCCTACAGCCGCCGAAACAAAGTGCCACCAACTGAGGGGCTGAAGGCAGCAGAAACGGATTGGTTCTGGAGGCCTGAAGTCTTAACTCAGGTATCTCTCGGCAGAGCCACCACTCGCCTGTCAGTCTGTCACACTGTGGTGGCTTGCGTGTTGCTATGAAGCCAGCTGGATTCACAAGGAGGCGTGGAGTGAGGGATATCACAGCCGATGTCAGATGGATCTTGGCTCAAAGCAAAGAATACCAGAAACATGTTTACTTGTGTTTTATTGACTATGCAAAAGCCTTTGCTTATGTGGATCATAACAAACTGTGGATAACATTGAGGAGAATGGGAATTCCAGAACACTTAACTGGACTCATGAGGGACCTGTACATAGAGCAGGGGGCTGTTATTCGAACAGAACAAGGGGACCTTTAAAATCAGGAAGGGAGTGCGTCAGGGTTGTATCCTTTCCCCACACTTACTCAATCTGTATGCTGAGCAAATAATCCGAGAAGCTGGACTATATGAAGAACGTGGCATCAGGACTGGAAGAAGACTCATTAACAACCTGAGATATGCAGACAACACAACTTTGCCCGCTGAAAGTGAGGATGACTTGAGGCACTTACTGATGAAGATTAAAGACTACAGTCTGCAGTATGGATTACATCTCAACATAAAGAAAACAAATCCTCACAACTGGATCAATAAGCAGCATCACGATAGATGGAGAAAAGACTGAAGTTGTCAAAGACTTCGTATTACTTAGTTCTACAATCAACACCAATGAAAGCAGCAGTCAAGACAGCAAAAGACGTATTGCATTGGGCAAATCTGTTGCAAAAGACCTCTTTCAAGATCTTTGAAAGAGGAAAGATGTCTCCTTTAAGACTACAATATGCCTAACCCAAGCAGTGGTATTTTCAATTGTCTCATATGCATGTGAGAGCTGGACAATGAATAAGGAAGACCGAAGAAGAGTTGATGCTTTTGAGTTGTGGTGCTGGCGAAGAATGCTTAGAGTACCATGGACTGCTAAAAGAACTAACAGATCTGTCCTGGAGGAAGTGCAGCCAGAATGCTCCTTGGAAGCAAGAATGGCTAGAATTTATCTCACCTACTTTGGTCATGTTGTCAGAAGGGACCACTCCCTGGAGAAAAGATGTCATGCTTGGTAAAATGGAGGGTCAATGAGAGAGGGGAAGGCCCTCAACAAGATGGACTGACATGGTGGCTGCAGCAACGGGCTCAGAAATAGTAGGGATCGTAAGGCTGGCACAGGACCAGGCAGTGTTTCATTCTATGGTGCATAAGGTCACTATGAGTCAGAAACAACTCAACAGCACATAACAACAACGTGAGGTTGGCAGCTATGCCACCAGTATTTCAAATACCAGCCGGGTCACCATGATGGACAAGTTTCAGTGGAGCTTCCAGACTAGGACAGACTCGGAAGAAGGAAGGGGCCATTCACTTCTCAAAGAACTGGCCAGTGAGAACCTTACGACTAGCAGGGAAACACTGTCTGATAAGGGGCAGTGTTTTATTCTGTTGTACACAGTGATGCTATCAGTCAGAGCCAACACCATAGTGCCTAACAACAACAACAAAAACCTGTACATCAAAAGATTCCATCAAAATAGCAAAAGGAGACCCCACAGACTGGGAAAAATTTGGGCGACGACATATCAGTTAAGGGGCCTGTGGTAGTTAAGGTTGTTGTCAGCTTGGCTGGGCCTGGTTGAGTGGCTGGGCAGTTGGTGGTAGTTATTCCCCATGATGAGACTGACAGTTAACTCTATGGTGGGATCTGCCATGAGCAGCTGACTAGCTGCCTTAGGGATGCGGTCTGCTTGCCGTACATACGGAGGAGATTTGGGAATGGTCTCTAGCTTATGGCACACTTGGACCCTGCAAGTAGCTAAGTCGTTGTTCAGCAGCCTGCCATGCTCTGCCGACTCTGGGACTTTCAGTGGACTCGAATCAATGGCCTGCAGTGTTGTTTGCTAACATTGGGACTGTGCCTTTTCACTTGTCAACCCTGGGTTTGTCAGCCTCAGCAGCCAGCAGCTGTCTGAGTGAAGAAAAGCCTCCAGCTTCAGTGGGCCGGGAGCAGGAGGCAGAGCTGGAGCCCAAGGTTAAGGGGCTTTCACCCAGCCCCTGGAGCCAGCTCTTTGAACTTGGACTTCTAGCCCCCCGAACTGTGAGAGAATACAAGCCATCATATTTGTGGTATATTCCTGTCAGAGCAGCATTAGGTAACCAACACAGGGCTAATCTTTAAAATCTACAGAAAACTTCAACACCTTCACAACAAAAAGGCAAATAATGCAATTAAAAAACGGGCAGAGGATATCAACAGACACGTCACCAAAAAAGATGTTCAGGCAGTTTACAAACACATGAAAAAATGCTCCGGATCATTAGCCATTAGAGAGACCCAAATCCAAACAACAGTGAGACACCCGCTCACCCCAGCACTAAGTTAAATAAATAAATAAATGCTGGTGGAGGTGCAGAGAGGCCGGAACCCTGACACACTGCTGGTGGAACTGTAAAATGGTGCAACCGCTGCGGAAAACGGCACGGCGCTTCCTTAAAAAGTTGGAAATAGAAATACCTTATAATCCAGCCATCCCATGACCAGGTACGTATCCTAGAGAGGTAAGAGCCACGACATGAACAGATGCACGCACACCCACATTCATCGCAGCACCATTCATAACAGCAAAAAGATGGAAATAACCTAAGTGCCCGTCCACAGAGGACTGGATCCGCCAACTAGCCACATAATGGAATCCATGCAACATTAAAGAACAATGAACCTGCTACCATCTCACAACTTGGATGAACTCAGAGTGGGTTCAGTTATGCTGACTGAGGTCAGTCAATCACAAAAGGGCAAATATTGCAGGAGACCATTGCTGTAAAAAGTCAAGAAAAAGGTTCAAAAAAAAGGAGAGAAATTCTTTGATGGTTCCCAGTGGTGGGGGGGGAAGGAGGGGAACCACTAGGTAGAGGGTAGATGCCTAAGGCAAAACAAAAAAAAATGATTTGCCCAATACCGAAAAAAAAAAAACCCTAAATGTCCAGCACTTTGAGACATCGCTACAATGGAATACTATACAGCTGCATAAAAGAATCGGCCATCTCTCAATAGATACATAGGGAGGAAAGAATCACTAAGAAATACAGCTTCCCAAAGGGAATCAGCAGGCCCAGTAACCTCTGATAAGAGGCTCCTGCTGAGAAAGTAAAGTGAAACCAGTGGGATGCTGTTCCCGGGTCTGATCCTGACTAACTAGATGCAGGAGGGCAGGAGGGCGTGGCTGGAAGCGTAGCCAGTGCCCCAATGAAGCTGTTAGGGCCATTTTTAAAGGCACCAGCCCTTGGGCCCAACCCTGGGCTCTGGGACTGGATCTACACACAGCACAGCAGAGTGCATGGGGGTAAAACCAGAACAGATGAATGAACGGCTGGGGCAGGAACTGGGCTGCCCTACGGCGACCGACCACGCAGTGAAGTCTTAGCAGTGCTGGGTGAACGGCGCGGGTCTGTGATCCCAGCACCCGCCAGAAACGCACACTGTGCACACTTCCAGCAAAGCAAACGTCTGACAGGAGACACCAAATGGTTGTTGTGGGGAGAGTGGCAGGGCTAGGGCCAGGGACGTGGTCGGAGACCCCAGGGTTATTTTATTACAGCCTCACATGCCTTACGGATCGTTCACCCCCAAACCTAACGCAACCCACTGCTGTGGAGTTGATTCCGAACTCTCAGCGCCCCTAGAGGAC
The DNA here is from genome assembly GCF_000298275.1 of Orycteropus afer afer. Taxonomy (NCBI): domain Eukaryota; kingdom Metazoa; phylum Chordata; class Mammalia; order Tubulidentata; family Orycteropodidae; genus Orycteropus; species Orycteropus afer. The sequence continues at coordinate 2,802,233 of NW_006921605.1, forward strand.
AGAGTGGAACTGCCCACAGGGTCTCCAAGGCTGTCAATCTTCACAGAAGCAAAGCCCAAACCACACCCACTGCCGTGGAG
>NW_006921605.1:2802562-2806760 GCF_000298275.1 Orycteropus afer afer
CACTGCCGTGGAGTCCATTCTGACCCACAGCGCCCCTAGAGGACAGAGTGGAACTGCCCACAGGGTCTCCAAGGCTGTCAATCTTCACCGAGACTGCCTCATCTTTCTCCCACCGAGCAGCTGGTGGGTTCAAATGGCTGACCTCTTGGTTGGCAGCCGAATCCCTTCCCCACAGCACCATCAGGACTCGGTCCCCCCCCCGCGGGGATTATTTCTGCAGCCCTAATAAGTACAGACGGTAGCTGGACTCACAAACATACGGCAGACATACAGCACTTCTGAAGCCCTCTGGAGCAGCCCCCGGGAGATGTGAACCGTTAAGGCACTCGGCTGCTAACCGAAAGGCTGCAGGTTGGAGTACACTCAAAGGCATCTCACAAGGCCTGGAAATCTACTTCCGAAAAAGCAGCCATGGAAAACGCGAGGGGCCCAGCTTCACTGACCCGCACGGTGGGGCCCAGCTTCACTGACCCGCACGGTGGCCACGGGGCAACCCCTGGGCAACTGGTTTTCAGGACTTTACACGCATCAGCGCATGAAATATGCACTCCACCCCACAAAGCAGTGAGGTGAGAGAGACTGAGGCACAGCCAGGTCCCCAGCAGGCAGTGGAGGGCTGGGCCGGGGACAGCACCGTCCCACTAGCTTCCTGCTGGGCACGTGCAGCCATCGCTCACTGAGTCCTGTGCCTGGGTGGAACGCCACCCCACCCCGTGCCGGGGAAGGCACAGCCGGGCAGCTACGGCTGTCCCAGGATCCGATGCTCGCCCAACCCTGAGGCCTGACCCTCTGCCCCACGGCCGAATCAGTCAATGCACCCACACACACCGCACAGCGGCGACCGCGCAGCACAGCCTGCGAAAGATCTGCAGGTGGCTGGACAGACGCACGGCTGACCAGGCAGCTTCAACAGCCCCGGACGCCCTTCCAACAGAGCCCAAACCTGGCCACCCGCCGATTTTCTCCCACAGTGGTAGGGGGACGAGCAGGGAACTGGCAGGCACCCCCAAATCACCGTTACAGCGAAACAGGCAAGCCCTGCACACACCTTCCTCAGCAGGGTTACTCAGCCTGCGGACCTCCGGTGCCGCTCCTGGTTCCGGAAGGTTCTATTGGTGGGGGTGGGGAATCCTGGGGGGAGTCCTCAGGTGGTACGAAAGGTAAGCCCGCCCAGCGCTAACTGAAAATGTCCTTCCAGGTCCCCCGTCGGGATGGATGCCAGTTGAAAACACGCAGGTCTGTGCTCTCCCCGGAACAGAAGGGGCGAAGCATCCCCGCCCCCGTTCTTTCAGAACTCACGTTAGGTAACTTGTAAAGCCTCCTCTGGCCCCTGAAGAGGATGTAAATGAAGGCTGTTTCCTCAAGGACCTCCTCTCCCAGAAAGGAGTGGACACCGGGCAGCAGGCTGGGACTTCCACCCAAGGCCCTTCTAGCCCTGGTCTGTGAGGCTCCCACCAGACGGCTGGGTGGGACTTTGCAAATGTGAGGTGCTTGTGGCCCACCAAGGGGACTAGGTAGCTTGCTAACTGTGTAAACGAGGTACAGGGTACCCCTGTGGGGGTGGGACATGCAAATAAGGGGTCTGGAACCCTAATGTGGGGACTGGCCAACTTTGCCATCCCTCTAGGCTTAAAGCAGACATCCCAGAGGCGGAAAGGGGGGTTCTCCCGTCCGGAAGGAAGAGGCAGGAGCGGAGCCTGTCCTTTGGACCCGGCATCCTGGTGCTGAACCTCTTGACCCAAGAGACAGAGAGAGCTGTGACACTTTGCTGAGACAGCAAGAGACCATGGCGGCAGAGGCAACGGAACCAAGAGACAGACACGCGACAACACGGTGGGCTTCCGGACACACGCAGTGAGACAGCTGGGCACCTGGGGGCCCAGGCCCACTGGTGGAGTGGGCTGCTTCCGGCACCTGTTGGCAAAGCTCAGGGGGCTTTGGGACACGTGCCCCAGAGGGCAGAGGCCGCAGGGCCGCAGGGCCGAGAGGCTGGGTCCAGAGAGAAGCGTGCCAAGAAGAGGCTGTCCTGGTGGAAGACCTCTGTCCTGACTCTCAACTCTGATCCTGAACTGTAACCTGGTACTTCCCCAATAAACCCCATCATGGTGACTACGGTCTGAGTTCTGTGTGGCCACTGCAGTGAGTCCTCGAACCCAGCAGAGAAGCAGAGGGCGCCGTGGAAGGACGCGAGCGCCAGCACTGGTTAAAAGGCTGGAGAGAGGATGCAGGTCTGACCTGTGCCCCACAGCAACCGGCCTGGGGCTGCGGACCTTGATGCTCCTCCTGTGTGAAGTTACAGGAAGTCAGATACTGCCCCACGCCCTCTCTATAAAGACACGTACCAGGAAATTAGCTATTCTGTCCTGAAAAAAAAACAGCATAATTGCCTATACACCCTTAGCTAAGAACCTGGTGGTGCAACGGTTAAGCACTCATCTAACTGAAAGGTCAGCAGTTTGAACCCAACAGCTGCTCCATGGAAGACATGGCTGTCTGCTTCTGTAAAGGCGGCGGCCTTGGAAGCCCAGTGGAGCGGTCCTACTCTGTCCTCCAGGGGCGCTGGGAGTCGGAGTCACTCAACACCAACGGGTTGGTTTGGTTTGTTATCATCCCCTCAGCTCTGTGAGGGCCCCAATCCTTCCTGCCATGTGCCACTTTCTGGCTTCTTCCTTACTCGATAACAAACCTTTGCTTCCTGTCTCTTTGTAGAAAGGTTTTCTGAGTTGGAAGCAGATTTTTTTTTAGTAACTTTTCCCCAACACCACAGAAGTGCCTCAGAAAACCCTGGCACTGGAAACCCCATGGAGCATGTGTGTGCTGCTGACACACGCCATCTGCCCGCTGACACATGCGTGTGTCCTGACATACGCATCTACCCGACAGACTCACCATCCACTCAGAGGCAACAGGCTCTGGAAGGTTCTGGGCAATGTATGTTTTATTTTCTGCATTTTTCAAGTTTCCTTAGGGAGCTCAGGGGGGCGCTGTGGTGGGAATAGGACCAGAGTGGCAAGGGGGAGTTTCCAAGGTGACTCCTGGCCCCAGTCACCACTCTGGGAGGAGCAGGTGCCATCTCTGGGGGTCTTAGCAAGGTCTGGGTTCAGACAGGCCCTGATGTGGATGGGATGAGCACTGGCCAGCTGGTAGGGTGCCTGTGGGGACCCCCAGAAGGCACTGGAAGGGCTGACGGAGGCCTGGACCCAGCTCAGGGAGAAAGGGTCTCGACCACAGGTCCCCCAAAACACTGGGCGGGCCAGTGAGGGCTTGGGCGGGGAGGGGCAGCTCCTGGACATTTTGAATGCTCCCTAGGATCCCTGGCTGCTGCTGGCTTGGTAGGGAGCCCCGCCTCATAGCATCTGAAGCCCCCCACCATCAGACCGGCCCAAGCATCACCTCCTAAGCGCCACCTGTGCCCAGGACAGCTGCAGCTCTCCACACCCACCTGCACCCCCTCCATGCCTGTATCCCTGTGGCTCCCCCGCCTCAAGACCCAGCTGTCCTGGAGCTCTGGGCAGGAGTTGCTGGGGCCTTCCTAGTCCCTACCCCGGCTGCCCAGGGATTAACCAGCTATGCCCTGCGGACAAGGGGCTGAAGAAGGAACATCTGTTACCAAGTTCTCCAAATCTTAGTTTCAGTTTCCTTTCCTCCAAAAATGAGTCACAGCCCAGGTTGACAAGCAGGAAGTCGTGTGTTTCTGGGGGTGCACGCTAATTAAACCTGTCCTTGGAGAGAGCATGCCTTGGGCTGGGCTCAGGGCTCCGCACCCACAGAAGCCAGTAGGACACTAAGGGCCCAGCCATCCCAGTGACTTGCTGTCTCAACAGCGAAAAACTGACAACCGGAGCAACGGACTGCTAAGACCACCGGGCTCCCGGACAGAGCTGGACCCCATCCACCTGGCTGCTCAGCAAAGCCCTTTCCGAAGGTGACTGGGAACAGAGACCGCCCCCCAAGACAACACCTACAACAGGAAGGATAGGGACATGCAGCTTGAGGAATGGGACTGGCTGTGGCTTTAAATGGGGTGGTTAGGGCAGGCCTCCTGGAGGAGGAGACAGGGAAGTGAAGCCTTGGAGAATGGCAGTTAGGAAGCTGTGCTGCCAACTGGGGGAAGGAGAGTCCCAGGCAAATGGGGTGGTCAGGGCGGGCCTCCTGGAGGAGGAGACAGGGAAGTGAAGCCTTGGAGGATGGCAGTTAG
>NW_006921605.1:2806955-2808228 GCF_000298275.1 Orycteropus afer afer
GCGGGCCTCCTGGAGGAGGAGACAGGGAAGTGAAGACTTGGAGGATGGCAGTTAGGAAGCTGTGCTGCCCACTGGGGGAAGGAGAGTCCCAGGCAGAGGTGGCTGCAGGCAACTGGTAACAGCCGTACAGGACCGGGTAGAACTGCCCCACAGGTTTCCAAGGCAGCAGTTACAGGAACACGTTGCCCCATCTTTCTCCTACAGTGTGGCTGGGGGGTTTGAACTGACAACTTTTCAGTTAACAACCAAGCACTTCACCACTGTGCCAGCAGGGCTCCTTGTTTCAGGCAGAGGGAATAGGCAGTGCAACGGCCCTGTGGTCAGAGCACACCTGACATGGCCCAGGAAGGACAGGGCGGCCAGTGGCTCTGGGATGGGGGGCAGCAGAGGTCAGGAGCATTAGGCGACAGTCTGTGTAGGGCCTGTGGACAACATCAGGGCCCGAGCTCTTGCCCCACGTGAAATGGGGGGGGTGCTCTGGGGCAGGAAGAACATGATTTTCCTGTGCCAGTGTCAGGGTGCAGGGTGGAGGCCGGGAGGTCTGTTAGGAGCCTCTTTCAGGGGTTCTGGAGAGAGCAGGGCAGCAGTGGTCAGATCTCGGGGGACAGGGATGGTGGAGTCAGGGGAGTCCTGGGCACTGGACGGAGGGCATGAAAGAAACAGCTTCTGGGGGTGGGGAGAGTGTGGGCCAAGCAGCTGGCAGGAGGCCGCGCTGCTGTTTCGGAAGAGGAGAGGCTGAGGAGACAGTTTGAGTGCAGACAGGAGCTGGCCTCGGGCATGGTAAGGGGAGAGGCGGAGGAGGGGCTGGGCTTAGGTGAGAAGCCTGGGAGAAAAGATGAATTTCGGTACTACCTGGATGTGGCTGGTCCCCACGAGACAGAGAAGGGCCCTCGGGTAGGAAGGAAGCCCGTCTGAGGTCCTGGACGCCAAGAGAACCAAAGACGGACCAGCAACACTGCATGTCCACGCCAGCAAGGGAGGTCACCTGACACCACGGCTCCCCCACTCCACCTTGGGGCATGCACCACCCACGAGCTGGGCTGGCCGACCCCTCATAGTTACCTACAAACGAGCCCAGGCAAGGACCCCCCACACACACAGTAACACCCTGGACCCCACCTCCACGGGGTGGACCCCTCATAGTTACCTACAAACGAGCCCAGGCAAGGACCCTCCCGCACACAGTAACACCGTGGACCCACCTCCACGGGGTGGACCCCTCATAGTTACCTACAAACGAGCCCAGGCAAGGACCCCCCACACACAGTAACAC
>NW_006921605.1:2808763-2811978 GCF_000298275.1 Orycteropus afer afer
ACACAGTAACACCCTGGACCCCACCTCCACGGGGTGGAACCCTCATAGTTACCTACAAACGAGCCCAGGCAAGGACCCCCCCACACACAGTAACATCGTGGACCCCACCTCCACGGGGTGGAACCCTCATAGTTACCTACAAACGAGCCCAGGCAAGGATCCCCCCCACGCACAGTAACACCGTGAACCCACCTCCACGGGGTGGAACCCTCCCAGAGGCTCAGGCCGACCCTTCCCACGTCCAACGGGCCACGCGCAGCCACGGGTCCTTCCTAAGAAATGAAGCTACAAGTAAAAACAAAAGCCCCAGCCTTCCCAGAGCCACCAACCCCTCGCCACAGGAGCTGACGAGCCTGCTCTCTCCTGAAAGTGTCACCCTCGTGACCCTCACTGCGATGCAGCCGGGGCGGCCGACCGCTCTCTCCCCTGCCTCGGGGTCCCGGCAGCCCCCCGGCCCGTGCCCCTGTGGCCTCACCTGGTGTGGCGAGCGCACCAAGCCTGGCTCCAACTGGCTGCGGAATCCGGGCGCTGCCTCTTTACAGATGTGGTGACAAGGGGGACCCCTCCGAGCCAGCGACCCGCTGCAGACCTGCACGCCAAAGTCCGGAGGCGCCCGGCTAAAAAGCTAGGCGCGAGCGTCATGTGACCCTCGCCGCGTTTCGGTTTCATTTTCCGTTTCCGAGAAAGTGAAATTCAGTGGTCCACCCGGACCCTCCGCTCCAATCCGAAGCCGGCCCCGCCCCAGGCCGCAGCGCGCATCCGGGCTCCGCCCCTGCCCCTGCCCCCTCGGCCGCCCGGGCCCGGCCTCCCGAGCCCGGGCCGCGGTGTCAGTCAGCGCTGGGTTCGGCTCCGCCTCCGCTTCCGAGGCCGCGCTGAGACTTCCCCAGGACCAACCGAGGAACGGAGTCGCGCGCAGTCAGGGGCTGGGGTGCACGGGGCCCGGGGGCCGTGCCCTGGGCGCCACTGGAAGTTTCTCTTCGCCTCCTCGGTCTCCACTTCCAGCTGTGAGAGGCCCTTGAGCCCTGCAAACTAAACGCCATAAGCGCTGTTTCCTGCAGACCCGCCGACCCTTAGCCGTCTGCCCTGCAGCAAAGCCCGTGCCAACGCCAGGAGCCAGTGCCCGCTAGGTGTCCTGGGCGGGTCACTCAACCGCTCTGGCCGCGGCTGCTCATCAGGGGGTGGCGACCAAGTACTTGCTCACAGGCAGACGTGGGGATTAGTGAGTCACTCAGGCCACACAGAAATATCAGCCAAGGCCAAGCCCAGAGCCCGCGGGCCCAGGGCTGCCGGGCTGGTTTTTGATACAAGGGCTGGACGCGGGCTGGGGGCAGTCAGGATTCCCAGCCTCTGGAAAGCCCACACTCTCCAGCCCTTTGGCTCTAGGTGGTGGGTGGTATCAAACTAGTCACGGTCACAGCCAATCTGTGCCAAGGCCAGCCGTCCAGGGTGAGAAGAGGCAGGCCTTGGGCTCTGGACACATACCATTGACTCTCCGCGGTGACAATGACAAAGTTGCAAAGATCACTCCACCCTCTGGGCTCTGGGCTCTGGACCAAGAACTAGCAGGGGCACTGGCCAGAGCGCCTTCCCAGCCTCTGGACCTCCAGCCCCTTCTGCTAGCGGCTCGGCGGCCGGCCCCTCCACTCTCTGTGGCCCCGGACACTGTCTGCCACCTTCTGGGTGTTCTCCCCCTCAGGCGGGGAGGGCACAGGGCACTTGGGGAACAGGTTCCCCGACTTCACCTGCCACAGCCAGACCAGGGCTCCCCTCCGAACGACCCCGAGCAAGCGCCACTGTGTCCGGGCACTCCCTCCAGATCGCGCCAAAACGCAAAGCCCGTCCCCCGACTACGTGGGCGGGGCGCCCCCATCATTGCACTCGCTCCTCCCGCCTGGCCTCCCCCAGGGCCCACCTGCGGGTCCTGGAGATGGGGCGGTGTCGGCTGGCGTTGAGCCCCGCGCGGCTGCGCTGGCGTCCCCTCCCTCCGGGGCGGGGAAGCAGCCAGGCCGCGATGTGCTGGGCCACACTGCCTTTTGGAAAACCCCAAACCAAACCACACCCACGGCCCTGGAGTCCATTCCGACCCACAGCGCCCCTAGAGGACAGAGTGGAACTACCCACAGGGTCTCCAAGGCTGTCAATCTTCACAGAAGCAAAGCCCAAACCACACCCACTGCCGTGGAGTCCATTCTGACCCCCAGCGCCCCTAGAGGAAAGAGTGGAACTGCCCACAGAGTCTCCAAGGCTGTCAATCTCCAAGGAAACAGACAGCCTCATCTTTCTCCAGCCAACCGAGTGGTGGGTTTGTCCGCCAACATTCTGGTTTGCAGCTGAGTGCTTTGGCCACTGCTCCAGCAGAGCTTACCTTTTCGGAAAAGTTACTCTGAAATAAAGAGGCAAGCGTCCGTTTGCCGCTCCCACCTCCTGCCGCAGCGATTCGTGACGGCCAGGGCCTGGGGAACGGTCCACGACTCCTCCCGCCCCCGCTGCGGGATCAGCGTCGCCTTGAGGCCCTGCCGGCAAAGCGGAAACGTGGCCGGTGCGGAGGCATGCGGCCCCTACCCCGCTCCCACCTGGCCTCTCCCGCCCCGCACCTCTGCAGCCCGGGTCCTCCCACCACCCGCCCCGGCCGCCCGCACCCTCCGGCCCCTAGCTCCCTGCACCGCGGGGCGCACGGAACCCGCGCGTCCCTGCCCCTGCACCCCGGATCCCACATCTCGTCCTCAGGTCCCCCTCGCCCTTCCCTTGGCCAATCGTCCCATCTCCGGCCCATCTCTGCCGAATCCCCCGCGGTGACACCTCGGAGGCCTCCAGTCGTCGTTCTGGGCAGCCGGCTGGGCGGCTGGGACCTCTGCAGGCGCCTGACGGAGGTTGTTCTCCCCAAGCCCCAGCTGAGCCCAGGCGTCTGCAGAGCCTTGGCTATTTCAGCGTGTGCTGCCCAGGGATGACCGTCCAAGGGCCCTTTGAGAGTAGCCCACACAGGTACCGGTGGACTCAGCGGCTGCTGGGACAGCAATAGACAAAAACCAGAAGGGTGGACGGCAGCAACACCACCCTCTGGTCCCTACTGCTCCCCAGTGGGGACAGGCCCCTTGCCTCTGGGTGGACCTCACTCTTCCCTACGGGCTGGGGTAGAGCCGAGGTTACCGCAGGTCAGGGTCCTGGAGGGAACCAGAGGTCCCTTGAAGAGGTCACAACGCATGGTTGGTGGTGGC
>NW_006921605.1:2812648-2843725 GCF_000298275.1 Orycteropus afer afer
CATCCGTGGATGTTGACTGTGGATCTAAGTAGAATAAAATCATTGACAACTTCAATCTTTTCTCCCTGTATCAAGATGTTGCTTATTGGTCCAGTTGTGACGATTTCTTTTTATATATGTTGAATGTAATCTATACTGAGGGCTATAGTCTTTCATCTTAATCAGCGTTTTAAGTCTTTATTTTCAGCATGCAAGGTTGTGCCATCTGTGTGTCCCAGGTTATTAGTGAGTCTTCCTCCAATCCTGATGCCATGATCTTCTTCGTATAGTCCAGCTTCTCAGATTATTTGCTCAGCATACAGACTGAATAAGTATGGTGAAATGATACAACCCTGACACACACTTTTACTGATTTTAAACCATGTAGTATCCCCTTGTTCTGTTTGAACGACAGCATCCTGGTCTATGTACAGATTCCTCGTGAGCACAATTAAATGTTCTGAAATTCCCATTCTTCACAATGGCATCCATAATTTATTATTATTCCACACAGTTGAATACTTTTGCATAGTCAATAAAACACAAGTCAATGCCTTTCTGGTATTCTTTGCTTTCAGACATCAGCAATGATATCCCTCGTTCCACATCCTCTTCTAAATCTGGCTTGAATATCTGGCAGTTCCCTGTCAATATAATGCTGCAAATGGTTTTGAATTATCTTCAGTAAGATCTTACTGGTGTGTGATATTAATGATATTGTTTGATAACTGCCACATTCTGTTGGATGACCTTTTTTTGGAATGGGTACAAATACGGATCTCCCCCAGTCAGTGGGTCAGGCAGCTGTCCTCCAATTTCTTGGCATAAACAAGTGAGTGCCTCCAGCGTGGCATCCGTTTGTTGAAACATCTCAATGGGTGTTCCATCAATTCCAGGAGCCTTGTTTCTCACCTTTTCCTTCAGAGCAGCTTGGACTTCTTCCTTCAATACCATTGGTTCTTGATCATATGCCACCTCCTGAAATGGATGATCATCTACCAGTTCTCTTTGATACAATGACTCTGTATTCCTTCCATCTTCCTTTGATGCTTCCTGCATCATTCATTATTTTGCCCATAAAATCCTTTAATATTGCAACTTGAAGCTTGAACTTTTTCCTTTATTCTTTCAGCTTGAGAAATGCCAAGTGTGTTCTTCCCCTTTGATTTTGCATCTCCAGGGCTTTGCACATTTCATATAATACTTTACTTTGTCCTCTCAAGCTGCCTTTGGAAATCTGTTCAGCTCTTTTGCTTCATTTCTTCCATTTGCTTTAGCTACTCTCCTTTCAAGAACAAGTTCCAGAGTCTCTCCTGACAGCCACTTTGGTGTTTTCTTCCTGTCTTTTAGCTGACTTCTTGCTTTCTTCATGGATGATGTTCTTGATGTCATCCCACACTTGGTCTGGTTTTCGGACACTAGGTGTTCAGTGCATCAAATCTATTCTTCAGATGGTCTCTAAATTCAGGTGGGTTATCATCAAGGGCATATCTTGGCTCTTACGGATTATTTTAATTTTCTTTGGCTTCAGCTTACACTTGCATATGAGCAGTTGATAGTCTGTCTCAGTCAGCTCCTGGCCTTGTTTTGACTGATGATATTAAACTTCTCCACTGACTCCCTCCACAGATGGAGTTGATCTGATTCCTGTATATTCCATCCGGTGAGGTCTCTGTGTACAGTTGCCATTTGTGTTGTTTTAGAAAGGTATTTGTAATGAATAAAGCATTGGTCATCCAAAATTCTACCATGTGATCTCCAGCATCATTTCTATCACCAAGGCCATATCTTCCAATTACCTATGCATCTTCATTCCTAACTTTCACATTCTAATCACCAGTAATCATCAATACATCTTGATTGCATTTTGTTCAATTTTAGATGGCAGAAGTTGATAAAAGTCTTCAATTTCTTCCTCTTTGGTTTAGTGGTTGGGGCACACATTTGAAAAATAGTCATATGAATTGGTTTTCCTTGGAGGCGTATGGATATTATCCTATTACTGACAGCATTGTACTTCTGGAAAGATCTTGAAATATTCTTTTCGACAATAAATGTTATGCCATTCCTTGTTGTCATTGCTGGCATAATAGGCATGTGATTGTCTGATTGGAAATGGCCAATGTTGGTCTCTTTCAGCTCACTAATGCCTAGGGTATCAATCTTTATGTGTTCCATTTCATTTTTGACAGCTTCCAAGTTTCCTAGATTCATACTTCATACATTCCACTTTCCAATTATTAGTGGATGTTTGCAGCTACTTCTCCTCATTTCAAGTCATTCCACATCCACAAATGGAGGTCCCAAAAGCTTTACTCCATCCACACCATTAAGGTCGACTCTGCTTTGAGGTGGGGGCTCTTCCCTGGTAGTATTTTGAGTGCTTTCTGACCTGAGGGGCTCAGCTTTGGCCTCTTTAAGACAATGCTTTCCTGCTATCCATAAGGTTTTCAGTGGACTTTTTTCTCCCCCCAGAAGTGGACCTGGCCATGTCCTTATTCCTAGTCTGTCTTGGTCTAGAAGCTCCACTGAAACCTGTCCACCATGGGTGGCCCTGCTGGCATTTGAAATACCAGTGGCATAGCTTCCAGCCTCACAACAACATGCAGCCCCCACAGTACAACATGGTGATAGACAGCGGTGGACAATACACCAGTGAAGGGCAGGAAAGCAGGGGGTGCCAGCTCTGGTTGGTACCCGGGCAAAAGGCACCCTTCTCTTTAGAAACTCAGGGCAGTTTTAAGCCCCACCCTTGGAAACTGACATTCTAGGGGTGGATGGGATTGACTTTGACCATGTCGATAGGAGAATTCTTACTATGGGTGAGGCTGGTGGAAGTAGTTCTAAGGGAGAATTTGGCACGGGAACCAGTGAGTCTGCCCCCACCACAAAGAATAGTAAATATCAGACAATATAGGTTGCCTGGAGGACAGAAGAAAAACCATCTTAGAACTGAAAAAGACAGGAATCCTGCCAGAATCCCGTGGTGCTTTTAATAACCCTGTGTGGCCTGCGAAGAAAGCAGATGCATCCTGGAGTATGACCGTGACCACAGGGAACTTAACAAGGTGATTCTCTCCCTATTTGTTTCAGTCCTAATACAATGTCCCTGTTGGAACTCTCGGTAGAAACTTGAGCTCCTGCCATGCTGTGTTAGAGCTGGTCAGTGCCTCCTTTAGTACAGACCTGACCCTGTTTCCTTTCCCCACTCCTACCCATTGGTTTAATTACATCCATATCATGTTAACTGTTGAAGATGTTTCTCTGTCACAGGATTGTCTAGACACCCTAATCACCCACCTACAGGAGAGAGGATGGTTCGTGAACCCCTAACATGTGCAGTGGTTGGGAATGTCGGTAAAATTCCTAGAGGTCATCTGTTCGAGTGAGACCCATGTGTTGCCTGAAGCCATGGTATTAGCCAATGGCAGGAGGAGCAGCAAACGGTAATAGCAAGGCCCTGTGGGGATTGTGGCAGGACATTTGGGGTCACATCTCAGCCATGGGGGCGCCCTAACTGTTGTTCATGAAGCAGCACATTCACCCCTTGCCGTGCCAGGGAACGAGAAGCAGACACTGCAGCACGGTTAGAGCAATGCATTCGGAGGGGCAGCTGACCACTGGACTCACCAGAAAAGCGGGCACCGCAATGCCCGTGTTGTCTGGGAAACAGCTCAAGAGGCAGGCCCAGTGGAAAAGAAGAACTAAGTCCTAAAACAAACAACGAATATGAACCCTTGTGGGCAAGGCCTCCCTGACGGGGAGGGCCAGAGTGCCACCTGAGGAGTTGAGGTGGATGAATTTGGCGCCCACTGGGGCCTTAACCCGCATGCCGGATGAGGGGCCTGGCAAAGACACAAGTGCATGGACTCCAGAACCATCTCCACCAAGACTGCACGTGGCCTTCGGGAGCAGAACCATGCCTCGGTGCTTGTCGTGAGTGACCTGCTGGGGTGGACTGCTTCCTTCGTCCCTCTGGAGGCAGAGGGACTGGCGGGCTTAGTGTGGGAGACCGCCATCCTGGTGCACCCAGGCCTCAACAGTCACACTTGACGTGGCCTGGAAGGAGGGGAAGCACGCGCCCCAGAAATGGGTCCCCTAACAGAAGGGCCGTCTGCGCACAGTGAGACAGCATGCGGGCAGCAGGGCGCGGAGGGAAGGGCACAGAGAGGAGGGGCCGTGCGAGCAGAGGGAGACAGCGTGGGGGCAGCAGGGCGCAGAGGGAAGGGCACAGGGAGGAGGGGACTGTGGGGAGGAAGTGGGAGGGGCTGTTGCATTGTGGGAAACTACAGTCAATGTCGGGAGACAAAGTATATGTGAACTGCTGCATGGAAAGTGAATTTGCTCTGTGAACTATCACCCAAATCACAATAAAAAAATTAAAAAAAGAAAGAAAGAAATGGATCTCCTTTTCTGGCATACAGCAAAATGGGTGACTACTCACCACCGCCCAAGTCATCTCCATGGAACACTCAGCTGAGGAAACTGCCTAAGGCAACTGCTGTTCTCACCACTGAGGGAAAGCCGCTAGCATGATCCTAATTGTCCGCTAGCATGATCCTAATTGTTATTGTTGTTATGTGCCGTCTGGAGTCGACCAGACTCATAGCGACCCCTCCTTGGGTTTCCGAGGCAGTATCACTATGGAAGTAGATTGCCCCATCTTCCTTCCCAGGAGTGGCTGGTGGGTTTGAACCACCGGCCTTCTGGTTAGCAGTCAAGTGCCTTAGGTACTATGTTACCAGAGCTCCTGCATGGTCCTAATAGAAGGGAATGATTTTCCGCTCTGGATATACACGAAACACCTGTCTTTCCAGAGTACCTATGTCCTACTTTGCTTTCTCCCCTCCGGGGCTGCCAGTGTCTTCCTAGAGTCCCAGCTTTGCTGGAGCCCACCGCAAAAGCTGTTTCTGGGTCTGTGAAGGCATCCCCTTCTTAAGCACTAAGCACGCCTTGAGACATGAAGCCTCTGGCCAGAACCAACCGGATAGCTGTGGGGGACATGTGCAGGGGTGCTCATGCCCCTGGGACTGAGTGGGCCGTAACAGAATGGAGGTGGCACAACTTCACCTTTTCCTGGACTCAGACCATCGCAGAAATCCACATCTTGGTAAGAGACTGCGACACTTCCCAGCTGTGGCAGGGTTCCACTGCCAAGGCCATGTGCATTCTTGGTGGAGATAGTTCTCGTGTCATTTCTGGGCTCCTTGTCCAGCATGCAGGGTAAGCCCCAGTGGGAGCCACATTCAGAGGTGTTTACCCCTCTGGGAAAGTTTAAGTTGATTGGTCCCTGAACAGGGTGTGCTGGGGAAACTGCCTCTGTTTGTCTGGAGCCGAGCAGAATCCTTGGGTGCCCTTGTCTTCTTTAAGTCTCCCTCCTGAATAGTGGGCTGGGCTCTTGCACCCCCCAGCAACAGATGACAGAGCCAAACGGTTACAGCCTCCCTCTCCTGTGGCTGGCGAGGATTTTGCTGGGTCTTGGTCTTCTCCCAGGCACAGGTTTGTTCCGCTCTGTGTCTACATCGCTGCTGTGATCTGTGTCTCCAGCTATAGCAATGCTGCCTGTCCCTCCCTACGTAGTTGTAACACCTCCCCTCGGGGCCCTCAGAGGCTTTGCACAAGAGGGGAATATACCAGATTGTAAGAGCCAGCCTTGAGGGGTGAACTGAAGGGCAAATAGGCTTTGTGAGGCTGAATACATTCAGCTTTTGCTTCCCACTAGCTCACTTCCACTTACTGAAACACTCTTACATAACTTTTGATGAGGTGGCCTTGGCAGCCCAAACTCCTGGCATGTAGGTACCTTTGTTTACTATAGACATAACCCCTGCCTCAATAGACACAAGGAAGAGGTAACTATGGGGAGGAAGTGGGAGGGGAACTGTTGTGTTGGGGTAAATTGTAGTCAATGTCATGAGACAATGTGTGGGCAAACTGCTGTATGGAAAGTGAACTTGCTCTGTAAACTTTCACCCAAATCACAATGAAAAAAAAAAAAAAAACTAACACAAAACCTGCCTCTCATGGGGGGGGCACAGATAAGTGAAACTGGTCCTGCTGTTGCCTGCAACCTACCTCGTACGCCATTCTCCCTAATAAGCTCCTTTGCTGTAATCCTGGAGGTCACTGCCTGTTTCTATGAGCTCATGGCACCCTGGAAACAAATTTCTAGTTACTGGTCCGTGCTCTGACACAGATATTACTAGAGTCTAAAATTTTAACCTGAGCTTGCAAGAGGAAGGTTTTAACCCAAACTTGCAAGCAGAAAAAAATTAAGGACAGTTTTCTTCAATGGTGCCCCAGTACAGGGAGCTCAAGTCTCACAAAAAAAGGGCCCCAAGGGGCACTGATTTCTGTGTAAAGTAGAGTTACTTGGTATGATATCCCAAAACTCAAGAAGCAGAATCACTTCTGATAGAACTCAAAACAGTGTGAAAAAGGAAAACAAATCCAGACTGAATTAGGATGAAAGTAAGTTAACGATAATGAAAATAAGCCAGTAATAAAAGCTGGTCGAACTCCAGATGCACCAAGGCAGAGTTTTAGAGATCCAAGAGGTATTCACCCAGGCAGCTCTCAAAGGTCCATAGAAAAATGAGAGTCCATCTGACTTAGCTGGGTCCAGAGTCCAATGTCTGGCTTTCTGGCAGCTGTCAGAGGAAGTGGCCTATGGATCCCACTTCTGACACCAAAATTGCTGTAGAGAAAGAATTATAAGTCTGTTTAAAAATAAAGACAGTTTATTACAGTGAAAGAGCATTTTGAAAAATGGGCAGAGTCAAGAAGCTCTTGACAAAGTGCTCTTGGGAGCTGTTCACTTACAAAGGCTTATAAAGACAAGCAGAAGGAAACAGCTAAAACGCTTATGATTGGTGGATGTTGACAGAGTTGGTAGTTGACTGACCATAAGTCTTAATGGGTGTAGGTCTCCCTTGGGTTTAGGCTGAATAAGGTATGGAAAAGTTCAAAGTATAAAAAGGGGGTCAAAAAAGACAATTTTTGAGGGGAGCAAAGGAGACATTTTCTGAGAATTGGCTTAACCACTAAAGTCACAAGGTGAACACCTGTGCATACTGGGAGCCTGACAGAACCACACTTCTCAGCATTACCTAATTCTAATTTAAACAGTATTTGGTGAAATTTCCCATACAGTCACAGAAGAAGTAGAAATCTCAGAGGAAGAAAAAGGAATTTAGCCTACAGCTTACGGAGCCTCAGTCCTGTCAAGTGTCTTAAGTTTGGAATACTCTTTCTTAAAACCCAACCCTGCATCTCCTGACACCAAAATCCACACTCTTTCAGGGCAGTTATCCACATCTTTCTTTTTAAAAAATGAATTTATAATTACAAGGTAATTAGGAATGTATTCCTGGGTAGTATAAATAGTTTACTCAATTTGGCTGCTAACCACATGGTTGGAGGTTCAAGACCCACAGAGGAAGCTTAGAAGAGAGGCCTATTAAGCTGCTTCTGAACAGTTGGCCACTGAAAGCCCCATGGAGCAGCTGTACTCCGACACGCATGGGTTGCCATGAGTCGGGCCAACTCGATGCCAACTGGTGGTGGTATCTGAAAAATCAAATCGTAACAGACATGCTTAAAATGCACTGCTCTCAAGAAGTAACATGCTTACCATCTCATGCATATGAGTCTCATGTGGATCCTTCTAGAACTTTTTTTCAAACTTGAACAGACATCATAGAATCGTTTAGTATTTGAGTTTACATACAGGGTATCTTAAGATGGGTATCATTCTGCCACTTGTTTTTTCACTAAAATATCTGTAGTAGTTATAGCTCCACTCCTTCCAACTGTGACAGTACTGGGTGAGTGTTGCAAAGCTTCAATTCATAATGCCCAATCCCCATCTATCCTCACCTGAGCTGCTGAGTCAGAATTAACTCCACGGCAACTACCACCAACAACGCCCACCAGAGGCATCGACTTACTCTCCACCAGCTCTGTGAACAGGATGACATCTTGGCTCAAGAATTGATGGGCTCGGTGTGTGCATACAGTCAAAAGCAGACTGCCGCTCCTTTACAGCCCTGGTCAGGGATGGCCTGCTGGGCAGTGGGGGACATTCCACTTTGCAGAAACAGCCCAAAGTAAGAAAACACAGGACACATTCGAGGTCATCAGGGAAATGCACATCACCAACACGATGAGCCACTGCTCACACTCACGAGGATGGCTGCCATCACAAAGTCAGATAACAAGCGTGTTGGTGAGGACATGGAGAAACTGGAACCTCAGTACCACTATGGCAACGTAAGACGGTGCTGCCATCATGAAAAACAATTAAACACAGAGTTAGCGTGTGACCCAGCAATTTCTCTCCTAGGTGTGGACCCAAGAACAAAAACAAACATCCACACAAACAAAGGAACATAAATGTTTGAGCAGCCCCATTTGTAATGGCCAGAAAGTGGGAACAACCCAAGTGTCCATCCAGAGACGGATGGATAAACAAAATGCGGAATCTCCACACCACAGATGTTCTCCAGCTGCAGTGAGGAACGGAATTCTGACACCCGACAGAAAGCACAGAGCAGCAGGCAGTGGGGGCTGGCTGCACTGTTGTTCAGGGGCAGGCAGGAAAGGAATCTAGAAGGTACGTGTGGATGTGAGGCTGTAACGGGGCTACAAAGATTGCCTGCCAGAGGAAGCCCAAAGGACATCTGCTTCCAAAAATCCACCACCTGAAAACCTCGGGGAGCCCAGGCCTGGGCTGACACACAGAGTCACGGTGAGGGGTCACGGCGAGGGGTCATGGCGAGCCTGAGGTGTTAGTTTTGGTTTCAGTGTCCCTGCTGTGCTCAGGAAGTGGATAGCAATGACCGGGAGGGACATGGCCTCGTGGGGACACTGGTGGGTCAGGAAGGCACCGTGGCTGGAGGCCACCTGACCAAGGCCTTCTGCATAACAAGCTCCTCCTTAAGGTGCAGACCACACACTCCGTGACCGCTCCACCCTCCAGGAACCACCCCTGGTGACCATGAGACGGGAAACAAAGAAGGGCAGGCACTACACGTTTAACCTGTAGAGGCGAAGTCAGTCATGACGCAAACACACCACAAAAGGCCAGGCAGACGCCACAATGCACAGAATCTCTATTTATTATCACAATAAATATTCACAGCAATGACTGTGGGGGATGGTTACACAGCACCGTGAGCCATGTGTAGGATGAGCCCGTGGATGTGAGACTGTAAACTGGTCCACATGCTAACGTCCACGTGCATCTACGTTGAGCGGGCAGGGGTGTGGAATGATCACCAAAAGAGACTGGGGGGGTCCTGTAATTTTCACAGGAAGTGTTTATGACTCTTACAAAACCACCAAAGTCATTACTTTAAAAACACAAAACACAAAGTTATTTTAAAATAGACTTGAAGTCATTTGGCACACCTTGGTTTTCTCCCCAACAATAACACAGACGCCGCCATCAAGACCAGACACCACGTCCCAGACGCCCATGACCCTCAGCACACGCTCCTCCCTGCCTGACTGAAACCTCAGGACCTGGAAAGGTGGGATGGCCCGAGGACACCCCTCCTCAGC
Organism: Orycteropus afer afer; assembly: GCF_000298275.1. Classification (NCBI taxonomy): domain Eukaryota; kingdom Metazoa; phylum Chordata; class Mammalia; order Tubulidentata; family Orycteropodidae; genus Orycteropus; species Orycteropus afer. The sequence continues at coordinate 2,822,192 of NW_006921605.1, forward strand.
CAGCCTGGAAATGCCTGCCCCATTGCTCTCTCACACCATGCTAGAAGGTGCCCTTCAGGCCACGACTGGACAGAGGGGAGGGCCCGGGGCGGCAGGAAGGGAACAGTCCACTCATCCCAGACGAGGCTGAGGTTCCCAGCTGAGGCCCTCCTGGTCACTGCCTCTGCTCTCCTCAGCTCCCTCAGGCCGGCGTGTGAAGAAACAGCATCAGGCATCAACATCACAGCAACAAGAACCTTCCAGAAGGCTCCTTGGATGCTGGGCGCCAAGCAGGGCCCAGCTACGCCTTCAACAGGGCGACCTTGTGCTCTGGAACAGGGTCATCACTGATGTTATAGGGCTGGGTCCCCGGTTCTTGCCTCAGGTACTGCTCTGGGAGAGACACGAGAGGCTGTCTAAGCACTGGAGCAGCAGAAGGCAGGGCGGACCAGCCCACAGGACAGGGGCCAAGGCCGGCACCTCGGCATCCGCAAGCAGGGCACCAGAGGGCACCCAAGCTCTCTGCTCAACTATCTCTGAGCTCATCATTCTCCCTATGTCACTGGTACCCCCTTCTCATTGCTGAGAGGTATTCCACAGGGTGACCACACCAGATGGCCCACCCACCCCACAGGGTGACCACGCCAGACAGCCATCCATCCTATCACTGGTTGGCTCACAGCTGTCAAACTGAACTCAAGGAGCAGACACTGAACGACTCCATGATGCCATTCCTGTGAGCTTCTAGAACAGACCAAACTAACCCACGTGGTAGAGACCAGAGCAGTGGTCACCCCAGTGGTGGGAGGACCAGCTGGGGGAGGGCAGGAGGGAACTTTCTGGAGTGTGGAGAGAGCCCACATTTGGCTGGTAGATACATGGAACATCCGTGTGTCAAAACTTCGGTTGTACCGATGGTGTGCAAATTCTGCCTGAGTTAGCACACACGGCTCAGAAGTCCCCAGATCAGGAGAGGCCCGCGTAATGGGCCTGCTGCCTCGCAGCCCTCGGCTCTTCCCTTCCTCTCTCCCTGCAGGTGAGGGTGGGGCGCCAGGGCACATAGCACACAAGGCTCTCGGAGGCAATGAGGCCTCCAACGGTGCATCCTGCACCTGTGGCCTGTCCCTCGGGGACGGAAGGGCAGCCACGGCCCAGCTCTGACCAGAGGTGACTGGCACACACTCAGGACTCCAGCCCCGGCCTCCTCTGATGGAGCCTCAGCTCTTCCTGCCCCTCCCGCCCGCTGTGGGCTCACTGGGGCCCGGTTCCGATGGCACCAACCTGCTTCTTCAAGGGTAGAGAAATACTGGAACCCCTTCAGGTCTGCAGACAGCAGGACACGCAGCACAGGGACCTGAAGGGCAGACCAGGTTAATGAGGGCGGGGTCACTCTGTGCTCACACGTGAGGGCAGGAGGCTTGGGTCAGCCCCACAGCTCCACCACCAAGCCCACATGGGTGGGGTACCCCCCACCATGTCATATGCTGTGTCTCAGTGTGTCCTGGTGAAGGGCACGTCTGTCCCCACATCACACACCGTGTCTCAGTGCATCCTAGTGAGGGGCATGTCCCCATGTCACACACCATGTCTCAGTGCGTTCTGGTGATGGACACATCCCCACGTCACACACTGTCTCAGTGCACCCTGGTGAAGGGCATGTCCCCATGTCATATACTGGGTCTCAGTGCATCCTGGTGACAGTCACATCCCATCACACAGTGTCTCAGTGTGTGCTAGTGAGGGGCACACCCGTCCCCGTGTCACACACATCAACCCATTCTGAGGAAGGTCATGTCCCCGTCCCACTGTGTCTAGTGCCCTGATGAAGGACCCAGTTGTCCCCATATCACACGCCACGTCTTGGCGTGTCCTGGGGAGGGACCATTCATCCACCCGGGTGCCCGTGGAGGTGAGGCCCGCCCCTGAACCGCACACAAGTCCCGGGAAGGGAGCGGTTTCAACGAGCATCTGCAGAGGACACAGCATGAAGCCACCGAGCTCTGAAACACGGCACGGCGGGACGGCTAGCAGCCCAGCACTGGAGTGGCCTTCCTGAGCCTACAGCTGGTCCTCCCCTCACTCTGGTCTCAGCATCCTCACCGTCTCTGGAGGACGTGGCTGCCAACCCCGCGGGGCCGCGCGAGCCCTGTGTGAACCCGTGACGAGCATCAGCTGCAGGGAAGCCCCTGGACCCCTGCCAGCTCAGTGTCTGGTTTCAGGGCTGGCTGCAGAAGCGTTCTCCAAGAGACTGTGGCCACACCTATGTCCCTGTGTGGCCCTGCCTGGCATGTGGCTGGGAGGACCCACTTCACGATAAACCCCATGACTCTGTCAACGCTGGCCGCAGGCTATGTGCCTGGGCCGTGGCAGGGGGCCTCAAGCCCATACTGGGCCCCTACCCCTTGTCAAGGTGCACCATTACTACCAATGCTGTAATGTCCAGAGTCACGACCCTGCTGTTCAGACCACACCCAAGGCTCGTGGGAGCCAAGAACATGGAGTTTAAGAATCTCCTGGTTACGCTGTCCGTCACCCCGACCCTTCTTCCCCCAGGCTTCTGGACGCCCCTGCAGCACAGTTTTGCACATCTGGGTCTGCCTACACTTCCTAAAAGGCCTGTCTGTGAGACCGGGGCCCCGTGTAGTCCCTCATGCAGCAAATGACAACTGTGAGTGTCCAGGCCCAGACCACCCTGTGGCCCCTCACAGGGTCCCACTCTGCAATACACAGAGGGAAGCAGCCCCTCACAGGGACAGAGAGCTACCACCCTGCGGCCCCTCACAGGGTCCCACTCTGCAACATACAGAGGGAGGCAGCCCACACAGGGACAGAGAGCTACCGCGAGACCCTCTGGACAGTCCCAGCCCCCCTTAGAAGCCTGTTGTGGTGGTTGTTGTTATGTGCCCTTGAGTCGGACTCAACTCATAACCACCCCTCATTGGGTTTCTGAGGCAGTATCACTATGGAAGTAGATTGCCCAACCTTCCTTCCGAGGAGTTGCTGGTGGGTTTGAACCGCCAGCCTTCCGGTTAGCAGTCAAGTGCCTTAGGCACTACGCCACCCGAGCTCCCTCCAATCGCCAGGGGCTTCCTGACAGCTCCACCACGGCCTCACCTGCAGGCCCACGAAGGCCAGCGCCGCGCCCCGCCGTCGAAAGTCCTCCAGCAGCTCGCCGAGTGCCAGCGCCACGGTGTAGTCGACGCTGCAGACGTGCGTGCAGTCCAGGACCGCGCTGCGCGGGGGCGAGGCTGCGGGGACAGCTGGCAGGTCAGCGTGGCGAGGGATGCCGTCCCCGGCTGTTTGGTGACAGCAGGGGAACAGGTCTCTCTCCTCCCCAGGACCCCAATATGCCCCCAGAGGGGACGGTCCTCAAGGACAAGGCCCTGGGCGTGCCACATGGAATGCTGCAAAGTCCCACGGGCCACAGTCAGGAGCATCTCCCTGCCACCGAGGGTCAGGTCCCGAAGGAGAGTGGGCGGGGTCCCGAAGGAGAGTGGGCGGGGCGTGGGGGTGCAGGGAGCCCGGGAGAGCCCACCCCGCCCCCGTACCTTCCAGAGCCCGGCTAAGCATGGTCTCCCGGAGAACCTCGACGGCTGGGAAGTGCAGGCCGCTGGCCGGCTGCAGGACGAGGACCGGCCCCTCCGACACCTGGGGTGGGGTGGGGTGGGGCAGTCAGTCCAGGGAGGAAGGCTGACTGGCGGGTGGGCCTGTCTGCTCGCTCCTCAACCAGAGCCCAAAGGGCCAAGAGGCAGCCAGCCCCAGGTGCAGTGCAAGAGCACCACGGTTCCCAGCGAGGGGGCGACTTCAGGATGAAGGGAGTCTGGGGCCCTGCTCCCCCAGGTGTCCCCAGCCCCCCGAATGGCCCACGTGACGGCAGGTACCTGGGTCCTGGGCCTGGCCACGGAGTGCAAGAGGATGAGTGTGGAAGCCAGGGTCCCCGCCAGGATGCCGTACTGCACCTCCCAGAAACACAGCAGGAAGGTCACACACAGGGGCAGCAGGTCCAGCCCTGGGCGGAGGGACGGGGGCGCGATCAGAGGTGCCAGCCCTCAAGGTGCCCAGCACCCACCCGCCACGGCCCAGCACCCCGGCAGGCAGGACACTACGCTGACTTCCCACTTATTGATTAGAGAAGATCCCAACCCCCACTCTGGGGGCTGCAGCTTCTGACAAAGCCACAGGGGCCCAGGGGTGTGACCCCTGCTTGTAGGAATGTGGAAATCAGAAAGCCAGTCCCTGTCCGCCGAGGGCGAGGGGCAGTGAAGGGCTGCGAGGGGCAGTGAAGGGCTGCCCGGCCCAGGACCCCAAGGCCTGAGAGGTGAGGGGCAGGGGGCCATGCGGCCCTCTGGGACCACGGTGGCCGCCAGGACAAGGAACTTCACTTCTCTGAGCCACAGGAGGGGTGTTCTAAATGGTAAGTGTGTTGGCTTTGGTGTCAGCCCTGAACCTCACCAGACCCACATCGTCCTGAGCCTCAGATTGCCGTAAGTGAACCCAAACGGTCCTGTTCCCTCAAGGGCAGATTTGAAGATTAAAGGCCACAGCACATGAGAAGCTCCTGGCACATAAAAGCGCCAGGTGAAATGATTAATTATTTCATCTCATAACTAGCTGGGCTGACAGGAAAGAATTCAAACACCCTCCATAAACCCTTTAAACTCTGACAAAAAGAAAACAAGAACTGTGCCCCAGAAGGGACAGCCAGTTCAGGAACCACTGAACTGTACCCACGGGCTATGCTAGGCCCTGCTGTCACCCGAGTCCCCAACTCTGCACAAGAAAGCTGGCATAAGCAGCCGAGGACAGGTGGCCAATGTGAAGAGGAGGAGGGAACGCACGGGCTGGACAGGGTCCCACGCCGAGGCGGGGAGCTGGGGACGCCCCTCTGCCCCCCAGCTCCGACCTACTGCTTCAGCACATGCCCTGGCTTCGGTGTCCTACACTGAGCTGTCACACCTTGTCTGGGGTGACAAGCTGGTGGGGAACCAAGGATGGCCCAGCGTTTACAGGGAGGAGGCTGAACTGTATCCCCAGAAAAGACACGCTGAAGCCCTACCCCCGGTACCTGGAAACCTGACCTTACTCGGAAATGGGGTCTCTGCAGAGGCAATCAAATTGACATGAGGTCAGATGGGGCTGGGATGGGCCCCAAATCCAGAGATAGGGAAGGGGCCGTGGACACAGACAGGCAGGGAGGCGACCACGGAGGCAGAGATCAAAGGGATGTTTCTGACTACAAACTGGGGGACACCAAGCATGGCTGGAAGCCCCTGGAAGCCGGAGGAGACTCCCCAGCACCCCTGGTGGGAGCTTGGACTTCCGGGCTCCAGGACTTTCTTTCTGTGTCTGTGAGCCAGTCAACATCTCTCGGTTGAAGGCCCAACCCCGTTGTTACAGCCGGTTCAGGAGACCCCAGCACCCAAGGCCCCAGGACATGGGCAGGGCACGCGTCGCCAGCGCCACGGGAAATACGTACTCTTGACACGCCAAAGCGTCCCAAAGATCTTGGTGTCGAACAGGGGGGCCACAGCCGTGATGATGACGGCGGCCAGGGCGGCCTTGGGGATGTAGTAGAAGAGTGACGTCAGGTAGTTGAGTGACAGCAGCACCAGCACGCCTGCGGGGGCGGGGACAGGGACGGGTCATGGGACACGCAGGTTCCCACCCGGGCAGGGCATTAGCATGTGTATGAGCCCCGTCCCCTGCCCCACACCTGTGGGGTCCAGGTGGTCCAGCCACACACACAGTGTGCAGTGGGCCGCACACACCTCTAGTGGGGGCCCCTACCTTCCCCTTCACCCACCTGACTGCCAGGGGACAGAGGAAGATGCCGGGGACTCACCTGTCACCAGCCCCCCCGCTGGGGTGCACGCGCCTGACTGGGCATTCACAGCCGTCCTGGAAGGCAACACATGGAAGTGACTCAGTCGGCAGATCCCGGACAGGCATCCACCCACCACAGCCAGGAGTGGGTGTCTTAGTGGGACCAACTGAGCGGGCCTCTGCGGGCAGAGTGCCCATCCTCCCCACCCCACCCCCTGGGGGACCTAACAGGACCCTGACACCAGGACCATGCGTGCATGCCAAGCCCTGGGCTTTTCAGTAGTAAGGGCCGTGTGCTGAGCAGGGCAGAAACGTGTGCTATGAAGAGCCACCTCCTCCCTTGTCACAGCATGCTGCCTTCCGTGGACGGAGGGACCCGGTCAGGGTGGATGGGCCTCCCAGCAAGGCTGTGGGCACTCACCGTCCGAAGCTGCCCGTGACTGGGTAGGAGGAGACGAGGGAGCCCAGCACGTTGGTGAGGCCTGGGCCGCGGGCAGGTGAGGGGGATCCGGAAGGGGAGGGGAGAGATGAGGGGAGAGAGAACCAGTGAGAGGAAGTATGGGGGGTCACCCTGGGGGAGGAGTGGTGTCTGTCTCTCTCTGTGCTGCTGCTGCTGTCTCCATCCCCTTCTGTTTCTGTCTGTCTGTCTCTCTACACGTGTCTCTCTGAGTCTTCATCTCTGTCTATCTCGGAGAATAAACCACACTCTTTGACCAGTTCCCCAAGGCCGTCTCCAGCTCTGTAAGGGTTCTGGCTCCTGTGTGTCTGTGGCCCATACATGCCTTTCCCGTTTTAAGGAAGCGAGAAACACTTGCCCCTGAGAGGGGCACTATCAGAGCAAGGGTGCCCAGACAGACCCAGCAACTCGAGGATGGGCAGCCTGCCCACGGCACACAGCAGACCCCCTCATGTCAAGCACCTTTCGTGGGCCGGCTGGCCAGGGTGACGTGATCGTGTGACCTGTGTGGTGAACCCCTGCCTATAGCCTCGTTGGCACCAGGACCTGCGAACCAGGATGTAGGGCTGTGTGGGTCGGAACCCTGCCCAGAGCCCTGCACTGAGGCGGTGGTGGTGTGACCATACAACACCCCACAGGGTCATGGGTTCACCAGGAGGCAGCACGCAGCATGGTGTGGGGCCCTCAGCCCCGTTCCACATGTCCTCAAGGGTGGGCCGGGGCAGCCCCTGCTAGGCCACACCTGATCACCCCTCCCCTAATGCCGGAACCACAGACTCCAGGGGCTCTGACACACAGGGGTGAGTTGGCCTCTGCCAGGCGGCTCCTGAAAGCTGCTGGGTCTGTCCCATGCCCATGGACAATGAGTCAATGACTCTGCTGGAGACTCGGCCGCTGGCAGTGATGGGGGCCAGGCGCTCTCTCTGTTCAGTGGTCTGTGCCCTTCCTGGCACCGTACCTGGTCTGGGTTGTGCCTCACAGCTCACCATGGCCTTGGAACATGAACTGTGTTGCCCCTGGCGTTGCCATGGGAACAAGACACACCAAGAGACCGTCTGTGGGAGGCTCACTGGTGGGGGCTGGGTGAGTCTCAGGAGGCCCCAGCCGTCCATCGGCAGGCCACGCCCCACTCACCAGGGCTCAGAGGGCGGCACTGGCAGGGTCCCTGCGGGCTCACCCTGGGGCCCCATGGCCTCCACATGGAAAACCCAGGCTGCTGCCTGGAGAGAGGGACCCAGAAACCACAGTGAGGACCGGATCTGGGGCTCACGCGGCAGGGCCATGACAGACCACTAGAGGCCAGCTCTGTTAAAAGAAAGCTAAACCGAGTAGCAACTGGGATCTTAAAAGCTTGCAAGCTGCCATCTAGATGCAACGATGGGTCTCTCCTCATCCAGAGCAAAGAAGAATGAAGAAAACCAAAGATTCATGGAAACAATTAGTCCAAGGGACTGGTACACCATGCAATCCTCAGCCTATATGACTATGAGACCAGAAGAACTAGATGGTGCCCAGCTACCACTGCCAACCACTCAAAGGGAGATCTATGTAGGAGATCCTGGATAGAGTGGGAGAACAATGTGGAACAAAGTCAAAATCATTTGGAAAATAAAAAGGGGGCCAGGTTTGCTGTCTGATAGAGCCTGATGGAACCCCTGAGACTATGGCCCCTAGCTGCCCTTCAGGTCTGGAATTGAACCCACACTGGTGGCTTCCAGCCAAACAAAAGACAGGCATAGGAGGTGAACATTTACTGAGGTAGATACACTCCTTGGAGAGATCAATCACGGGAGAAAGAAGGGCTGTTTATGCACAGGGAGACAGCTCAGGGGGCAGGGGTGCATGGAGGGCTGGACACAGGGAAGTGGTGACTGTCAGGAGGAAGTGAGAGGGGAGCTGTTGCATTGTGGGAAAGTGTGGTTAATGTCATGAGACAAAATGTATGTGAACTGCTGTATGGAAAGTGAATTTGCTCTGTAAATTTTCACCCAAATCACAATAAAAAAAAAAAAAGAAAGAAAGAAAGTGAAACTGTAAATCCAGGGCTGGGCCCTCCTCAGCCACACTGGCCCACCCACCTGCCGGAGGGCCAGGCACGGAGAAGACACCGCAAGCCCTTGCAGCCACCAGCCTCACCTGAGGCCTCTCTGGCTACATTCCCAGCTTCCAGCCTGCGGGCCCCATAGCTCCCTCTCTGGGGTGGACCATCCCAGGCGTTCCTGGCCTTTGCACACAGCAGGTGCTTAATAAGTGGCAGTCGGAACTGAGGCCACCTGTCCCCAATCCTAACATCTGCACTGAACCACCCGGGATGTGAGGGGGCATTCACCCAGCTCCAGGCCACCACTCCACCTGCGTCTCCTCTCGACCATCCCACTGCGTACCCCGTGAGGGAGACGCAGAGAAGCCCACGCAACCCACGAGACCCGGGCGGAGCCTTACCAATGGCCATCAGTTCCTGGTTGGCGTCGATGCGGTAGTTGTTCTGAGAAGCTGCAGAGAGACAATAAGGCACTGGTCAGTACCTACGCAGGATCAGTAAGAGAATGTTTGCCAAACGACACAACAGGTGGTGACATTCTCCACAGCGCAGCCCCTAAATTTTACAAACATTAGTGCTTAAATACACACACACCGTGCGTGTACTTGCACGTGTCCACGTAGCCACATCTGTTTGTGTACCAGGGAAGGAGCAGAAGCCGCCCGATAAGTGTCCACAGGTAACTGGTATAGCGAGGAGGTGGGGGGTCCTTCCTCACATGCTTCTGCCCTTTCACCAATTCAGCAGGTACCGTTTTTACAACAAGGGAAAAAGCTGTGGACTAAACACCTCTCTGTGTACAAGCAGCGTAACTAGAAAGCCAGAGGTGAGCACAGCCCAGAGAAAGGAGCAGACAGAGATTTCAGGGGAGACACAGGCACAGGGACTCCCTGGGACGGTGAACAGTTGATGTGCTCGGCTGCTAACTGAGAGGCTGGGGGTTCGAGGCCACTCAATGGTGCCTTGGGAGGAACTCCTGGTGACACCTTTCTGAGAAACAGCCTTCAGACCCACGGACCACGGTTCTGCTCTGACACACACGTGGTCGCCACGAGTCAACTTGACGGCCAGCAGTCTGACTCTTTTTTAAGGATGTGAATCTAAGACAGGGGTCGGCAAATGTTTTGGCCAGACTGTTAAATGTTTCCGGTTTTGAGCCGTACCGTCTGGCTCAGGTGTGCAAGGCACCTGGAGAAAGCGCTATGTTCACGTCTCAGGAATTCTGCGAGCCGGCTATCAAAGACCACCATCACTACCAATCAAACCCAAACTTTCAACTAACAAACCACATGAAAACAGGACACTACTTAAAACTCATCGCTTCCCCATTTATCTCACTGGAGCTCACTATTCCCAAGGCTCTTGACGTCACTCATCTGCATGCACCTGTAGGACCCCAGACAATGGCGGCTACTGGGTCTCTTGTCTCACTGTGTTCACACTCCACGTTGTGAGAGTCACGTCGGCCTGAAGTCAGCCCGCTGGGGTGCTTACACCACAGGGACTGGCAAAGGCTACAGAACAGGCCCTTTACTCTCACTGGGTGCCAGCTGGTGGGCAGGTACCAGCTCACAGCAGAGGTGGCTGTTCAGCATAAATCTGTAGTCCCAGTGGATTTTAAAGAAAGAACAGAGGCATGCACTACTTGGGTAAACACTCAAACTCTTAAAACTCAAGCAGATAAACACAAGTAAGAAAGCAGGCAACAGGGAAGGCAGGTAGCTCCCGGAACAAGACACACGGTGGGACTGCGTGACACACGTCTTACCAGTGACACACGTCTTACCAAAGGCTTTGGCCACCGCGATGCTCTCCAGCAGGCCCATGAGGGGCACCACAGCCAGCCCAGCCCCCATGTCCTGAGAGGGAAAAGGAGACGTGAGAAGCCCTGGGAGGCCGCACCTTGCTGCCTCAGGTAAGGAGGCGATGGGTCTGGCCAGGCAGTGGTGCCTCCCTCCCTGCCCCCGACCCTCACCCCCACCTGCCCCCACACCCACACGAAGGCAGGGACCAGCTCTCTTGGCGTCTCCTAACTGAAGCAGGTGCACTTCGGCTGAAGGAGCATGAACGAACCTATGCAAGCAAACAGCTCCTTATGTGAAAGGTTACAGGAGAACGGGACAAATCCACTCTGTGCTCAGGCCCCAAGGAGACGAGCACCCCAAGGTCCCTGAAGGCCGGCCCTGCGGTGCCGACGGTCAACGCCCACTGCTAACAGAAAGCCCGGAGGTTCGAGGACACCCACAGGCATCTCGGAAGAGAGGTCAGCAGCCCTACTTCCAGACACTGAGTGACTGAAAACCCCGTGGAGCACGGCTCCACCCCGGGACACGTCGTTGAGTCGGAAGTGACCGGACGGCAACTGCTCTGGGTTCCTACGTTAGGAGGACAAAGGGGGTGTCCCCAGAAGTTCTGCTCCAGCTGGGCTCTTGGTCAGCTGTCCCTGAACCCCGACACAGCCCTCACTGAGGGCTCAGCAGTCCTACTGAGACTCAGACTGCCCCTCACCGAGCAGATGCATCAGGGACATGCAGCATCCTGCCTCAGCCTACCTTGACCATCTCAGAGAAGGAGACTGTCCCGTTGGCAGTGGTCACTGAGAAAGGAGGGGTCCGAACGGGAGGGAGCCCCTCAGCTGTCTCCCCAGTAAGAACAAAGGGCTGGTATCCAGTCACCTCAAAGGAGTATGCAACCAGGGCAGCAAAGGAGACCACCAAGGCATTTCGAGCTAGGACAGAAGGAGGAACACATGAGTGACAACTCGCTCCTGGCAAAGCAAGGGACATTTAAGGCCAGATGCTTACCTCCATCTGGGGGACTGTGGGGAAAGCCACCACGGGAGAGGAACACCCACCAGCTACAACCACGGACACGCTACCCATAAATGCAGCATGGATGCCGTGGACATGTGCAGGCATGAACACATGGCTATACACGCTGTGCAGAGAGGTACACAGCATGGCAGTGAACACAGGGACCAGTAAGCTCACCGCACAGGCAACGTCCAGCATCCAACCAAAACTGTCAGGCAGGCAGAGAAGCTGGGAACACGTCCCACACCAGGGAGAAACATTAATGCATCAACGCATATGTGAAAACGACACACAGATGTGAAAACGATACACAGACGTGAAAACGACACACAGACGTGACAGAACAGCAGGCAGGACGTTAACGCAGATTATAGCTGCTTTCCGCATTCACGAAGCTGGAGCAAAGACCACGTGTGTTAAATGGAGACGTGGAACATATAAGACACAATGGATGGGATTAACAACAGATCAGGTGCTGCAGTAAAAAAACCAGTGACCTTGAAGATGTAGCAACAGAAATCATCCAAAATGTATCACAAAAAATACTGAAACAAACTGTGCAAGCATCAGTCGGCTGAGGACAACTTCACACGGCCTGATATGCTGTACTGGAGTCTGCCAAGGACGGGGCAACTGAAGAAGTAACAGCCAAAGATTTTCCAAGTTTGATGAAAACAGTAAATCCAAGCAGCTCGCCAAACCTCAGGCACAAGCAACACGGAGAACGCTACACGAAACTGAGGCAGGTGACAGGGCGGGCACCTCACGGCCGCCAGCAAAAAGGGCCGCACCAAGGAACACAGGAGAGGGGCGGCAGACTTCCAGACAGGAGAGCCCGTATTGTTACACAAATAATGTGCGCTACGTGTTTTTCGCAAACCACACAACCTCCTTGTGCATTAGTTCCCTGCACACGCCATGTGTGTTATGCGTGAACGTGCATAGTTCATGAGGGCGCGTTATGTGCAGAAATGAGAATATTATCTTTAAAACACTGAAAGAAGAGAAACCATCACCCAGGATATCCTCCAGAATTAAGGACTTTCAGACACAGGGAAGCTGAATGGGCCTAACGCCAGCAGGTCTGCACTATGAGAAGTGATAAAAGAACTCCTTTAGACAGAAGGAATGTGATGCCAGGGGGCGCAGGAAGCACCTCAAACAGAGGCTACGTGAGTAATTATCACTTTTTCATCACTTAAATCTCCTGGGAAGTAACTGCCTCTTTAAAGCAAAGATGATGGCAGACTGCAGGTTTATAAGAGAAGTTGAAGCAAAGTGTGATGACAACAGCACAAAGACCAGGAAGGGAAACACAAACATACATGATCACAAGGTTCTTATGTTACACAGGAAGTCATACGGTATCAGGCGAACACAGAACACGTGAAAGACCATCCTACAAACCCTACAGCAACTACCAAAACCCCAACAAACTAAGCTAACAAAATAAAACCACACATGCAACAAGTCAGTCAGCCAAGGAATCAAAACAGAATCATAAAAAATAATGCAGAAGGTAGAAAAAGAGGAAAAGGGGAACAAAGAACACGAGACAACCAGAAACAAAGAGCAATGCGGTAGATCCAAAGCCAGACATGTCGATAGTGACACAGTATGCCATCCTGTCAACAGGCAATGAGAGGCAGAGATTGTTAAACACAAAACAACAAAACCACTGTTGTTCAGTTGATTTAAGTCACAGGACAGAGCAGAACTGCCCCATAGGGTTTCCAAGGCTGTAATCTTAGAATGGAAGCAGAGTGCCACAGAACGGCTGGTGGGTTTGAACCCTGGACCTTCTGGTTAGCAATCAAGCACTTAACCACTGTACCACCAGGGCTGTCCATAAAGAGACACAAACAAGCTAACTAGACTAAAAGCAAAAGAACAGGAAAGGCCGCCCTATGCTAACAGCAGTCAAAGCCAGAGTCGCTAAGTCAGCAACAAAGGAGATTTCAGAGCAAAGATGTTACCAACAACAGCAGAGATGTGTTCTTCTCAAGTGCACACCAACATTCACCAAGATAAACCATACTTTGTGCCATAAAACAAGTCTCAGTAGGTGTAAAATGATTAAAATCATACAGAGTATATTCCCTGACAACAGCAAAATTAAATTAGAAATCAGTAACAAGATTGGAAGTTGAGGGTCTGCAAAAAATGGGAAGACCCTCAAAGAGAGAGACTGACACAGTGGCTGCAACAACGGGCTCAAGCAGGGCAAGGACCATGCACATGGGGCCACTCTGAGTCCGAGCCGACTGCATCCAGTGGCACCTACCACTACCACCACCATCGTCACAAAACGCCAACTGGAAGATCCCCAAATACCGGACACTATGTAACGGGGTCAAAGGAGGAATCAAGATAGAAATTGAAAGGTGTTTTGAACTGAATGGAAATGAAACAGTGTATTGAAATTGGCAGGCTGCAGCTAAAGCAGTGTGGAGAGGGACATGCATAGCACTCAGGAAACACCTCAGGAAAAAAGAATTTCAAATCAAAGACTTCAGCTTCCACCTTAAGAATGAAAGGAAAAAAAAAAAAAAAAAGCAAATTAAATCCAAAATGCCCAGAAGAAAAGAACAGATGAGAATGGAAATCAACAAACTAGAGAATAAAACAGTCCAGGAAATCAATGGAACTGAGTTGGTTTGGTGAAGCAACTGGTAAAACGACACATTTCTAGCTGGTCTGGTCAGGACAGAAAGGGACATGGGTCGAGTGCAGGTCCTTCTCTGCCCTTGACAGCCACGTGCCCTTGTTACCTTTCTGGGCCTCATTCCCTCTTCTTCATAATGGGGAAAATAATATCCCATCTTCAAGGTCGCCATGAGTCATGTGAAGTAACGCACGTAAAAGGTGTTTGCTTGTCCTAACTCAGCTAAATGGAAGCTAAAAGTCTAGCTTTTAAAGAAACAACTTAGGACTGAGTGAGTGTGGCAACGAGCTTCTTCAGGCAATGCTACAGCTTGGGGAGAAAGGAGGAGACAGGGTCCAGAGCCCCATTTCGCAAATGTTAGCGTGCCTGGGCATCACCTGGGCATTGCGTTAAAATAAGACTCTGACCCAGCAGGTGGTGCCCAGGCTGCCAGCCGTGATTAGCAAGGCGTGTGAGGTGGATTGACCTCCCAAAGACACCTGTCTCACCCTGAAGGTGAATAGGTGAGGTCCCCTGTCAAGGGGGATAAAGGCTGCTCACCCACCGACTGTGAGGTGGAGAGAGCTCCTAGGTTATGTGGTGGTGCTGTGAGGTGTCACTGAGTCAACTCCAATTCACAGCGGCCCCACGTACAATGCACCACAGAACCAAACACCGCCCGGTCCTGCGTCGGCCTCACAACCGTTGCCATGCTTGAGTGCAACATTGCAGCTGCTGTGTCGTCCATCCCTTTGAGGGCCTTCCTGTTTTTCCCTGACCCTCCACTTTACCATTCATGACGTCCTTCTCCAGGGACTGGTCCCTGCTGACAATATGATCTAAACAGGTGAGATGACGTCTGGCCGTTTTTGCTTCTAAGGTGTGTTCTGGCTGTACTTCTTCCAGGACAGATCAGTACGGTACCTGGGTTTGTTCACTATATGGGTTATCTTGGGGGGGGGGCGCTAACATCATCACAAGGCCACTAAATGTGCAAGAGGGAGATGAAGAGTTGGAATCAGAGTTGGCATCGTGACAAAGCCTCGACCTGCCGTTGCTGGTTTCGAAGAGGGAGGAAGGGACCATGGGTCAAGGAATGCAGGGGGCCTGGAGAAGCGGGAGGAGGCAGGAAGCAGGTTCTCAGTTATTTCTCTGTCTCCCTCAGCTCGGAGGGAGGGCCCAGGAGACACCTCGGGTTCGCTTACTTCCCTGTAAACCCATCTTGTTCACTTGTCCTCACTCAGCCACAATACCCACGAATGCTGTGTGGCCCCCGGGTTCGCTTACTTCCCTGTAAACTCATCTTGTTCACTTGTCCTCACTCAGCCACAATACCCACAATTGCTGTGTGGCCCCAAGGCAGCGGGGGCTGCTGTGTCCACCTGGGCACAAAGAGCCCAGGCAGCCCTGGGGCACAGGTCCCAGCTCCCCGAGGGGCCTCCTGAGTGAGCCAGTGGCCGCATGTTCCCTCACCCTGTCGCCTTTACAATCTGCTTTGTGGAGTTTGTCATTACCTGTGACTCACCTGAAGCAAAATTCTTATCCCCTAGCAGGCGGACAACAGAAACAAAAACAGGTGGCGGAGGCCCGATTTCTCCCCCGAGAGCTGCCCGGAGACCAGTGGTTGCCCACCTCAGCACGACTGAGGCTCTGGATCGGCTCATTGCTTGTGGTTGGGGCCGTCCTGTACGCCATCCCTGACCTCTGCTCACCAGACGCCCTAACACCCTCCCCAGTGTGACAACCACAAACCTGTCCAGACGTTGCCCAAGGTGAGGGCAGAGTCGCAGCTGGCTGAACCACCGGTTCTGACCGGGGTTGGCAAGCTCGGCTGCGTGTCAGAACCAGCTCTTGTTGCTGGTAACGTACAGGGTCAGCTAAAAAGGGGAAGGCCCTCAATGAGATGGACTGACAGTGGCTGCAGTGACGGGCTCAAGCGTAACAAGGACTGTGAGGCCGGCGCAGGAGCGGGCAACGTCCCGCTCTGCGGTGCGCAGGCTCGCTGTGAGTCACAGCTGACTCAACGGGGCCTAACCACAGCAGTTGCTGTTAGCTGATGAGTCCCCCCACGGTGATGCCCTCATGCCCAACGGAACGAAACGCTGCCCGGCCCTGTGCCGGCCCCACGGCCACTTAATGGCCAGACTGCTGTGACCCGCAGGGTTTCCACGGGCCGACAATCAGAAGTCAATCAGCTGTCCTTCCTGCTGGAAGCTTCCTTAGTCTGGAAGCTCTGCTGACACCGTTCGGCGTCCTGGCAACAAGTGGCTTCCGACGGCAGATGGATGGTGGTGTGCTGAGTTGCATTGGCCGGGAGCTGGACCTGAGTCTCTCGTGAGGACGACGAGAACTCGACCGCTGAACCCCACCATCGTCCTGGGAGTCCTCCTTACCCATCTCAGTAGCCACGCTGCACCCGCACCAATCCCACAAGATTCTCCTGGGGTGGGGGGACGCAGGACTCCCAGGGACCATGATGGCCAGGACACCGCAGAACCGTCCGCAGCCCGAAGGCCCCTCACCTGTTGTGGCCGTCCAGACGAGCCCGTGGCTGAACCGCACGCCGGGCGGCATCTCAGGGTGGACGGGAGGCACGTGGTCCCGCATCAGCTTCAGCACCAGGAGCAGGACCATGCAGACGAGCCCCAGCACGGCGTCCCCCACCCTGCAGACAGACGTGCGTCACCGCCCACGCAGCCAGCGGCACCGCCAGCCCCGCCGCAGCTGACAGACTTTCCTTCTCAGGCCTCTTTCCCTCTTGCATTTCTCAAAACCTTATTCCAAACACTGAACGAGCAGACAGGCACAGGCCTGGAAGCGGAAGTGAGGCAGGTTGCAATGGCAACAGTGTTAGTAGTTCAGTCCTGCTGCCCACAGCTACCTCCCGGCACTGAAGGCCCTTCATCTGTGGCAGTCCTTGATTATCTGTGACCTGCTGCTCTTCACTCCAGGGGGCGGACCTCCGCCTTGGGCATCCGACGGGGATCGCCTGGCTTCCAGGCGCACTCATGGGAAGGCCCTGAACAAGACCCGGGTAGGAGAGGAGGCAGTCACAGCCTCCCCGGCCCGGCCTCGGCTCGGCCCCCACCAGGGCCCCTTGCAGCTCCTACACACGCATCTCCTCCTCTCGCCCCTCCGGCCAGAGGCCCTGGTTCTCACTGAGCTGTCTCCGAGTGCCCTGGTGTCCTGTTGGTCCTGCCCTCGGTGAGGGACCCCTCCGTTAGAGGCTGCAGGTGCCAACACAGCCTGGCTCTCCTTCGCACTCTATCTGCCGGCCCTCAGTTTAATTCCTCAAAACTAAAAACAGCCAAGGTGTCTTTCAAGGGCGGATGGACAAATTGACTCACACACACAATGGTGTTTTACCCACTATTGTGGAGTGGATGCCAAGCCACAGCGCCCCTAGAGGACAGAGTGGAACTGCCCACAGGGTCTCCAAGGCTGTCAATCTTCATGGAAGCGACTGCTTCATCTTTCTCGTGTGGAGTAGACGGTGGGTTCAAACTGCCAAGCTCTGGGTTAGCACTGTGCTACCTGAGCTCCTTAGTGGAGTATTAAACCAAAACCAAAATCATTGCCCTCGAGTTGGATCCTATTCATAGCGACCCCTCCTTGGGTTTCCTAGAGAGTATCACTATGAAAGTAGGTTGCCCAACCTTCCCTCCAAGGAGTGGCTGGTGGGTTTGAACCACCAGCCTTCTGGTTCGCAGTCCAATGCCTTGGGCACCACGCTAGCAGAGCTCCCTAGTGGAGTATTACTCTGTAATAAAAAGGAGTGAGCTGTCCAGCCACAAAGGTAGGTGTGAAACTCAAGTGCACGTTGCTAAGCGAAGGCGACAGTCTGAAAAGCCGCACGTACTGAGGAGACAGTGAACAGGTCTGTGGTTGCGGGAGGCACAGGGCAGGTGGGAGGCAGAAAGGCACCGTGTTCTTCTCCCTAGATCCTGAACCTTCTGAGCGTGACCTGCTGCCTGGCTCTCCCATCACCCAGAGCACTAGCACGTGGTCCACCTGGGCAGCTAGTCCACGCCGGTTCTTGGCAGGTCTGGGGCCGGCCTGAGACTCTGCGTTTCTCATGGACTCCCAGGGCACTGTTCTGGGGGGAAATGCCACCTGGGGTGGGGTGGGAGAGGGGTCCGCAGGAAGAGTGGCCCCTTAAGCGGAGGAAGAGGCACAAAGCGTGGTACCTGGTCTCTGCGAGGTTGAGGAAGGTGTAGTACACCTGCAGGAAAAACTGCCTGGGGATGTCTTGCAGTCCCAGCAGATTCTGCGCAAACAGAGACCCCGTTAGACAACCCCGGGGAGAAGGCCTGGGGCGCAAGGGCCGTCGGGGAACGCCCCCTCCACGGCCCAGCAACAGCCGCACTCGGGAGGGGCGGGCCTGCACCCACCCCCGGGCCGGAATCTTCCCGGGGTCTCAGCCCCTGGTCTTGGACGGCCATCTCCCTCCATCCCCAAAGCCTCTCATCCTGGGATGCAGCATCTCACAACGTCCCCGGTCAACGGCACGTCTTTGCTAATTCATATTCATCTTAAGAAATACTGGTCTGGGAGACACCAACTCACGGAACCCAGCTCGAGCGCAGCCTGGTCGGGCTCACCTCCCCGCCCTCACTGCGCAGGCCCCGCCGCCATTGGCCCGCTACCACGTCCGTCATTCGGCGGCCCTGCCCACTCCCGCCCCCCCCAGGCCCAGCCACCATTTGCTCGAAGCCGCGCCCATCACTACCGGTCGGGCCCGCCCCCGAAGCACAGGCCCCGCCGCCATTGGCTCGCGGCCACGCCCGTTACCCGGCGGTCCACCTGGCTGTCACCGCCCCCTGCCGGAAGGAAAAATCACTCCGAGCGATGGGCGGGCTTCCGGCGACCAGTGCTGCAGGGAGCTGCCGAGGGGCGGCTGGGGTGCCCCCAACCCCCAGGCCTCTGGGGTCTTCGGAAGGGAAGGGGGGTTCTCTACTCTCCATCTCGCGGAGCCCTGCTAGGGCTCATGAGGTCCAGACTAAGGACGGCGATCAGGCTCCGAGGCCCCTGGGCGCTGCGCTCCCAGCTCGGCGGTGCAGGCCGGACACACGACTCCGGCCACAGGGGTCGCCCTTCTGGATGGGCCTGCTGGGAAGGGCCCCCCCAGTGCTGGGGCTGCACTTGCCTACGTGGTCCCGTGTCTGAAAGGATGGGGAGCCTCCCCGCCGCCAAGTTTCTCCGGGGTCCCACCCACTGGTTGGGGAAAACTTCTTGGCGCTAAAAGCCGGACCATCCTAGGAGACGGCACGTGCCAGGCTCACCCTCACAGTGCGCCCATCTGTGAGACACCTTCCGAATGGTCTCTCGCCCGTCAGGTGTGGGTTTTACAGACCTGCCTCCCAGAGCGTGAGATGGAGCGCTGGGAAGGACCCGGTACCCAGCAGCGCCAGTGCACAAAAATGCCTGCTGCTTTACGCACAAAGATCTGCCCCCTGCTCCTCACTTTACCTCCGTGGGGAAGATGGTCTAGGGCAGCCTGGGAACCACAGCTCAGGGCGGGCCCCGGGAGACACCAGGTCTGGAGGCAGGGGTGTGGCCCCTGAGCTGCACCTGCAGGATTCCGCTCAGCCTCATCCCTGCACACTGAACTGAGCCCTCCCAGTCTGCCAGGCACAGCACTGGGTGGCCGTGGGCAGCAGCAATGGCCCCTGCCGTCCGGGGACTTAAAGTCCAGTTAGAGGAGAAAGGTGGCCATGGCTGGTTTGAGTACTTCTTATAGATGTTTGAGACAGAAATGTAAAAATTGTAGCTTTAGAGAAACAAATTGGAAACCAGAGTAAAAACAGAATCATGTACTCCACGAGCAGGGCAGCAAGTTGCTGGTGCAGACACTGGCTCGTGTCCGTAAAGGCTTCCTGGCAGAGTGGGTGGCTGGGGAGAAAGCCAGACAAGGGCTGGGGAGGCAATTAGCAGCTGCCCAAAGTACCCGCCTTCCAATCTTTGAAGGCCGCCCAACGTCTCCCTGAGAAGGGTCATTTTAGGGTTAGAAATTGTTTAGTTCATTGCTTTGGTTAATTGTTAATCATCACCGGAAGGGCGGTGCACGTCGAGCTCCTGGAGGAGGGGCGTTATCTCCACTGGCCAGACCTCTACTGGCCCACGAGCACCAGGTCCTGGCCTTAGTCTTGCTACCCAGCAGGGACCCCTGTGCCCTGGCGGGGAGTGTGCCTACCTTGATCTGTCCGAAGCCAATGGTGACGGTGGCAGCAGAAGTGAAGCCTTTGATGACGGGGCAGGAAATGAAATCCAGCAGGAACCCTAGCCAGCCAGGAAGGAATTCCAGGCTGGTCCCCAGCTCCGCCCGGGCCCCAGGACACAGGGCAGACATGGGGCTGGGTAAGGTGGCATGGCAGGATTAGGGGGACACAGGCTGCAGCTAGGAACTGGAGAGCAACATGCCTGGCTTGGACTGTTCGGAAGAGTGGGAGCAGGAGGCTGGGGCCTGAGGCCCGGGTTCACCTCTGAGCAGAGACCAGAGCTTGCTCCGGGGCAGGGTGGGGCCTGAGGGCATTCCCTGACATCCGCTGACATGCAAAGTGTACAAGGCAGAAGGACTGAGGCCCAGGGCATCCCCCGGAGGCAGGCACCCAGTACCAGGCACCCCGGCCTCAGCAGGAAGGCGTGTCTTACCAAGGCACAGGAAGCCCATGGCTAGCTGGATGCAGCCCGACAGAAAGGCCAGCAGTATGGCGTAGGCGGGCTCGTGGAAGGTGTAGAAGGAGACCAGGAGGGACATGATGGCCGTGGGGCCCAGAGTCACATCCCGGGAGGTGCCCAGGAAGAAATACACGAAGCAGCCCATGAAGGCCGAGTAGAGACCGTACTGTGGAGGGGAGAGAGAGCGGTGAGCCAGCCGGGCCAGGGCATGAGAGGGTGTCCCCTCCTGGTGTGTCCCTGATGGCCGTGCTGGGGCCCAGGCACTTGTGTGTGGTAAGCACATACTCCCGCTACCTTCCATCATCCACAAGGGGCCCCCCGACCTGTGGGACACCCAGAGCGGTGACCACTGAGTGGGGTGGGGTCGGTGCCGCCTGCCGGGAGCGTGAGGGCCTGTGTGCTTGTGTTCTGATGGCCACTGGGTTGCACTGGCCCCACCTGGACACTCAGAACAGCTCGGGGCCTGGGTGTGGGCAGCGGGGCAGGGACGGGGTGTGGCTCTGCCCAAAGGGAGAAACCCTAAAAAGCAGGGGGCGGGGCTGGAAGCGCAGGGCGCGCCTCCTGTCCGGAGCTGCGGCACAGAGCCTCACCTGGGGCGGGAGGCCGGCCACCTCTGCGTAGGCCAGTGCCTGGGGAATGACCGTGAGGCCGACTGAGAGTCCCGCGATGAAGTCCATCTTCAGCCACTGCATGGAGTAGTCGGGGAGCCAGCCCAGGATAGGCAGTCGCCTCTGCAGGGCCGCCGCCGAGCAGCAGGGCCCCTGCCCCGCCATGCCAGGGCCTGAGGACCGGGGCTTGCCCAGAGCCTGCACTGCCGCGGACATCCCTGCAGGCGGACACCGTCAGGGGCTGGGCTGCAGGGAACCAGGAACATTAGGTGGGGCTCTGTGGGTCTCCTGTCCCCGGGGGTCCAAGTCAGAGGGGTTCATTCCTCGGGGTCACGCTGGTCTGGAAGAGGCTTCATGAAGCTGTGCAGACTGGTCACCAGAGGCACAGGGAGTCTAGGCGGGAGACGAGGTGACCGTCCTGCCCACCCGTCTGAGCCCTACCTGCCTTCCTCCCTCCCCAAAAAAATCCAATGAAAGATTTAATAAAAAGC
>NW_006921605.1:2845005-2855377 GCF_000298275.1 Orycteropus afer afer
AGTCACTCCCTCCCCTGGCCTCCGCTCCCTGCTGCCCAGGGCCCGCCTCCCACAGGGCAGGGACATGGAGAATCAGCACCCCGGCCTGCTCTGCCCTGGGTCTGACCTAGCCCACCCACTGTACCCAGAGCAGCTAGGGTGACACTGTGGGTCCGGTCAGGTGGTTCCAGGTGACCACACCCCGGAGGGCTGGGCTACCCGGGCTCCCATCTCCCCACAGTGGTGGTAACCCCCTAAGTTTGCCTTCTTATTTCGGACCCCAGAGTCCCCAGGGCAGCACTTGTCCTCCGGGCCAAGGCCGTAGCCCCACCCCCTGCCTCTCCGAGTCCCATCCCCCCCAGGACACCAGTTCCTCAACTGCTCAGAGACTTCCGGTTTGGCTGGCCGAGCCCAGCTTGTGACCAGCAGCCTGAGGTGTCTGATTCTTTCCTGTTCTGAGGTCTGGCGTCCGGCCAGGCCCCTGCCTTCTGATTAGCAAGCCTGACATTGTGGTCTCCACAGCCATTCTGCTCATTGGGACAGAATAGCTTCCCCTCAGAAAGGGTCCGTCCACGCCCCACCGGGGACGCAGGTGCAGCGCACACGAGGGTCCGTCCACCAGGCCCGGACTGGATCCTCCCAGGGCTGGGCCGTGCCGCTCTGAGTCAGGTCCCAGCCAAGCGCTGACAGCCCACGTGAGCTGGGAGAAAAGCGTCGCTTCTCCCCGGCCCTGTGACGGCCCACGCTCCACACGGGTGACCCTGGCACCCCACTGGTTCTCCCGGCCGGCTCGGCTGCTTCAGCTCAGAGCCCAGTGGGCCAGCGGATGGAGGGGGGGCTCCAGGCCCGAGCTGTCCTCTCCGGGAGCTGGGGCAAGGGCTGCCCTGGAGGTCCCCTGGCTTCTTCTGGGATGTCCTGAGCTCCTCCGCTCCGCGGCTAGGGAAGAAGCTCGGCACATTTGTGGGGGCCCAGCCCGGCTCCCCTGCCCCTCTGCATGGCCTCTCTGGACCCGGTTGCTTCCTGCAGGGTGAGGGGTGGGACTAGACAAGCTTCAGGGTCTCTTTAGCCACTCGATGGGACCTCAGTGGAGGGGATACGCACCCAAGCAGACCCTCAGACCTTCGGGGGGGCCCTCCGGGCCAGGGGACCTCACACAGATTCTGCAGGGCTCCTAATTGCCCAGAAACCAAAACACCCAAACACACCCCCATCATAGCGACCCCTCCTTGGGTTTCCGAGGCAGTATCACTATGGAAGTGAATGGCCCAACCTCCTTTCCAAGGAGTGGCTGGTGGGTTTGAACGGCCAGCCTTCTGGTCAGCAGTCACATGCCTTGGGCACTACACCACCAGAGCTCCCCATAATTGCCCAGTGGTGTGCTTTGTCTGTTCATTCAGCCGCCACCCACTAAGACACCTGCCCGGGTGTCATACCCACAGAAAGGTGATGCCTGCCAGGAGTCAGGCCCACCCGGGTACCATATCCACCCAGGTTTTATGCCCGCCCGGGTCCCGTACTCACCCAGGGGACATGCCTACCTGTGTACCATGCCCACCCAGGAGTCACGCCAGCCTGAGTATAATGTTCTCCCAGGTGTCATGCCCACCCAGACACCACTGGCCCGGGTACTGCAGACAAACCCTGGGTCTACCTGTTCCCCAGCCCCACCTCATCCTGTCCTCTCTCTCCCTCCCTCCCCAGCGGACGATGGGGGCTTTGAGAGTGGCGCGTACAACAACAGTGCCATTGCCACCCCACACCTGGACGCCTTGGCCCGCCGCAGCCTGGTCTTCCGCAACGCCTTCACCTCCGTGAGCAGCTGCTCTCCCAGCCGCGCCAGCCTCCTCACCGGCCTGCCCCAGGTGGGGGACAGGAAGAGGAGGAGAGGGGAGGGTCCCCGAGGCAGGAGAAGGGAGAGATAGAACCAGGGCCCAGGCCCAGTCTCCCTAATGATGCCACCCACCTGCCTTCCGTGTCCCAACCCACGCCTGGTAGCGCCTTGATACAGTGGGGTTGACAGAACCCTCTGGCAGCCTAGCGGGACAGTCAGAGTGCAGGCAGGGCATCCCGGCGGCCACTGTGAGCGGTGGCTCTCTGCTCTGTGTGACCTCGTGTAAATAACTTCTCTTCCTGCACGTGGGCTTCTTCATCCGTAAAACGGGTGTCGCCATGACGCATCTCTTGTGGGACTGCTATGGGGATCGAGTGACTTCCTGTTGTCTATCCCTAGTGCCTGGCACCCACCCCGTACCAAGTAGTACAGTTTATGTGTCTAACACGTACAGCTGCTCCTGTTACAGTATAAGGAAACTAGGGGACAAAAGGGGCTATTGCTGCCTTTTTTGACTTGGCAACATGGGGTCGGCCTAGAAAACTTGGGAAGTACAGAAGAGCAGAAAGAAGAAAATGAAGGCTCCCGTGGTTGTGGGGGACCCCCTTCCCGTCTGGTCTCTTTCCTGCTGACGCCTCTTTCACCAGGGGGACCTGTGGGCCTGGTGGGCAGGGAGTTGGGAGGCTGAGAGAACCTCATTGGGTGCTGGTCACCTGACGTCTCCTCAGGGACCCAGGGAGGGCCCCTCTGCTGAACCCTGGGAGGGCAGGACGGGGGGCGGGGCTTGGCTGCGGGCCTCACCCAGGGGACCTGCACCACAGCACCAGAACGGCATGTACGGCCTGCACCAGGACGTCCACCACTTCAACTCCTTCGATACGGTACAGAGCTTACCGCTGCTGCTCCGCCAGGCCAGCATTCGCACAGGTGAGCGCTCAGGACCTGGGGCGACCACAGGATGAGCACCCCACCGAGGCCAGGCCAGGCGGGAGGGCACGCCTTGTCCTCCCGTCACCTGCCCTGAGCACCTGGCTGGGCTCTGGCTCCATAGGAACCAAGCATCGGGGTGCTTGGGTGGCTAGAGCCGGGCCGAGCAGCTGGGGGCCAAGGAGTGGGGAGTGGGGGAGGCTGCAGGTGCCTTGGACAGCCCCTCTGCCCACCCCGCCCCAGGCATCATTGGGAAGAAGCACGTGGGGCCCGAGGCGGTGTACCCATTCGACTTCGCGTACACGGAGGAGAACGGCTCCATCCTGCAGGTGGGGCGGAACATCACCAGAATCAAACTGCTGGTCCGGGAGTTCCTGCAGTCGCAGGACGGCAGGTGGGTCGGCGCCCCTGGGCCTCCCCACGTGTCCAGACCTGGCGGGGTTGGTCCTCACTCAGCCTGCATCTTCAGATGGGACTCATGGGGTCCCAGACTGCCGGAGTGGAGGGTTCCAGGTGCTCCATCTCACCTGGGCAGAGGAGGGGACACGAGGCGGTGAGGGACACGCGGGTTTAGGGTTTAAGAGAGCCAGCAGAGCTGAGAGGCTGGCTTTTCCCTGGAGGATGGGGGTCCCCCAAGAAGAGAGTCAAGCACTCACCAGCCCAGGTGGTTGACGCGCCGACCTGGCCCCACACCTCAGCCCCCTCCCTCCATCACAGGCCCTTCTTCCTCTATGTCGCCTTCCATGACCCCCACCGCTGTGGGCACTCCCAGCCCCAGTATGGAGCCTTCTGTGAGAAGTTTGGCAATGGGGAGAGTGGCATGGGGTTCATCCCAGACTGGACGCCCCAGACCTACAACCCCCAGGACGTGCAGGTAGGACGGGCCCCATGCCACGTCTTGCCTTTGCAGTCTCGGGGACCCTGCCCCCCTGTGCTTGCGGCCCCCAACCCCAGCCTGGTGTGGTTCAGTGAGAAAAGCCCTCTGACTAAACTGGCCCCAGGACCCGTCTGCAGGGTTGGCAGAGTGACATGTGAAGACTGAAGCTGTGTGGGTGTTCTGGGCTAGTCCGTGCCCAGGAAGGAATGGGGTTGGCTCTGTGAGCAAGGCTGGCAGCTCAGCTCCTCCCCCAGCTCTAGGGCTGGGCTGCCCTCACCTTGGCTCCCACCCACCCGACCTCCCCAGGTGCCATACTTCGTCCCGGACACCCCAGCTGCCCGAGCCGACCTGGCCGCACAGTATACCACCATCGGCCGCATGGACCAAGGTGGGGCCATGGCGCCAGGCAGGCGGGAGAGTGGACGCCACCACCCACCCCACTGTGGGGGGTTGTACCTGTCATGTCCATGGGGGTGCTGTTAGTTCCTGGGGACCTGTGAAGGGGATGGGTGTGGAGGGAACCCTCCTCCAGACCACGTCTGGCCCTGGTGACCCCCAGAAGCCGCAGAAAGCAGTATAGGGTGCAGACCACACGGACGTGCTGGGAGGGACCACGGTCCCTGAGGGGCATGGGCCGGAGCCCGAGCAGGGCCTGTTTGGGGGCGGGCAGTGAGGAGGACAAGGGGCAGGAAGGATGGCAGGGTGTGGAGGACGACGGGAGGGCGACGGGTGGGGAGGAGAGTGGGCTGGGAATGACAGCAGGGCCGGGGGTAGCCAGGAGGCTGAGGGCTACAGGATGCCTTAAGGAGATGGCGGCGCAGGGTCCTGAGGCAGGACGAAGGTGGCACACCGGCCCCCTGCCATGGCTGTGTTGAGCCCTGCTCCCCCGCATCCCGGCTGCCTGCAGGGATAGGCCTCGTGCTCCAGGAGCTGCAGCAGGCCGCCGTCCTGAACGACACCCTGGTGATCTTCACATCCGACAACGGGGTGCCCTTCCCCAGCGGCAGAACCAACCTGTACTGGCCGGGCACTGCAGAACCCTTGCTGGTGTCGTCCCCAGAGCACCCGCGCCGATGGGGCCAAGTCAGCGAGGCCCACGTGAGCCTCCTAGGTAGCGCTCCGCCTGTCTTGGCGGGGGAGGGGCGGAGCTGATGCTTAACGGACCAGGCTCTGGCCACAGTCAACGGTGCTCTGCACCCAGTACCTTGTGTGGTTCTCACACCACCTGGGCGAGGAAGGGATGGGCTCCCCCACTTCACAGGTGAAGACAGTGAGGCTCAGAGAGGTATAGTCAGTTGCTCAGGGTCACACAGCTTATGCATGCAGAGCTAGGGTCCGGCCTGAGTCTCACTACCTTCTAGGCCATCACTTTCTCACTCTGCCAGCGGCACTCAAATGCTGACCCACAGCTGAGCCATCAAGAAGGCTTGTTAAATCCAGGCTGTAAGCTCCGCAGCCGGGGACTCTGACTTGAGATCGGGGGCAGGCCACTGGGAGCTCTGGTGGCGCAGTGCCTAAGGTATCTGACTGCTATCCAGAAGGCTGGCGGTTCAAACCTACCAGCCGCTCCCTGGAAGGAAGACTAGGCAATCTACTTCTGTAGTGATACCGCTTCGGAAGCCCAAGGAGGGGTCACTGTGAGTCGGAACCGACTTGACGGCAGTGAGTTTGGTTTTCGGTTTGGGGCAGGCTGAGAATCTGTTTCTTCCAAGTCCCCAGGTGAGGCTGCTGCTGCTGTTCTGGGGACCCACTCTGAGAACCCTGCTCCCCATCATGCTGCCTCCCCAAGGGTCCTATACCTTGAAGAGGGCCTGGGGTGTCCCCTCCCACATGATAGATACAAGGAGGAGAGGAGACGGAGACAGGGCAGATGACAGGACTCCACAGCTTCTGTTAGGGGCCCGACATCCCCCCAGCAGGGCTTAGGTCAGCCCTCGAAGGCAGGCCAGGGCCCCGGAGAGCCTGGCTCCTGAGACGCCATTTCCTTTCCAGATCTGACCCCCACCATCTTGGACTGGTTCTCCATCCCTTACCCCAGCTACGCCATCTTTGGCTCGAAGACCGTGCGGCTCACCGGCCGGTCCCTGCTGCCGGCGCTGGAGTCGGAGCCGCCCTGGACCACCGTCTTTGGCAGCCAGAGCCTCCACGAGGTCACCATGTCCTACCCCATGCGCTCTGTGCAGCACGGCAGTGTCCGTCTGGTGCACAACCTCAATTTCAAGATGCCCTTCCCGGTCGACCAGGACTTCTACGTCTCCCCCACGTTCCAGGACCTGCTGAACCGCACCAGGGCTGGCCAGCCCACAGGCTGGTATAAGGACCTCCACCACTACTACTACCGGGAGCGCTGGGAGCTCTACGACCTCAGCCAGGACCCCCACGAGACCCGGAACCTGGCTGATGACCCACGCTACGCCCAGCTCCGGGAAGTGCTGCAGACCCAGCTGGCCAAGTGGCAGTGGGAGACCCAGGACCCCTGGGTGTGTGCGCCCGACGGGGTCCTGGAGGAGAAGCCTTCTCCCCAGTGCTGGCCACTCCACAACGAGCTGTGAGCGCCCCAGACAGCACACGCCCCTTCCTCCCGACACGTCCCTGCGGCCGCTGTCTCAGCTGGTGATAGGGAGAAGGCAGCTTCTGCCTTAAGAACAGAGCAGGTAATGTGCCTGGCCGCGTCCCCTCCCCAGGGTGCTGCCACCACTGTAGGGCCACCACAGTTGAGTCCATGCTGTGTCCCAGCACAGGAATTGTGGGGGGATGTGGGACGGGGCAGGGTCCCAGCCTGTGACGAGATGAGGACGCTCAGGGAGAGAAGTCTCGTTTGCTGGGTTGGTTTGGGGACCTGGAGGGAGCACGGGACCTGCTCTGCAACCCACAGCTATTTCAGAGCCATCACCTTGAGGGGCGGCTTCTGTGGGCCCGAGCACACGCACTGTGGGGACGTCTCTTTGAAAGATGCTTGGGCTTGTTTCTGATCCCTTCGTTCTGGCCCATGTGGCATTCTTGACCCCACTGTTGGGTTTACACTAACCCACCAGTTCCCTGCAGGGCCCCTGAGGTGACAACTTTCAACTTGATGGACAAAGCTCACCTTTCCTTTCGGAGAGGCCAGGGATGGAAACACCCCACCCTCCTGGCTCGGTTTAGTGCTTCGTGGACAAGCACCGATGTCTATGATAGGAAATTTCTTCTAGAATGTTCCATACCCACCCTCCCTCTACCTCCCATGGCAGCAGTAGCTCTACTAGGGAAACCCTAACAAGGCAGTAGGCCCCCGTCTTGTAAAAACTCTTTACTTTAACAAATACAGAGAATTTCATCTTCTAAATGTGGCTGTGATGGTAACAACCTAAACTCTAGGGCGGCGTCCTTCGGGGGGCACCGCTGTCAAAGGAACTTGTGGTCCATGAGGGTCCCGGGAGGTGGGGAACGAGGCCATGTGGTGGGGACTCTGGAGGTAGGAGGAGGAAGCTTTGTCCCGGAGGCTGAGGTGCAGGTAGGAAGGCAGGTGGTCTCACGCACAGGAAGACCTGGTCGATGCTTGTGCAGAGGGTCTTTGAGCCGGTGTCTCCAGGACCCACATGGCACGGTTCCAGGGCCTGACCCTGTGGTCAGCACGCCCAGGCCTCTCAGATACCAGTTCCGTCAACTTGGAAACTACAGGTACCTCCAGTCTCTGTCCACTAGGGTTACAAAGGCACTCCTCAGCCATTGGGAGCTGAGAGAAGTTAGCCCAGTGATGGTGAGGGGGTCTGTCTGCTGCTCTGGGCAGGACGCAGGGGCCCTGTGGGCACAGGGCTGCTGGCCCGCGGCTCAGTGGGTTTGAACAGCCCTCTGACATGTTGAACGTGAAATGATGGTGCTAGCAGGCTGCTGAAAGGCAGTTAGACATCCACAGACACGTCTGCGGTCTCTTGCTCTGGGGAGACGGTGCACTCCACAAGGCCCCCGGGTCTGCGATCACACCACGCTCCGGAGAGGGGAGATGGCTCACACAGACTGGTGAACAGACAGGAGGGGCTGTCCTGTGGGTGAACTGCACCGGCCAGAGTTCAAGGTCAGACCTGGGCACCCACGAGCTGGGCTTGTGGGGTCAGCACCCCTTGATGGTGCTGGCTCTCTGCTCTGACCCTGAGGCCACAGTGGGGTCTGCATAAGCAGGGACGTGGAGGGGACAGCACCGGCATCAGTAGGGGCTCTGCTCTGTCCACACGATCATCTTCTGTGCGTCTGCGATGGCCGCGCGGGCACCGCTGAGCAGGGAATCCAGGTCACTCCAGCTGTCGGGGACCAGGCTGCTGTACAGACAGGGCGCCCTGTCCAGGTCCCCTTCCTCCTGCCTGGCTGCCTCCAGCAGCTGCTCCTCCGACACCCCGAGACGCTGCAGGGCCTTCCTGCAATGGGGGCAAGGCCAGCAGGTTTAGGGGCACAGAGGCCAGGAAGGCAGAGTCTGGGCCAGACACCAGGCCAGAGGCGCAGACGCCAGTGGCCACACCCTGGTAAGAGGCCCCACCTCGAGGGACAGAGACCACGGGACCTGAGCTCAGCTGACCTGGTCCGTCAGCCAGGCCCCAAATGACGTTTCCCTGATTGGAGGGAGGGTCTAGTTTACAACCTTCAGTGAAGGAGGGCAGTGGGCCCTCACAGTTCCTTCCCCAGGTGTAAACCAGGAAGTGGCCGATGTTGCCGTGGTCTCAGCTAGCACAGGGCAGACTGGGAGCCCGTGTCCCCGGGCATGTGCGGCCCCTCGCATCTCCTCGCTCAGTTAGGGTGGGCTGCTCCCCAGGGACGGCGCGACAGCTGTCCAGGGAGGAGTTGGGTAACTGCCCTGCTGGCAGCTCCAGGGGCCGGAGTTGGGGACTTCCTGGGAACCAGAATGTGCCCAAGGCCCGAGGGCGGAGCTTGAGGGCACCCGGGGACCAGTCCACTGCTCGGGGGTGGGGGGTGGGGAGCACCTACTTGAGCCTCTTGGCGGCCTTCTCGGTGGTGGGGACGTGCACCACAATGGGAAAGATCTCCCGGCTGTGCAGTGCGGAGACGCCGGCCAGCCCCAGGTCCAGGAGGCCGTGGACGTTCTGGGGACGGGAGGGGAGGTGAGCCACGGCCTCGGGGCCGTGCGAGGAGCCCCCCTCCCCCGGCTGCTGAGCAGAGAGGAGGCTCTGCGCTTTCTCCGGCCGCGTGGAGCACCTCAGAGTCCCCTCCCAGCTTTTCACCCGAGTGGGCGTGGCCAACGCGCTCAAAGCCCATCTACCTCCGAGGGCAAGAGGCGGCCCGCGGCTGCCTCCCAGCCTGTATCCCGGTAACTATAACCGTGCAAGTATAGCCTCTCACGTATTTGAGCCTGAAGACGACCTTGCAGGGCAGGCGTGGGGAGGGTGGCAAAAACCCCAAACCGAAACCCGCGGCCTGCGGTTGTGGAGTCGGTCCCAGGCCGACGATGGTGCTGTGGAGCGGAGCGGCGCCAGGCCTCTCCTCCTCTGTGCTGCCGGGCTGGCGGGAGCCAGCCTCCAGGTTAGCAGCGGAGGGCAAGCTGTGCCGCTCAGGGACCGGGGAGCGCGGCTCCCCACCAGTCACTCATTTAACAGGTCCTGATGAGACATCTCCGGAGTTGGGGAAACCAGAGTGTAGGGCAGTGGGAAGGCCGCCCAAGCTCACGTGGTCTCAGGCGCCAGCCGCAGGGTGTGGTTCCCCACTCGGCTCCCACTGAGCCACAGACGGTGGGGGCCTGAGGCGCGGCACGTCCCCTGACGTCCTGGGCAGCCAACTGCAGCCCCACCCGTGTCCTGACCCACGCCACCCTAGGGATGGCTTCTGCCCGGTATGCCCGAATCAGCTGGGCTTTGGCGAGAGGCCTGCCCTCACCCCACTGCCCTCCTCTGGGTGGACCCAGGCCCACCTTCCCCATGAGAGACTCCACAGCCGGGCGGGTCACCCAGCAGCAGCTGCCGGGCCCCTCTAGCTCCTGGATGATGTCCCCTCTCTGGATTCGGGTATCATACTCCTCCTGGCTCAAGTGCTCTGCAGGTGACAGCAGAAGGGACGGGCCATCGTGTGGCCTGCGGTTCAGGGAGTGAGGCTCCACCCCGCACCCTCCCCCAGGGCCGCCACCTCATGCTGTCCTCAGGATCCGCCTCCCCTGCCGACCGGCCCTCCACGGTCTGCACAGAGCCCAGCACCCAGTCGGCACTTACTAAGGGGACTTCTGGGGCTCGCTTGTTTCCCTGTCTCTGCCCGCCTGGGGAACCCGGAAGAGCGGGGCCTCCTGACCGCCTGTCTTCACCTGACGCCTCAGCCGGCCAGGGCTAGGTGGCCAGGGCTGCGTACATGTGAAGTGGGAACGGCTCCAGCTCCTTTCTGGCCGAGCGGAGCACACCCTGTGTCTGTCCCTTGGAGCCAGGACCCCACTGGCCGGCTCCTCTCTGTGAGCTGCGAAGGGCAGCTTTATGCGGGGTGACGGAGCCCTGCGGCTCACTCCTTGGTGAAGACCTGCCCACTCGCCACCAGCAACCGTGCCGTGTTCAGTGGTGTTGCCCAAATCCCTGTCCACCCAGAACCTCACAATGTGGCCTTATCTGGGAATAGGGTCTCTGCAGATGTCATCGGTTGGGACAAGGTTAGACTAGATTAGGGTGGGCCCTGAATCTGATGACAGGTCTCCTTACGAGAGCAAAGGAGCTGGACGTGTGAGACAGGGAGGTGGCAAAGGTGGAGTGATGGGACCGCAGGCCAAGGGGGATTGGCCACCGCAGGGGCTGGAGGGG
>NW_006921605.1:2855687-2857167 GCF_000298275.1 Orycteropus afer afer
ACACAGCGCCGATGGCGGTTTAATCGCCGCCGATCTCTCAGGGCTGGCAGTATGGACGGCCAGCAGGCGCGTGGACTGCATCATTGCCCCTCAGCGGGCATCCAGGGTGTACCCCACACCTGCTGGAGCCTAGGCCCGCCTCTGCCCAGGGCCTCGGAGAGAGGGAGGCCCCAGGACTGTGAGAGGATGAGTATGAGCTAGACCCTGTGGTGGCAGCCCCAGGAGATGCGTGGCTCTGAGGAGAGAAAGGTCGGCCTGGCCCTGCCCCCCACTCAGGTGCATCACAGGTGACCCAGGTGAAAGCGTACCTGCTAGGCACGTCTCAAACCCTCTCGATCAGGATCTTCCCGACCAACCTGGGTACGAACAGCACGGGCCGGGGCCGGGGGGGCCTGCGTGGGTGCACCAGGGTGTAGGGTGCCAGCGTGAGGCAGCTCTCAGCCCAGAAGCACGTGGCGGAGGGGTCTGTGGGGAGAGAGCCGTGGGCAGGACACCCAGGCTGCATCAGCTCCCTTGACCGTCACTGGGTCCCCCCACGTGTCAGCCCCCCACTGTCAGCACCCCTCACCGTCAACTGTCACCCACCAGTCCCTACCATCAGCACCCCCATATTAGCGCTCACTCTTAGCCCCCTACCACCAACGGCCCCACCATCACTGTTAGCTCTCACCCATCAGTTCTCACCCACCAGTCCGCCACCACTAGCCGCCCCACCCCATCCCCCTACCATCAGCCCCCTCGTTGTCAATACATCCATCAGCTCTCCCACCATCAGCATGCCCCACCGTTGGGCCCCCCATCAGCCCTCGTACTGTTATCTCCCCCTTGTTAGTACCCCCCACACCAATGGTCCTCTCCCCAACCAGCCCCCCCGACTGTCAGCTCCTCCACTGATGGCCCTCCCCCTCATCTGTCAGCCTCCCCCCATCCGTCAGCCCTGACACCCGCCAGCACCCCTCACCCCCACTGACAGCTCTCCCTGTTTACTGCTCCCCCTCTCACAAAGCCCAGCCCTGTGGAGGGCCTGGCTTCTGTCCACTGCGGCCCTTGCACCTAGAATGACCTCTGAGGCTCCGGGACTCCGGCACAAGTGGCTAGTTCTTCATCTCACACCTCTGGTCACCCGGTTAGACAGCTCCAAACTGGTCCATTCCAGTTCCACCCTGCTGAGAATCTGTGCTTTGACCCTAGATCCATTAAATCAAGGGGTCCTGGTGGTGCTGCAGTTAAGCAAGCACTCAGCTCTTAATTGAAAAGGAGGCAGCTTGAACCCACCCATCTGCAGGAGAAAGAAGAGGCAGTCTCTGTTAAGACTGACAGCCTTGGAGACCTTGTGCTGCAGTTCCACTCTGTCCTCTAGGGGCGCTGTGGGTCATAATCGACTCCAGGCAGTGGGTGTGGTTTGGGCTTTGCTTCTGTGAAGACTGACAGCCTTGGATACCCTGTGGGCAGTTCCACTCTGTCCTCTAGGGGCGCTGTG
>NW_006921605.1:2857360-2861732 GCF_000298275.1 Orycteropus afer afer
TGGTTTGGGCTTTGCTTCCGTGAAGATTGACAGCCTTGGAGACCCTGTGGGCAGTTCCACTCTGTTCTCTAGGGACGCTGTGGGTCGGAATCAACTCCACGCAGTGGGTCTGGTTTTATGCTGAATCGGAACCTGCATTCCACAAGATTCCCTGGGTAGAATCTGGAGTGGAAATGCAAATTCTCAGCAGGTGGTTGAACCGGAACGAGCAGGTTCAAAGCCCTGGTTCCAGCTGAGCTTCCAGGAACTATTTCATGCTATTTCCTTGTTTGACCCACACAGAAGAGAGAGGAAATGGGTTTTGTTCCTTCCAGCTGGCTCTTCAGGATCTGCAAGCGACTTGCCCTGCCCCCAGCCTTGTCCTCTGGGGACACACTGTCCGTCTCACCTCCCTTGGTCCTTCTCCCAGGTCTTTACTCATCCGCTCTGCAAGCCGTTTCGTAGTGCATGTCCAAGACGCTTGTCCAGAAGAAAAGAAACTACACTATTTTGCCGTTGTTGGTGGCCACCAAGTCGGGCCCCCATGCAGGGCGACCCTGTGTGTGGAACCACATACCGCCGGTCCTGTGCCCGGACGTGACCACAGTTACGACCCACAGGGTCTTCACGGCTGCTTCCTGGGAGCTGATGGCCAGGCCCTCCTCCCCAGCCCCTCTCGGTCTGGAAGCGGTGCTGGATCCCATCTGGCATCCTAGCAACACCCCGGCCTCCACCGAGAGACGGGGTGGCTGTGCAGGAGGGCACTGGGCGGCCATCGAAGCCGGGTCTCCCACGTGGAAGGGAAGCATTCTCCCACCGACCGGCACTGCTCCCGCAAAGCACGTGCCTTCCTCCCCTGCACGTCAACGCTGCACTGCGTGGTGTCACAGTGGGGTCCCAGCCACAGCCTACTGTGACCCTGCACTCACGTTCACCCCTGTGAACTCACGTTCACCCCTGTGACACAGTGCTCCGCAGGTTTGCCCAACAGTGGGCAGCTAGGTGCCTCCCACGCTTTTGTGTTCTCAAGGGACGGCTGTGCTGTGGGGTTGTTTCCTGGGGCGGCTACAGAAACAGATGGGTCAGCTGAGTGGCTACTGAGCGTGAGCAGCCGGGCAGAGGCCCGGGAGCTGCAGTGGTGAGCGCCCTCTGCTGCTGAAGGAAAGGCTGGCGGTTCGAGCCCCCCCCCCCCACCTGTCTGGGAAGTGAGGCCTGGGGACCTGCTTCTGAGAACCCAGCCTCTGCGAACCCCGTGGGCCGAGTTCTGCTCTGACGTGTGGGGCTCCAGGACCTCGGGTGTAACTCAGCCTCTCTCCGGAGAGGATCCTGGAGCGTAACAGTTATTCTCACCAATCAGATGCTGGCCTAGGGAGTGGCGTCGCCCGACAGGCCCCCTGCCAGCAGCCACCCCAAAGAACCTTGCCCACATGGGCCGCCAACACCCCCACCTGCCTCACCTTCCGACTTGCCAGGGTCTGACTGGTCCCCATCATAGGATGAGCACAGAGGGCTGGCCTTGGCTTTATCCATGCTGACGATGCGGACCAGTTTCCAGCCACCCCCCGAAGACTGCTACAAGGGTGCCGGGTGGGGAGACGGGGTGAGGAGACACAAAGCCACTGACAATGAACCTGGGCCCTGCCCTGTCTGCACCCCTCCCCATCAGCAGGCCACGTGGGACCCGCAGTCCCTCAGGCCACGCCTGAATGTCGGGCTCAGTGCCAGGGGCAGGGGAGAGTAAAGGCAGGCAGAGCCCGGAGCAGGGCCTCGCTGCAGGGGGGCAGGAAGAGTGGGGACCCCCAACGGTCCAGGCCAGGGAAGCATGATCTGCACGTGGCACGGGCACAGGTGAGAGTTGGGGTCTGCGTCTGAGACTGAGAGCCCACCAGATGCCCAGAAGGAAGAGGAACAGGCCAAAGGGGGTGGGCAGAAGGAGGGAGGGTCTGTGCAGAGAGACAGCTGCCTGCAGACCAGTCATGAAGCCAGGGACATGCAGGTCAGCACTGGCTGCCGGTAAGGTGTGCAGACCCGGGTGACAGGTGGGGATGGAACACACTGGGGACATGCGTGGCAGGGCTGGCTGCGGGTGAGGCGTGCAGACCCGGGTGAGAGGATGAACACGCTTGGTCCTGGCCAGTGCCCAGGCCTCGCCTGCCACCCCCGGCGGCCCCTCCCCTTCACATGGCGTGGGCTGGAGCCTGAGGTCAGGAGCGAGGAAGGGCAGGAGGGAAGGGGCAGGGCCCCAGAACGTGAGCTGGTGTCCGGGGTGCCCCGCACCTTGCGGGCCGCTGGGCTCTGCTGGATCACATCCTGGATGGTGGCAATGAGCAGCTCCTGGGCCCTGTGCGGGGAGAGAGGCCTGACCCGCTGCCCGGGGCCGGACAGAAGGTCAGGGGTCAAGGCCACACGGAGCTGCCTCTCCAGAAAGGCCTGGTGATGTACTGCGGAGAAACCAAGCACTGAAAACCGCACGGAGCACAGGTCCACTGGGACACACGCAGGGTGGCTGTGAGCTGGAGGTGACTTGACGGCTCAGGTAGTTTGTCTGTTTGTAGGGAACAAACTTCCCGGTATGCCCTGAGCTGAGGGGTTTCCTGGGATGGGGGATGTCCAATGTCCAAATGGAGACAGTCCCAGGTAAACTGGGACAGTTGGTTACCCTGCCCCCAGCAGACCACTGGCCATATCTGGAGACAGCCTTGGCTGTTGGGACTGGGGAAGAGGGAGCTACTGACATCTGCAGGGCAGAGGCCAAGGATCTGGCTCATGAGCCTAAAATGCCCCGGACAGGCTGACCCAGGCCCAGGGAGCCCTGCCCTGGGCTGTTCTAGAATGTGCTAGAACTGAGGTCCGTTTTCAAGAGAGAAAAGTGCCTAGCACCAAGAGGCACGTGGCATGGTGGGATTCCGCTTCTTAGAACATCACACACACAACCCACCGTGCATAGTTGGGGATGGCGCCATGGTCCGTGTCCTCCATGGTGTAAGGGCTAACGCGGTGGGCGTACCAGCGGCCGTGGCCCTGGAACAGGGTGTCAGTGATGTGCAGGACCTCATTGCAGGGCACCTGCAGGTCCCCCTCTTCCCAGCCCTCCATGGCCAGGTTGACCCGGATGTAGAACGAGTCCCCCGAGGTGGCCCTCTTGGCCTCCAGGTCTTGGACCAGCCTCTTATATATACCCTGAGAAAAGAGGATGTGAGCGTCAGCCCTGATGGGGCTGCAGTCCATGTCCGGGAGCTCCGGAGACACAAGCATCAGACCTCACGGGCTGCAATCCATGTCCGGGAGCCCTGGAGGCGGTTCTAGAGTAAGAACGTGGGAGAAGACGTTCTTCTTGGGCGGTCACCTTCGACTGAAGCCCTGGCTCCCTTGGACATCCCCAAAGCTGTGGCCACAACCTGGCTGAGCCCCCTCCCCCAGCTCTGGAAGCAGTGGCCGGGTGGAGGAGGTAGTGACAGGTGGCTGGGTAAGGAGAGGGCTGGGGAGGCCGTACCCTCTGAGTTGACCTTCACAGACAGGGAGCAGGAGCCATCCACCCGTCCGAGGAGTCCGATGGCCCGCTCCAGGGTCGTGTCTTCCAGCATAGCCTTGAATGGGGGTTCCGTCGCTTCGTAATCAACCTAAGGGCCAATCAGAGGGCACGGAGTCACGGGCTGAAAATGAGGAGGCTGGGGTGTCCTGGAGGTAGGCAGTGTACCCGGCAGGTGGACAGACTGCCGGTTCCAGCCAAATCAAAGGCCACACACACCAGAGCCTCTGTCACAGGCTGTGTCAGGCACCTGGACGCAGGACATCATGCTTGGCTACGCTAAGCGGCTTGTGTGAGCTGCACCTGACAGCCTTGCCTGCCAACCCTTCCCCAAGGCACAGGCTTCTACTGCCCTGTTCGTCTCCTGCATTGTCTTACACACGTAAGCCTCTAACACGGGAGTCCCCGGGTGAGCATGCTCATCTGCTAACTGAAAGGTCAGAGGTCAAGTCCACCCCACACTGCTAGGAAGGCAGGCCTGGTGGTCTAACTTAGAACAAGCCAGCTGCTGAAGACCCCGCGGGGCACAGGTCTACTCTGACGTACACGGGGCGCCATGACTCAGAGTTAAGTCCTCAGCAAGTGATTATCAGTTTATCGTTATAATAAGAAAGAAGGGTAAGTTTTTAATGCTGTTAGAAGCAAATTCTGGAGCTCTGGTGGTACAACGGTTAATGCATTTGGCTCCTGACCAAAAAAAGGTCAGTGGTTGGAATCTACCAGCCGCTCTGCAGAGAAAGATGAGGCAGTCTGCTTCCATGAAGACTGACAGCCTTGGAGACCCTGTGGGGCAGTTCCACTCTGTCCTCTAGGGGCGCTGTGGGTCAGAATGGACTCCACGGCATTGGGTGTGGTTTGGGCTTT
>NW_006921605.1:2861832-2865935 GCF_000298275.1 Orycteropus afer afer
GACTGACAGCCTTGGAGACCCTGTGGGCAGTTCCACTCTGTCCTCTAGGGGCGCTGTGGGTCAGAATGGACTCCAGGCAGTGGGTGTGGTTTGGGCTCTGCTTCTGTGAAGATTGACAGCCTTTGGGACCCTGGGGCAGTTCCACTCTCCTCTAGGGGGTTTGTTTGGCTTTTTGATTTGTACAAGTGCATTGGATCCATTAGGATATCAAGAGCTCCCCCAACATCATAAAGAAACTTTGTTACCTTAACTACAACTGAGAAATCTAAAAAGTCTTTCTAGGTCACCTCAAACTCACCTGCCCGCCCATGTTATCATTTCACAACAATTAGTGAAGTTGTACATTGATTTTTTTCTTTTTGTAGTTTTGTGGACTTTTTACAATGAATTGCTTTTAGAAATGCCCTGTAAGGGGCCTTGGAGGAAGACGAGGCAATCCCCCCGCCCCCGCAGCCTTTTCTCGGTGATGCGCAGTGGAGGCCTGTGGAGGCCTGAGGAGGCAGGGGCAGGCTCCTGGAGCTACAGGATCTTGGCTTGGGGAAGGGTGCTGGTCCCACGCAGTGTGAGCGCCCTCTGCGACGAGCACACACTTCAGAACCGGCCGAGGAGCGTCAGGCAGGTGGACACATCTCAAGTGGGATCTAAAGGTGCCGGGTGGCCGCCCGCCCCGCGCTGACCTCCCCAAGGCTGTGGGCCCCTCCTCTCACCGTCACGATCTGGGTGCCTGGACGCAGCGCCATCTCGTCGGCCGCCAAGCCGGGGGTGACCCGGTGGATGAAGAGGCCCGTGCGGTCCCCTCCGATGACGCTCATCTGCTCCTGCAGCTGGTCCCCCTGGAAGGCCAGCACCGTGATCTGGCTCAGGATCCTGCGGGCCGGCCGCCGCCGGACGGGTCCACTGCCGCCGCAGGGCAGGGGTGGTGGCTGGAGATGAGCCGCGCTGCAGGCAGCCGAGATGGGGAGCACATGCAGGGGACCCCACTTACTCCCTGAGGCCCCAGCCTCCTGGAACCCTCCATCTCCCTGCCATGGCCCATCCTCAGGACAGTGGCCTGCCACCCAGGAGGCAGGGGACTCCTCACCTGTCTCAGACGCAGAGGCTGCCCTCCGTCTCTGGAAGACCTATGGAGGAGCCAGGAGCTTACAGACGGAGCCCACGGAGACCACGAGGTGGGTCGAGGCGGGGCACCCTCCCTGCCCTGACCCAGGCACCCCGGCCCTCCATGTCACCCGGAGACTGCGCCTCCTCTCCCGCCTCCAGTCAGAACCTTCGCTCTATCTTCTCTAAAATACTGGGACGGGACACCCAGGGGGGTTCTGGGTGGGGTAGGGGCTCGGCCCGCACAGTCCTGGTTTTGAATATTGGGATTAGTCGCCACCATCTTAAAAGATTTCACCTAAGTTCTGATTTCTGGCTTCTCTTAAATCAAAGGTGGCTTGCATCTCCGTGTGGCCTGTGTTACTGCTGTCTGTGAGGTGGATGGGGTCCCCAGGTCTGTGGCCGTGCTTCTCAGCTCGTGAACTGCCCACGAGGACAGCCGGCCAGCAAGCCCTCCCTGCTGCAGTTTGGGTGGAATCTCATGTGTGCTTATATCTAAAACCCAGTGGAACTGGTGCATTTGAAGTCAACTCCACAAAACCTTAAGGAAGTAAGGCCTCGTGCAGAATCCTGGCCAACAAGATGGAGAGGAACGTGCCCTCCGTGTTCAAGGTCTCAGTCCAGTGAGCACGTGTCCTGGGTGCCTTGGGACCCTTTCAGGTTGTCCCTGTTACAAGGGATAACCGAGGAGTCTGCAGAGGGGCAGTGTCCCCACGTGACCCACACAGAGAGCCTCTGTTTCAAAGGCCACTGTGTCCAGTGGTGTGGTGTGCACGCCCCCTGGTGGCCGCAGGAGTGAATTCCAGAGGGGTGCTAAGCACCTACTGTGTGCGAGGTGGGGGCCAGGTGTGCGCAGGTGGGAGAGTAAGGAGACCATCTGCTTGAGCCCATGGCCTTGAGGAGGAGAGAGGACCTCAGTGGCCATCCCGGGGGAGACCTCAGCAGGCAGGCACTCACCCCATGCTATGTGCCTCAGCCACTGAGACCACACATCTATTACACCCAGGCATGAGTGGGGGTCGCAGAGAGGGCTGGGGAGTGTGTGAGCGTGGAGAGTACAGGTCAGAGTACGTGAGTTTGTGAGTATGGCGTGTGTGTTTCTGTGAGTGTGTGTATAACTGATCATGTGAGTGTGTTGAGTGTGTGTGTCTGTTAGTGTCAGTGTGCATCTGGTGTCTGGGCCTCTGTGTGTGTACATGGGTGTGTGAGTGTGTCTCTGTGAG
The DNA here is from genome assembly GCF_000298275.1 of Orycteropus afer afer. Classification (NCBI taxonomy): domain Eukaryota; kingdom Metazoa; phylum Chordata; class Mammalia; order Tubulidentata; family Orycteropodidae; genus Orycteropus; species Orycteropus afer. The sequence continues at coordinate 2,864,154 of NW_006921605.1, forward strand.
TGCATGCACGTGTGTCACTCTCTGAATTTAGGTGCTGACTTGGACACGGGCTCGCACACGGCTCCCTCAGGCACAGGTGGAGTCTGTTGGCCCCCTCCTAAGGGAGGCACCGCCAGGAACTCCCACTCTGAGCTCCCCAAGGCCCAGAGCTGGCCAACCAGCTGCAGCGTCGAGCTTCCCACCCAGCCCTGGACAGACACCGGCCCCTGGCTGCCCCTCAGCGCCCTGCCCTCACTCCCCGCTGCCTGCCTTGCTCTGGGTCGGGGTTTGGGTGGGGGTCCGCTCACCTGCCTTGTCCACGATCTCATAGCCCAGGTCCTCGTCATCCACCCTGGCCCCAGGGGAGGCTCTCGGCTCAGGCTCCAGAATTTCCGGAAGGCTGTCGGACAGCAGAGGCCGCAGCTCAGGTCCCGAGCCACTGCACCGTCGTGGCCTGGAGCCTGGTGGCCGAGCTGCCCGTGCACCTCCAAACGGAGAGGTGGGTCTACGGCAAACAGTGCCCACGGCAGGACGGGACTGTGCCCGGTCCAGACAGACGGCCACCTTTTAGGAAACCGTTTCGCCATGGCAGGCCCGCAATGCGACTGAAGCGTGTTCATCTGGGAACTAGCGGCTCACGCACCACATGAAAATGACAAGTTCCTGCCGTCACTTGTGACGACAGGTCCACGATGGCTGAAAGTCGTCTTTGGTTCTGTTTCCTCTCTTTCTACCCTCAGCAGAGCAAGATCCCTGTCTGCCCTGACCCCTGACCCACGGAGGCTTCTAAACAGGAAGTGCCGCTTGTGCCTCACAGCTGGTAATGGAGCTGCCGCGGTTGACAGACAGACACTGCTCGGGGGCACCCCTCCAAGGGGCTCCAGGGCGCGCACCTCACAGCTGGTAATGGAACTGCCGTGGTTTACAGACACTGCTCGGGGGCACCCCTCCAAGGGGCACCAGGGCGCGCACCACACCTGCCGTACCTTAGCTCCGCCCCTGCCCAGCGGGCCCCAGCTAGGTGGCTCGCCCTGAGCGGGCCCCGGCACCACGCCCTCTCCACCTTCGACACCAGGGGTCCTCACAGACGTCCTCTGCGGTCCGCTTGCACAGCGACTGCTGGCTGGGCGGCACCGGGCTGCTGGAGCAGAAGTCGGAGCACAGCTGAGAGGGGAGGTGGGGGCGGAGCCGGCAGCCACAGTGACTCCGCACGAAAGCTGCCCGCTGCCCCGCCGCGGGCCCACACTCGGTGACATTCACACTCACGATGAGCTGCCTCCCACGAGGCCGCATCTCACGTGCACACTCACGCCAGCAGTGTTGCACGACGACTCATGCCCCTTCCCAAGGGGAGTGAGCCTGTCCCTCCCACGTAGGGAGAGGAGCCCGATGAAGGAACAGTGTGCACAGCCTGACATCACATTAATCGAGCACCTACTGTGTGCCAGGCACTATGACAGCTGTGTTCCACGTTGATAAATCGGTAAGCTTTACTGTAGGGTTACTGTCCCCTTAGGACAAAAGTGCTGAAACACTCAACTAGTGACCGAAAGGCTGGTGGTTCAGACCCACTGAGGGGCACCTCAGAGCACGGGGACCCTGCGAAAGCCCACAGCCTTGGAAACCCCGAGGGGCTCAGTGCACTGCGACACGGGTGGCTGCGGGCCACAATCGGCTCCACCGCAGCTGTTTGCTTCTGGGGTCACTGCTTCCTTTCACAGGTAAGGTGCCCAAGGCTCAGAGAGGCTGCCTGCTGGTTAGAGGGGCTGCCTGCAGACCAGAGAGGCTGAGTACTGGTTAGAG
>NW_006921605.1:2866611-2871504 GCF_000298275.1 Orycteropus afer afer
AGAGAGGCTGACTGCTGGTTAGAGAAGCTAAATACTGGTTAGAGACGCTGACTGCTGGTTAGAGAGGCTGCCTGCAGACCAGAGAGGCTGAGTACAGGGTAAAAAGGCTGAGTACTGGTTAGACAGGCTGACGACTGGTTAGAAAGGCTGACTACTGGTTGGTGAGGATGAGTACTGGCTAGAAGGCTGACTACATGTTAGAGAGGCTGACTACTGGTTAGAAGGGCTGACTACAGATTAGAGAGGCTGACTACTGGTTAGAGAGGCTAACTATGGGTTAAAAAGGCTGCCTGCTGGTTAGAGAGGCTGACTGCTGGTTAGAGAGGCTAACTATAGGTTAAAGAGGCTGACTACTGGTTAGAGAGGTGCCCCCAGCCAGTGAGGGGAGGAGCCACACGTGGGCTGCTTCCCACCAGTACCTGTGGGAAGGGAAGTGTCCCAAACAAGTAGATCTGAATTTAGGTCTGTCCACACTGAACAAGTATCTCCTAAGCCCCTACTATGTGCCAGGCCATTTGCCAGTAGTGAGCACACACCTGAGGGCAAGTGATATCCTTGGTGGGCGAGGGGACCAACAGTGCAGTCCCACAAGGACACCAGGCACATGGGTGTCATGGTGGGCAGGACACTCCGGGTGACTTCCTGGAGGAAGCAGTAGCTAAGCTGGCTGAGGTGGCCCGGTGGGGGAGGGGAGGCACAGTCCAGACAGAGGTGGGGAGAGAGGGGTGGGGAGGAGCAAACCCCTCCATGTGGCCAGATTCAAAGGCCAGGTGTGGAGAGTGGGGGGACAGGAGGCCAGAGAGGGGCGTCCAGGAGTGGTGGTCCCTGGGGACCTATGAGAAGAATGGGATGTAAGCCAGCTCTGGGCAGAGGGCTCCCCTGATCACCACTTCCAGAAAGGAGTCACAGCTGGACTTTGGCCCGGGCCCTGGGGTGCCTTGGAGGGTTCTGAATGGAGGGGACTGATGCGATTGCCTTGGGGGTGGGCTGTGGCCCGCCGAGTCCAGGCTCTGAATTCACGCTCTGGAAGATGAATGAGCTACACAACTCTCTGGACCTTCCGCGGGGTCAGTGAGCAGGCCAGGCTACATGCCACGGAGCTGGGGAACGCAGGGACAGTGCTGGAAACTTCCAGAAAGGGAACCCCAAGGCCTGAACCACAGCAGCAGCACGGGGTACCACCTCCCACACGCCTCTCGCCCTTCGTCCCAGTAGTGACCCTGCTGTCCCACCCTGAGGTCCAGACGGTCACTTGCTCTCGCCTTGGCCAAAGGGGGAGAACAGACACACGGAGCCAGGCTCTGGGAGTGACCCCGCCACCCTGATTACTGCCTGTCTCTTGGCACTAACCCATCCCTGCAGGGGGAACAGAAGGAAGGTCCCCCCATCATGGGGGTGGAGAGGGTGCGCTGAGGGGCCGGAGAAGCAGTACCTCGGTGGAGCAGATGGCGTACATCCGGACCAGCCGCTGCTTGCCCCTCGCACAGGGCTCCCCGGCGTCCAACTCGGCCTGCTGACACGGTGGGTGGGGAGCTTAGGATGTTCTCCCTGGTGCTCTTAGGTTCCCACCCACTTACCACCATCCATCTGTGCCCTGTGGACAGGCCTCCTCGCACCAGCACCCAGGAAAACCACCACGGCCCCATCACCCACCCAGTCGTATATCCCACCCACCGCTTCCACAGAGTCTATTCTAACTCAGAGACCCCCACAGGGTTTCCAAGGCTGTCAGTCTTTATGGAAGCCAAGTCCAAACCACACCCACTGCCAGTGAGTCGATTCTCACTCATAGTGACCCCCACAGGGTTTCCAAGGGTGTCAGTCTATACAGAAATAGATTGCCTCATCTTCCTCCTGGGGAGCAATGGCCAACCTTCTGGTCAGCAGGCAAATGCCTTACCCATCGCACCACCAGAGCTACACACACACACACACACACACACACAGGAGCCCTGGTGACACAATGGTTAAGCCCTCGGCTGCCAGCCCGAAGGTTGGCGGTTCCAATCTACCCTGTGGCTCTGACGGAGCAAAGACCAGGTGACCTGCTCTGGTAAGATGACAGCCTGGGAAACCCTCTGGGGCAGTGCTACTGTCACACGGCGTTGCTGTGAGTCAGGAATCCACCTGAGCGCACCTAACGACAGTCACGTGTGTGATTACGTATGTACATACATGTTTCTCCCTGATGCGGGGAGCTGCCGGGGGTGAGGAACGGCTGGCTGCCTGCACAGGAGAGGTCTCACTGTGAACCCTAGGCCCTTGGGCACCTGGAGCTGGAGGCAGGGCCCCCCTCCTGCCCCCTGCACCTGCGTGGCCCCTCCAGCCGCCCGCCCTCGGGAAGCACTGGGGAAGTGCTCACCCCGCTCGGTGGCGAGGCCGCCCACAGCCTGCAGAGCTGTTCACGCAGCTCACAGACCTCCTCCGTCAGCTCCAACAGTTGTCTGCGGAGTGAGTCCTTCTCCGTCAGCCTCTGCGAGACCTCCGCCTGCGCCCTGTCTCGCGCTGCGTACGCCTGGGGGAAGAGGCAGCGTGCGCCCCACTTTAAAAACTTTAAAGAAGACGGGCCAACAAGACCAGCAAGGAGAGTCATCGCCAAAGCACACAGTCCCGTTTCTTTTCTGATTTAGCCTGGACTCAGCGGATGTGCGTGGGACACAGCTTTCACTCCGAGCTGTGCAAGCCTACGCTGGTTTCCAAGGCAGGCATGAGTAAGCGACTGGGACAAAACCCACTGTCTGGGCTGGGGGCACTGAAACGGAGCCCTGGCTGGCGGACACCTTAACGTGCTCAGCTGCTAACGAGAGACTGCAGGTTCGAGTCCACAAGGATGCCACCGAAGAAAGGCCTGGCAACTGACAAAGCAGCCACTGACGCCACGTGGGGCTCGGCTCTGCTCCGACACGCACTCGGAGTCACCGTGAGTCAGGGTCCACCGGACCACTGGCCCTGGCCTGGAGACGTTCTCAGACGTCAGCCAGGAATAACAGCCGGGCAGATCTGCCAGCAGTGAGCACAGCAGGCCATGACGGGGCGGGGGCTTAAACACCCCGTGGGGACCGAGCGAAACACCCGGCCGTCGCATCGCCCTGACTCATGGTGCCCTGGGCTGTGTCACTAACCGCACTCCGCATGGCTTCCAATGGCCGGTTTTTCAGAAGTGGTGGCCAGGCCTTCCCTCTGAGGCCCTCTGGTCAGACCCAAACCTCCAACCTTCTGGTCAGCAGCGTGTTAACCGTGTGTGTCAGCCAGTGGGTCCTGACCGAGGAAAGGCCCCAAACCTGGCACCAGCTGCCCGCCGGGACGGGCGAGCCTTCAGCCTGTCGCCTGTGCGCTCTGAGGCCCCGCCTCTTCGGGTACCTGGTCTCGCTCCTTCTGCAGCTCGACCACCTGGCCCTGCAGGGCGTTCATCTTCTCCTTGTAGAGCTCACAGTCCACCTTGGTTTTCTGGAACTGGAGCAGCATCTTCTCCTTCTCCTCCCAGTACTGGACGGGGCGGGGGAAACAGGCCAGAGACGGTCAGCAGCTCAGAGGGGCTGGGCCGGCCGACTAGGGCAGGGGCCCTGCAGGTGAGGCAGAGCCACTCAGCTCCGGGTTTCCAGCTGATTGTATCGGTTACGTTTGAAGTTAGAGATCAGAGTGGGCGTGTCTGTGCACGTCTGTTTGTGGTTTCCACTTAAGTCCTCAAACACAGAACTCATGCGCCCCCCACGCCTCCCCTCTCCCACCTTCTCCTTCTCCTCCTTCTGCACTTTGGTTTTCAAATGATTTTTGAAAATTTAACTGCATTCCTTATGTTGTGCAGCCACGCCCAGTCTGCATTTCCAAATTATCCACCACCCCTAATGGAAGCTCTGTGCCCTCAGGGAAGGTCCCTTCTATCCCCTCCCGCCCATCCCACCTCTTAACCACAAGTAAACTGTGTGCATGTGTGGGCGCTCACGCGTGCTTTGGGTGCAAATTTATACAGCAGATTTGTTTTACAGTCAACAGTTCATGCACATTTGATTTCACGGTCCAATTATAATCCCCAAGCATAAAACGCTCTCAACCACTAGGAACCTGGTCTGCACGCCCAGCTCCCCCAGGTGGTCTGCATAAGCCTCCTCGCACCTTTCTGTTGTTGTCACACACACTCTCACACAGATACACACTCTCACACTCACACAGATACACACTCTCTCACACACTTATGTACACATACACACACACACACATGCAACTCACACACATGCATACTCACACACATTTACTCACATGCACACACACGCACACTCACTCACACAGTCGTACACACACTCATCACACACACACAATGCAGGAATTTCTAGTTGCACATCTCATGTGACGTCAGTTACAGTAACTACGCTGTGCGACCATCACCACCATCTGCTGCCAAATCTCCCATGAGCACTCACTGCTCCCTGAACTCTGGCCACCTGCCATCACCACGGCCAGACCTCACTGCTCCCTGAACGGTGCCCCCCTCCTCCCGCCCCTGGTAGCCACTGATAAACTCTGGTCTCTGGCTAGTGGCCTAGTCTCAGTGATGGAGCTCCCGGGTAGCGCGGATGGTTAGGCACCTGAGTACTGCCGACAGGCTGGTGGTTCGAGCCACCAGAGGGCCCTGAAGACAGACCCAGAGATCTGCTTCTGAAAGGTGTCAGCCTCGCAAACCTGACGGAGCCGTTGTAGTCTCTGCACACACAGAGGCGCCACAGCAGGGACCAACTTGACAGCAACCACCACCAAGAACAGACACCTCGCAGGGCAGACAGTGCGGCGTCCCCACCACCAGGAGCCCCGCGGGGCAGACGGTGCGGCGTCCCCACCACCAGACGCCCCGCGGGGCAGGCGGTGCGGCGTCCCCACCACCAGACGCCCCGCGGGGCA
>NW_006921605.1:2871604-2873278 GCF_000298275.1 Orycteropus afer afer
GGTGCGGCGTCCCCACCACCAGACGCCCCGCGGGGCAGGCGGTGCGGCGTCCCCACCACCAGACGCCCCGCTGGGCAGGCGGTGCGGCGTCCCCACCACCAGACGCCCCGCTGGGCAGGCGGTGCGGCGTCCCCACCACCAGACGCCCCGCGGGGCAGGCGGTGCGGCGTCCCTACCACCAGACGCCCCGCGGGGCAGGCGGTGCGGCGTCCCCACCACCAGAAAGGAGGTGGGCTGTCACCTGCTTGCGCTGTCTCTCGGCGGCCGTGGCCCGAGCCCTCAGGGAGTGGATTCGATCCACCAGCTCTCGCCTGCTCTCCCGGGCCTCGTCCAGGCTCTGCTCCAAGATGTCCTTCTCCACCTGGGGCAGAGACAGGTCAGCCCGGGGCCAGCAGGGACCCAGCCCTCGGAGGCTGCTTCTGGGGAGGCGGCCCACTGAGTCCTCAGACCGGGGCTGGGTGTGTACAGACTTCCCCTCCCGATGGCTCACTGGGCGGGAGTGGGGACCCTGGGCGGTGCAGACACCAGTGCTCCCCCACCAAGCAAAAGTGGGGGCTCCAGGCCACCCAGAGGTGCCTCGGAAGAAAGGCCTGGTGAGCCCTTCCGGAAATCGGCCTCCGAAACCCCGTGGGGCCAGCTCCAGTCTGCAGGCCTGGGGTGACATGAGGCCGGGTGACTCCCCAGCAACTGGCTGGGTGCTTGGTCTGGGTGCTGCAGGCGGGTGCCGGGAAAGGAGCTGCTCGGGGCACCTACCACACTGAAGGTCAGTGACCTGAGTTTCTCGTTCTCCTCCCTCAGACGGCTCAGCTCCTCATCTTCCGCCTCTAGGCTGCCGGCCATGTGCAGGGACCGCTCTCGGAACTCCCGCTCGCAGGAGGAGGCCACCTGGGCTTGGAGCAGCTCCTGCTTCGTCAGGTACAGCTGGCCGGGCCGGGCCACTGGCAGCCGGACCAGCGCCGTGAGCACCCCCAGCCCGCCTCCCGCGTGCTCTTGCTCTCAGACTCCAGAGCGGGTCCCGTCAAACGAAGAGCCCCAGGTCCTTGCGAGGAAAGAGCCATGGCAGCCTCGTTCGGCAGGTGAGGCACCGCGGTTCTGGGCTGGGGTCTTGGGAACACGAGGAGCCCTGGGAGTCAGCCCCGATTCCCATCATCCAAGTGGGGCCACTGGCAGCAGGAATGAGGGCTGCAGTGTGTCCTCAGCCCCCTGGCTTCTCTGCCTTTTCGTATTCTGCTCAGTGCATCAGATAAAGGGCGTGTGGATTCGTGAAAATCAGGATGTAAACAGAAAGAGGAAGGTCAAGTCCATGGGCGCAGGAGTGCTGGGGAACACAGGCCACGACTCGCAAACCCACCATCACGCCTTTGATGACATGCAAACCCACCACCTCCCGCCAGCACGCTGTCTGTCCAAGGTGGTGATCCGGGAAACCACCTTGCAGAGCCTGCTGCCCTCCTTCTGCTGGACGAGGTCCCAAGAGCCTTGGACCTCGAGCCACCAGGCCTGGCCTCTCCGTGCTGGGTGACGCCTTTGAGGAGATGGGTGAAGGGGTACCTCCCCGGGAGGCAGGCTCATAGAGCCAGGGTGCGGTGTGGTGCCCACTGCGGGGCTCGCAGGGGGACGGGGAGCTCCAGGCAAATAGAACAGTGGCGCCCACTGTGGGGCTCACAGGGGGAC
>NW_006921605.1:2873813-2875523 GCF_000298275.1 Orycteropus afer afer
CGAGTGGCGGCTGCTCCTAGTCGCGCAGGGCGCTGCTGCAGCGCAGGGGGAGGGTCAGCATCTCGTCCTTCAGCTTCAACACCTCACGGAAGTGGGCGCTGACCTCCCGCCTCATGCGGCTCTGGTCGGCCTCCAGCGTGCTCAGGCTCCCCGCTCGGGCCTCAGCCAGGCCCAGGCGCTCCTGCAGCCGCCGGCACTGCTCCCGCAACGCCGCCTTCTGCCGCGGCTCCTGGCTCAGCTCCTCCTGCAGGCTGCCGACGGCGCCGGCCAGGCTCTCGGTCAGCTTGGACGTCTCCATGAGCCCTGCAGGGACAGCGGGAAGGGGTGGGCCCAGGCCACACGCGATCCTTCCAGGGCCTTTGGAGGAAGGCCTGACTCTCCAGCAGGACCCCCACCTCAGTAAGACCAGCATTTGTCACCTGCCCCTTCAGTAGGAAGTGGCACTCCCTGCAGGAAAAGTTCACGCTCAGGGTGACCTCCCCACACGCCTGGTTATTCAGACCCAGCTCCCACTGGCCGAGCCACGCTTGGTGCTAACTCGTATCATCGTATCATCGCTACCCTAAGAAACCCATAATAAAGAACAAAGTGGGATCGAATTAACTCTACAAACAAACAAACAAAAAACACACACAAAAACAACCCGCTGCCACTGGGCTGATCCCGACTCATGTGCCGGGGCCCACGCACTGAGCACACTGACCCACGGGACTCCTTGGCTGTAATCCCACAGCAGGCCACCAGGCCTCCTTCCACAGCATCAGTAAGTGGGTTCAAACTACCCTTCCAGCTAGTGGTTGAGCACAAAACACTCACACCACCCAGGGGCCTCTGCACACCTGCATCCACCGTCCACCGCGCGGCCCCTCCTCCGCGCACCTGCGCCCACTGTGCAGGACCTCCTCACACCTGCACTCACTGTCTACTGTGCGGGACTTCTGTACACCTGCATCCACTGTGTAACTGAACAGAGCTTCTAACTCTCACCCACAAAGCCAAATCTAGGAAACAAAAGGATTTAGATCCACGGCTCTGAATTCTGTGAGTCCCACTGTCCTCTGAACACCTAAAACTCAATGGCTCCTCCAAGGAAACCAAAAATTAAAAAACTAACCCAAATGGCCTTATCTCCCACCAAGCAGGAGCGGACTTTTACTCAGGCAGTGGACAAGGGCTCAGAGGCTCCCTGTGAGGCGGTGGGCACCGCCTCAGTGTCCCCGCCCCCAGCAGGAGTCTCTGCCATGCCCGCCTGCCCCGCTGGGTGCCCCGGCCGGGACCCAGGGACGGGGAGGCTCCAGGGGCCCCAGCAAATGGCCAGCGAGGGAAAGACCAGCTCCACCTGAGCAGACGCACGCCCCCGCGGCCCCCCCAGGAGCAGGCCTCTCCACACGCGTGTGCGCGGTGCCGCTTCATGCTGTGGGCTGCTTGGGGACAGACTTTTGCTCTGGAAACGGGCTCCTTCTCTCCCCCACCCTGATGTGGTGTGGGCAGGGGTGTGGCAGGTTCAGAGCCTCTGCCAGGAGGAAGTGGGGCCCATTTGCACCTGCAGCAGGCAAGTGAGCCCACCCCGAGGGCCTGGGAACCAGGGGCTGCAGAGGAGCTCCGCCAGGGCGCCCCGTCAGAGGCCGGCTCTCACCACTGAAGCTGCTGCGGTCCGCCGCCGGCCGCAGCCCGGTGACCAGGCTGGAGACGTCCGGGTGGTGGATCTCG
>NW_006921605.1:2888945-2897795 GCF_000298275.1 Orycteropus afer afer
GGTTGAAGAAGGAAAATCTATTTCAAAGAACATCATACTCTTTCAGCCTCCTTTTCAGGCAAGATTCAAGTGTGTCAATGACGGTGTGGCATGTGGTTATGCCATCTCTGGCACTCGATACTTCAGAGCACTTCTGCCATTGACTTGTTTCCTTCTAATGCTTTGGTGACAGTTAACTGCTTGGTAATCAGTATTTGCTTTGGTGTTCTCAAAATCTTTTAAATTATGTGATCACCCTGTTAATGACTAGTAGACACATCTTTAAATGTACTTCTGAATCTTGGAGAGCCTGACTCGTGTGACAAAAATTCTGAAATACGTAATTCCACATAAGCAACATGAGAATGTACTCTAGTGTTTGCATTTTGTTGGTGAGGGTTTCAGCTTCTCTTTTGGTATTTCCTCTTTGTGTCTGGTCTTTAGCAATGGTCTTCAAGGCATCTAGAGTCCAAGTGTATGATTCCAGGATGGTGCTCATGGCTATAGCACGTGCTTTCCAATGTACATTAGAAAGACATTTTAATACTCAGTCATTACCTAAACATGCAAGAGCTCTGGTGGCCTAGTGCCTAAGGCGTTTGACTGCTAACCAGAAGGCTGGCAGTTCAAATGCACCAGCCACTCCTCAGAAGGAAGTCTGGGCAATCTACTTCCATAATGATACAACATTGGAAACCCAAGGAGGGGTCACTACGAGTTGGATCCGACTTGACAGCAGTGAGAGACAGAGAAAGACCTAAACATGTTTTAAGAACTGCTCATCAGTGAGCAGTGGCAGCAGAATATGTGGACTGATTAGTAGACAAAAAACCACCTGCTTCCACACGACAATCGACTGCACTATGTCCTACAAAATTAAGTGAAGATGTAGCACACGGTAGGAATGGCACACTGATCATGTTCTAACAGTTTCTGCTGCATGCTTGTGTAACACCCTGACGTACCGGCAGCATTGTCATAGCACTGGCCTGTCACTTAGAAAAACAGTTCTGCAAACTTCACATAAATAGTGAAGTACTTGATTTGCAATTTTTTCACTGGTGTGACTGTTCTGGCCAGGAAATGTGATACACCACTCAACAGGTTTTCCATCAGTTGGAGAGCTGTATCTTAAAACAATACTTAGCTGCTCTGTATGAGAAAGATCGAGAGTGAAATACTCAGACAAATTGAAGTATCAAGCTATACTTATTTCACTGAAGAGTCCATTGAACTTTATCACTTACAAAGTTTATTAATTCTTCACATGTTGTTTTAGGCATATATGATGGGTTGCCCTTTCCTGTTATCATACTTTTGAGATGTGACCTGATAAAAATGGGTCAAACTTAGCAACCAGTTCAAAAATTTCCTGTTTGTGGGGACCCAAATACTTTATTTCTTCCTTGAAAACAGAGTTCACGTTCCATAATTGTTATAATGACAGCAACAACATGCTTCCAAATGGCTTTCAAATACTGATGCTCTCCATTGATTTGTATTTCCAGTTCATGAGTTAAGCCAAAACCATGTCTTCCATTTAAATATGAAGACATACAATAAACATACAGTTTCTGTGAAGTGAACTATTTTCTTGCTTATCAATCATATTCAAATTTCACCAATCACTGAACCTATCCATAGTAAATCAAGAATCAAGTGATTTAGGACTGAACAGTTTGCATACAGAACTAAAGACACAATTGACTGATCAAGAAAATAGTAGCCATCCTTATAATTTTCACCATTAGCTTCGTATCCTAGAAATATATTCTGGCTACTGGTAGTGTAGTGCCTAAGGCACCTGACTGCTAACCAGAAGGCCGGCGGTTCAAACCCTCCAGCCACTCCTCAGAAGGAAGAAGAGGCAATCTACTTCCATAGTGATACTGCCTCAGAAACCCAAGGAGGGGTCGCTATGAGTCGGGTCCGACTCAACAGCACATAACAAAAACAACAACAATAGAACTTTGTTTACCATCCAGAAATTTTCAAAACGAGTTTTCAAATGGTCCACCATGATGTCAATAATCCTATGTCCCTCTTTCAATCCAGTAACTCACATCATTAGAAGAAAAACTACTCCACAAAGCAGGATCTGTATTTCTGTTATGGGGTCAGCAGATGCAATTTCAGGTTCTAAAATAGTTAACTATGTACACCATTAACCAAAAAGCAAACCAAACTCACTGTCATTGAGTCGATTTTGACTCACAGCGATCCCCTTTGGATTTCCGAGGCAGTAGATCTTGACAGAAGTAGATTGCCCAGTCTTCCTTTTGTGGAGTGGCTGGTGGGTTTGACCCACCAACCTTCTGGTTTACAGTCAAATGCCTTAGGCATTACGCTACCAGAGCTTCTGTAGTAACTCTTCTACATCATTTGTGACTTTTTAAAAAAATTATTATTACAGCAAGGAATGGATGCAGAATTGGAATGGATTCTGTTGTGTGCATATTGTTAGTAGTAATTTCTGCACTAGTAGTGCTAGTACAATGATTTGTACCCATTAAACTTGAGTGGTCCATAGAAGTTTCTTCTGACCCATTACGTTTCAAAGAGGAAGTTAACTGTGGACTTGTCTTTAGGGATTCACAGATCCTCTCCCTCTTGTCTTCTGTGAGTTTAGTTTTTGCCTCCACTTAGCTGATGCCATTTCATTTACCTGAATGTAAAAGTATGTCCCTTTTTAAATTCGGTTCTACCATAGCAAATAAATTTGCATAACTGAAAATAAATGAAATCTGTAAAATAAAACTTACATTTGAATTTTGATATTAACACAAATTTTATAGTTAAGAATTAGTAAGTGAAAAAAAATTATTTGGAATGTATAATTCTGTTCTTCAGGTCTTAATTAGTCAAAAGAAGTATTACTTACAAGGCAGTCATAAATAATTTCATTCTTTTTTGTAAGATGTTTGTTGGCAGGTATGGTGGTTATGTTTGTGTGTCAACTTGGCTGGGCCTGGTTGAGTGGCTGGGCAGCTGGTGGTAGTTATTCCCCATGGTGAGACTGCAAATCAACTCCATGATGGGCTCTACCACAAGCAGCTGAGTAGTTGCTTTAGGGATGTGGTCTGCTTCCCATACATAAGCAGCAGCTTTGGGAATGGTCTCTAGCCTACGGCATACTTGGACCCTGCATGTAGCTGTGTCGTTGCTCAGTAGCCTGCCATGCTCTGCCGACCTGGTGACTTACAATGGACTAAATTAATGGCCTGCCGTGTGGTTTGGTAACATTGGGACCGTGCCTTTTTACTTGTCAACCTTGGGTTTGGCAGCCTCAGCAGCCAGCAGCTGAGTGAAGATATGCCTCTAGCTCCAGTGGGCTGGGAGCAGGAAGTAGAGCTAACTCCAAGGTTGAGGGGCCTTCACCCAGCCCCTAGAGCCTGGCACTCTGAACTCGGACTTAAAGCCTCCAAATATTTAGAATAAACTTTTCCTGTTTAAGGCCATCCCATTTGTGGTGTATATTCTTGTCAGAGCAGCACTAGGGAACCAGAACAGCAGCCCTTTTGCAGACCTCCACTAGTGTTTTTCATCTTGAACTAATTTTAAAGGCTTGTGCACGCACTTCCCGTCCTTTGATGCCACATCTTTCCCGCTCATTGGACGCCTGCTGATACCCGATGGGGTGAGAGCAATCACAAAGCGCCTGACACAAATACCAGGGTGTGTTCACTCTGAAGACAACCTTTAGTTCGCTTTGTGTAGGACCAGAAACCTCAGAAGTTGTGTGACCACAGTGCCTCTGGTGCGTTCTTATGTGGTCGATGAGACAGAACTGACTGCGAGGTTATCCCCAACAGGTTCAAAAAGAAAAGGAAAATGTAATTGTCATCTAGTACAAAATTTATAAAATGGTATCAGTTTCACTTAGTGCCCCGCCAGTTCCCTTCCACTGTGGTGCTCACTTTTCCTTGTGTCCTGTCTACTTGGCATCTATGGGTCTCGGCCACTGTTTTGTTGATGCCCTAAGCACGTGCTTATGCTTGGCTTATAGGGTAATCCGTCCCCGCCACCGAGGCATCTCTGGGCAGGTATAAATCACCAGCCTGTCAGCTATAGTCAACTATTAACTACTTGTATCACCTATGGATACAGGAAGCATCAAAAGAAGATGGAAGGAACACAGAGTGACTGCACCGAGAGGAAATGGTAGTCATTCAGCCATTCCAGAAGGCAGCATGTGATCAGGAACTGATGGGATACCCACTGAGATGTTTCAACAAATGGATGAGATGCTGGAGGCACTCATTCGTCTATCCCAAGAAATATGGAAGATGGCTACTTGGCCGATTGATTGGAAGACATCTGTATTTGTGCCCGTTCCAAAGAAAAATGACCCAACAGAATGCGGAAATTATTCAGCAATATCTTTAACACCACACACAAATAAAATTTTGCTGAAAACAATTAAAAAATTTTGTAGGGAGCTGCAAGAAATTAAGGTGGATTCAGAAGAGAATGTGGAATGAGGGGTATCATCCTGATGTCAGATGGATCTTGGCTAAAAGCAGGAAATACCAGAAAGATGTTTACCTGTGTTTTATTGACTATGCAAAAAGGCATCTGTGTGGATTGTAACACATTATGGATAATATTGTGAAGAACGGGAATTCCAGAGCACTTAATTGTGCTCATACGGAACATGGACTTAGACCAAGAGGCAGTTGTTCAAATAGAACAAGGAGATATTGAATGGTTTAAAATCAGGAAGGGTGTGTGTTGGGGTTGTATCCTTTCACCAAATTTATTCAATCTGTGTATGTTCAGCACATAATCCAAGAAGAGGGACTATATGAAGAACGTGGTAGCACTATCGGAGGAAGACTCATTAACCACCTGTGATATGCAGATGACACAGCCTTGTTTGCTGAAAGCAAAGAGGACTTGAAGCATTTACTGATGAAGATCAAAGCTACAGCCTTCAGTATGGATTACACCTCAACATAATGAAAACAAAATCCTCAAAACTGGACCAAGAAGCAGTATCATGATAAAGGGAGAAAAGATTGACGTTTTCAAGGATTCATAATCAACAGCCACAGAAGCTGCAGTCAAGAAATCAAACAACACGTTGCATTGGGCAAATCTACCGCAGAAGACCTCTTTAAAGTGTTAAAGAGCAAAGATGTCACTTTGAGGACTAAGGTGCACCTGACCCAAGACATATATGTGAAAGCTGGACCATGAATAAGGAAGACCAAAGAATCGATGCCTTTGAATTATGGTGTTGGCAACAAATATTGACTATACCACAGGCTGCCAGAAGAACCAACAGAGCTGTCCTGGAAGGAGTGCAGCCGGAACGCTGCTTGGAAAGGAGGGTGGTGAGCCTTCTCACGTGCTTGGGACACGTTGTCAGGAGGGACCATCCCTGAAGAACATCATGTTGGTAAAGCGGAGGGTCAGCGGAAAAGGGAAAGACCCTCTATGAGATGGACTGACACAGTGGCTGCAACAACGGGCTCAGGTGTGACAAGGACTGTGAGGCTGGCACAGGACTGGGCACCGTTTCACTCTGCTGTGCGTGGGGTCCCCGTGAGTCGGACCTGACACAAGGGCACTGACCACCACCACCACACGTTGCATAAGCAGATACGGTGTATGTGCTGCTGAAATTCCACGCTGAACGCAGCTGTCACTGAACTGTGCACGTGAAAAAGGTTGAAATGTTTTGTTACGTGTATTTCACCATAGTAACGATTCTTTATAAAAACATCTCATCGGAGGATGATCAGGAAAAAACATCTAACAAGACTCTTCAGGAGACAATGGGAACCAGGCTGAGAACCAAATGAGGGAGCTCTGGGGGACGGCCCATGGAACCCAGAGGTCGTGCCACGGATTATACAGGGGAGGGTTGGGATGGTGACAAGGTGGAAGCGGGGCAAGGGCCACGTCTTGGGTACAAAACCAGGTGCCATCGGGTAGCTCCCGACCCCCGCAGCCCCACAGCAGAGCAGAACTGGGCCCCGGTTCCTAAAGGGAGAACAACCGGTGCCGCTGAGTCGACGTCGGCTACCCAGCCCCACGGGTCAGAGCAGACCCGGGCCCCACAGGGTCCAACCTGCTAACCAGAGAGCTACGAGTATGCCTGTCCACTCTGCCGGGCTGTCCTGGCTCCTGTCACATTAGAACGACTGTCACAGGCTTTGCCATGTCTAGTTGCCACTGAAACACTGGACCTCCAAAGCTCACATTCTGCCTAAGACTGAGCACTAGGCACTGTCTTCTCTAACGGAATCCTAAGCTGCAAGGCTGTTGAAATCATGGCTTGCTGTGACTTATTTTTACTAAAAATAAAAAGGTGGAGGAGAAAAGCTGGGTGGCGGGCGGAGACGCCTCGAGGAGCTGAGTGCACTCAGCACAAGCCCCGGGAAATCCCCGTCCAGGGCTGCCTCCCAGAATCTCACCTTGGGAGGGCCTCACCCGGCCAACCTCCCGCTCCACCAGGACACGCCTGGCTCCTCCACTGAGGGCAGAGCCCTGTCCACACCCATGTTCCCACCAAGTCCCGCCCTCATCCCAGACTGGCAGAAGGTCCCATTAATCCACGTAAAAGGAGCCCTGGTGGCACAGTGGTTAAGCGCTCAGCTAACCAACAGATTGAGGGTTTAAACCCGCCAGCGGCTCCTCAGGAGAAGGAGCGGGCCATCAGCTCCTGTAAAGATGACACCGCAGGCAACTGAACGGGCAGTTCCTCCCCGGGGTTGCCACGAGTCCGAACCAACCGGACAAGACCCACAGGCAAGCCTCACTCGGAGCCTCTGGGTAGCGCAGACGGTTAACACGCCTGCTGCTTACCAAAAGGCTGGGGGTTCTGGTCCACTTGGAGGGGCTGTGGAGCACAGGCCTGCAATCTGCTCCCGGAAAGATGACCACCTGGGAATTTCACGTCACGGGGGTCCCTGTGAGTCAGAATCCACTCAACGGCGCCCGACAACACATTAAAGAACTCACATGTACCTTTAAATTGTGGGCTACTCCAAGCACATGAAAAAGCCTGCAAACGAGCCGACATCCATGTGCCCAGGGCGCGGCTGAGCGAGGCTTAACACTGGGCTAGGATCTCCCGCTGAGAACAAGCATCATTAAGGCAAAGTGGGTGCCTTCTTGACCCCTCTGCCCTTGTCCCTAGCCTCTCCGCCCACAGGTCACACCATCATTTTCTTCATGTGTGCAGCTATAAATGACACGCAGTACTTTTGCATGTTTTCAATGTTACACTGCAGCATCTCACCGCAAATGATAAGCGTACCTGCGCGCGTGTAGCGCCACGTCGCACATGGCGTGCGTACCCAGCGGCTGTCAGAGATGCGTCGTGCTGGTGGAGCAGTGTACTTCACGTTTTAACAGCTGCACCAGATTTGATGCTGTGGTAAGGACATTGGCCTGTAGCTGGTGGTCCGGTGGTGAATTCCCGTCTCCACGGGGACCAGGCTTCAGTTCCAGAGACACACCTCGTGAGCAGCCACCACTCGTCTCAGTGGAGGCTTGGGTCGAGCTCGGACGCGCAACAGGTTTCAGCAAACTTTGCAGACTCAGACTCCCTGGGGAGAAAGGCCTGGTCATCTAACCCCCAAACCAACCAGGACAACCTGCTGGCTCACAGTAGTCCTGTCCCCCGTGACTGGGTAACCCACCAGGACTCGGAAGCTGATTTGATGGTAGCCAAGAGCAGCAACTTCTCTCTACTGCACACCGCCTGACCACCTCGGACGCCGCCTGACCACCTGTGTCTCCTCAGCAACCGTCTGGGCGCTCCTCTCTGGACCTTTGACTCTTGTGGTATCTGTCCCTTTGGAATGACAGTGGGACCGGCTGGAGTCATATCCTGCTCCAAGCCATCTGTAGCCTCAAACTGCTTGGAATGCATAGCAAACCCACACTTGTTAGCTAGACAACTGGAGCCTGATGGCGGGATGGTCCTGTCTCCACGAACAGCCCCACAAGGTGCCGGGTCTCTCAAGTACTCACTCGGAGAAGCTCGGATTAGGGTCTGTGGGAACGTCCTGCAGGGCCGGCTCCGGTGCCCCCTCTGCGGCTGTCACCCAGGGCCAGCTGTGGTGCTGGCGGCTGCTCCCTTCTCTGCAGGCAGCTGGGGGGCCGGAGCCGGGGGGGGGCGCAGCTGGCCAGGAAGAGCTCAGTGCCAAACCAGCGCCAGGAGGACCGACTGCCGTTTTGGACCACGCAACTTGCTCCAAAACGCAACGTTTGAGCACTGAGGACTCATGCCAAGGAAATAATAAGGCGAGCCCCGATCCAGGAAACAATCCACCGATCTTTGACCCTCGGCCATATACTCAGCAGCCCTGGGCATTCGAGGCCTGGACGGAACAAACGAACCTGAGCTTTGAACTCCAGGGTGCTAAGGAGAGTTACAAGCACAGTGGCCCCCAGTGTGTCCCTGGGCGTGTCTGGGACCCTCAGCACGGTCAGCCCACTACTGTCCTCCCCCAGGCTCCATACCCAGACACAGAGAGAGGGGTGCTGGAAAAGGAACCCAGAGTTCTTACTGGGCAAGCCCCATCTCGCAGCCACTCACTTTTGGTGACTTTAGGGGAAACTCTGATCCATGGTCACGAATCCAGGCATTTGGGAACTGGCAGAGCCCTGAGTGCCCACTGGCCTCCAAGACTGAGTTCTGAATACCACATGCTTGCCGGAAGGCTCTGGATCTCTCAGAATCACCACCCAGTTAGGGACTAGCATCGCAGACAGCTTACACCCCGCATTGCCCCTGGGTGGTACTCGGTGCCAACTGAAGGCTGGAGGCTTGAGGCCCCCCCAGGTGCCTGAAGAGGGGCCTGGTGACGTCCTCCTGAAAAGTCAGCCATGGAAAAGCCCGTGATGCAGAGAGAG
>NW_006921605.1:2900735-2901839 GCF_000298275.1 Orycteropus afer afer
GCTGACAAGCCGGTTTGACAGTCTGTCACCCGGGGCCCTGCCCACAGAGCCGAGTATGGCACCTCCACACACTATGAAACCATCCAACATGTTCCCATGACAAGGATGATGGGTCCAAGGACTACGTTCCATTGCCACTGCCAGAGGAGCCACCGGGGCCCCCTGAGAACGGCCCGCCGTGTGGTCGACTCCCAGGAGGGGCAGTGGATGAGCTTAGGTGGGTCTGTGAACACCCCGGTTCCTACCCTCGGAAGCATCTATGGCTGGCTAGACTCTGGAGCCCTCCTGTGGGCCTCAGGGTCTCTCGATGGCCCAAGCTGGCTGCACCACAGATTACTAACAGAAAGGCTGGTGGTTCACACCCACCCAGTGGTGGTACAGAAGAAGGCCCAGTGATGTGCTCCCAGGAACACGCCGCCCAGACAGCCCCGTGCAGCTCAGTCCTCTGCCACCAGGCGCCGAGTCGGAACCGGCTCAGCAGCTGCCAGTCCGGTCTCCCGGGCTCTGCTACGCGCACGATCAGCTACGCGCAGTATCTCGGTAATCATGGTGCCCTGGAGTCGGCTCCCACCCACGGTGAGCTGACGGATGCCAGAAGCAAATGGCTCCCAGGCCTGCACCCCCCTCACAGCCGTCATGTGTTCGAACCCATTGCTGCGGCCGCCACGTCAGTTTGTCTCACTGAGGGTCTCCCATGCTCCTGCTGACCCTGAACTTCAGGAAGCACGAGGTTGTCTCTGGTGACCAATCTCCTGATGACGTGTCCAGTGTAAGACGCCGCCTTGCCGCCCTCGCGTCTAAGGCACATTCTGGCTGTACTTCCAGCACACGTCGCTTGGTTTTCCGGCTGTCTGAGGGCTCGTTGATATTCTTTGCTGAGACAACTGGGGTGCATCCATTCCAACGGAGCCCTCAAAAGTCCACAGCTGAGAACCATTCTTTCCATTTGGATGCAGGGACTGGCTCCAGGGCTGCAGCAGCCCACCACTCTCACGCTGGCACCGCTACACCCTCACTGTCTCCTGCCTGTGCCCCCCGGCTCTAGCCCCATGGGCCCCTCTAGTCTGAGTGTCCCAGGCCTGTGCACTTGTAGATCACTCTGCC
>NW_006921605.1:2903169-2904723 GCF_000298275.1 Orycteropus afer afer
ACCAGAGCTCCTCGTCCCCTGGCTATGATCAATAAAGGCTCATTGATGAGAACTGGAGCCTGGGCCCCTGGGCCACGTAGAGTTCCTCTGGGCCACACTTTACTCACTCACAAAATCTGGGGAAAGGCTTCCGGATCTGCCATGACGTCCAGGTGAGATGGAGGCTCTAGGAAACGTGAAGGCCCATTGTCGTCAGGTGCTGTCCGGTCGGTTCCGACTCACGGCCGCCCCAGCATGACGACGCTGCCCGGGCTGTGCCGCCTTCATGGCTGTTGGCACGCTCTGGTCCGCTGCGGCGGCCACTGTGTGGCTGGAGCGCCCTTCTATCCGGGGACTCGCTCTCCAGCACTGCACTGGACCCGTTCTCTCATGAGCCAGCGGCTCTTCGTTGGCCCAATTTTGGAAATAGATTCCCGGGCCTTTCTCCCTAGCCCACCTGAGTCTGGAAGCTCTGCCGAAACCTGTCCACCATGCGGACCCTGCTGGGATGTGAAATAGCAGGGCCTAGCCTCCAACATCACAGTGTCACACAGGCCGTCACGGCAGGACACACTGACAGACAGCTGGTGGCCTGTAGGTCTAAGTCGGGTCTGCAAAAGGAACTGACCAAGAGCGGAAGTCTGGGTGAGGAAGGGGACCCACCCCACCCCCTGCTGTGAACATGTGATGACCAGAGATCAGGGTACACACGTGGGAAGAGTTACCATTCCCTGCTCCTCTAACTAATGATTGGGAAGGTTCCAGAACTTTGCTGAGTGAGTGTCTGGGGTGGGGCTGGCAGCAGTCCTAGCCCCACACCCACCCCAGCCTGCGCCCCAGCCCCTCCCCAGAAATAAACAGGAAGAGCCGGCCCTGGGCAGGGAAGGACAGGAAGCAGCTATTTCCACAAGAGCAGGTTACCTGCCTGGAGGCCTGGGGTGGCACACATGATGAACACTAGGCTGCTAACCAGAAGGTTGGAGGGTCAAGTCTGCCCAGACGCACCTCAGAAGAAAAGCCTGGCAGTCCACATCTGAAGAATCAGCCAGTGACGATTCTACGAAGACAGTCCGACTCTGCTACACAGGGCAGCCATCAACGACTCTATGAAGACAGTCTGATTCTGATACACAGGGGGCTGCTATGAGTTGGAAATGACTCCAGGGCCACTGGTTAAGTTGGAGGTGCTGACTTTGCTCCAAAACCACCGCAACGCTGCGGCCCTCAGCTCCCCCACCCCACAGCGGTGAACCCAGCTGCACCTACTGGAAGCCCAGGAGTCGCCACCCTCGCAAACCCCCCCCTGTCTATTCCATCAGCCCTACTGACCTCTCCTCCCTACCATGTCACAACCCAGGAGCCACCACCCTCTCCAGCCAGGCCCCCACCCCCCACACAGCACGACGGTGCTCCTGATGCACCTCCCCCCATTATGGACGACCCTTGTGCCTCCCAGTGGGACCCTGGCTGACAGTGGGCTCTTTGGAGATACCACCACTTAGGTTCATGTAAGGTCAAAGGGAGCAGAATCGGTCCTAATCCTGTGACTGGTGTCCTTACAAAGGGGCAGAAGAT
>NW_006921605.1:2905563-2906322 GCF_000298275.1 Orycteropus afer afer
AGCCCATGCAAAGGCCAAAGTCAAAACCAAATCTGTTGTCGTCAAGTTGATCCTGACTCTCAGCCCATGTGTCACCAGGTAGGCCACTCCATGGAGTCTTCCTGGGCGTCATCTCCGCAGAAGCAGACTGCCAGGTGCCCTGCAGCACCACTGAGTGGGTTCCTACCACCAGCCTCTAGGTTAGTGGTCAAGGGCAACCCATCAGTGCCACCCTGGGTCCAGAAGTCAGGGCAGCAAGGTGGGTTCAAGGGCCACCCAGCTGGATAGGTTTGGAGAGGACTGAGCCTAAAAAGGAACAGTGTTTGTCCTTCAATACCCCATGGTGGGTGAGAACCTCTGGCAGGAAGCTGCATGTTGGGGACGATCCCTGGGATCAAGGTCACTTCTGTCTAGGGCATCACCTTGTACGACGGCTCACGCAAACCCAGCCCAGCAGAGCAGCACTCCGCCCAAATCTTCCCTGCCTCTGGACCAGGCTGGTCACCTTGACCTCCTCCACCCAGATCCTGAGAGCCAATGTGGATACGGGAAGAGCTGGGCAGCTTCAGAGGTGGAACCCCATAGCTCTTCCTTCCTTGACCACGGCGCCCCTGTGAGATTACAGTTCCTGTGACTGGACCGTGTCGTGTCCCTCCCTCCTCTTGTCCTTCACATCCTGCAACTGGCAAAGGCAACAGCCATTTCTTGAGCTGGTACCAAAAGATGGGTGCTTCAAGCCCACCAGCCACTCCACAGAAGAAAGATGAGGTAGTCTGCTTC
>NW_006921605.1:2910097-2923585 GCF_000298275.1 Orycteropus afer afer
GGCCTGGACTGCACAGTGATGTCTGGACTGATAGCTGTCACAGATCCCTTTCTGTTAGATTTTGAGTTAGAGAAAATTTTTGTCTGAAATCAGGAATCCTGACTAATCCATCCCAGTATTGACATATTTGCAATTTAAATAATATTAAGATGGGCTTACATCTGTTAGAAGCCAGAAGTATAGGTAAATATTATGTGGTGTCTTGAACAGACCCCGCCATCTGGATTCTAGAATCCTGAGGAGTCTATTTTCCAATTGTCTTACAGGTTCGTGAAACCCAGGCTCTGATCCTGGCTCCTACAAGAGAGTTAGCCGTGCAGATACAAAAGGTAAGACCATTGAGATGAGGTAACGTTGGCAGGCGTTGCTTTTTAATTCACTTCTAAAATACTAGCTGATTAACAATCATATTCTACTTTTTCTTCAAAATCTTCGTGATTCCTAAACCATTGCCATGCATTTACACGTTACACGACTTGTTGGTTTGTGTTAGGTTGTCTTTTGTGGTCTTGAAATGCTAAAGGTTAGAACGGTCCTGTCTGTTACGTTTGTGTGTGTTACAAACACTCCAGATGTGAACGGGGTAACGCTGGCTTCGGCTCGGTGGGGTTATGCAGTTTGCGTGTCCTTTTCTGGTTTTTCTATAATCGACGTGTGTTGCTTTTGTAATCAGAACTCTTGGTGGAGGAGAGGGTAGGAGAGTCAGGCCCTTCATGGCTGCCGCGGCAGGCGTAAGCCATCATCTCGGGCGGGTCTTGGAAGCTGAAGTAGAAGCTCTTCGTTGGGGAAGTGCAGGTGCTTCTGCCGCCAGCGCTCCGGAGGCAGGCCCTGTGTGCGACCAGCCTGAGCCGCGAGGCCCGTTTCTCCCCAGGGCCTGCTTGCTCTTGGCGACTACATGAACGTCCAGTGCCATGCCTGCATCGGGGGCACCAACGTTGGGGAGGACATCCGGAAGCTGGACTACGGGCAGCACGTGGTTGCTGGCACACCCGGCCGAGTCTTTGGTAAGCGCGCTTGTCACGACCGCCGTGGAGTAGTATCTGACGAGGGCCTAACGGCACAGGGCAGCACCGTGGTGTCTGCACTGTGGGTGGTCTGTGGGAGGTGCAGGAGAGGTCTCTGTATGCTCGTTTCAACATCTGATTTTATAGACATGATCCGTCGCAGGAGCTTAAGGACGCGTGCAATCAAGATGTTAGTCTTGGACGAGGCTGATGAAATGCTGAATAAAGGTGAGTGGCGGGCTTGCCGCTAACCCAGCCTCAGCTCTTGGGTCTTTGGGGTGTGGACAGGGTGTGTCTGTTGGAGAACTGCTGCGAGGCAGGTGGAACATAAACCCCCACTGGGATCGGTTTGTGGCTGGGGTTTGTCGGATGACGGCACTGCAGCTCAGACGTGGCCGTGGGAGTCGTGTTGGCTGCGTCAGCCCTGGACTGAAGCGTGGAGTGGAACCGTGGTGGGGTGGGGTCTACCTGTACACTGGACTTGGTGCCTCCTGTATTTGTGTGCGACCCACTGCCCCATGGGCACACTGTGCTGATTTTTTACAGCGACACTGTAAAGACACAGTGTAGAAGTTAATGTAGTGCTTAGGGCAGGCAGGTTGCCGTAGAAGGTGGGTGTGCAGTGTTTGGGTAGAAATACACTACACGACAGCCTCTGTGTTGAAGGCCCTGGTTTTCGCTTGAGGAGTGGTATGCTTACCACAAAGCCCGTGAAGGCAAAGCTGGCTCTGCATGTGACTCACAGTCACAGTGACGCACAGATCAGCAGCGCGTGCCCTCAGCATCTGGCTTTCCGGGGAGCCAGGAACTCCAGCAGCCTTTTCGCAGCCTCTCTGACTCGGAGCAGTGGCACGTGCCCCACTCCTGCCCAGGCTTAGGAGAGGTGGCTGTCTGGTGATGGGACCAGGCCTGCGAGCTGGTGTGCTTTGTTCAGACTCTACGTATTAAAACCACCGTTTAAGCTAGTTGCTGGCGTTATTTTCTGATCACTGATTTATATTATTTATTTATTTATTTATTTATTTATATGCCTATTTTTGTGTCTGAATTTTTTCGAAAGTATTTCAGCAATGTAGCTTGTTATTCAGCCAAGTTCACTGTGTTTATATTGCTGCCTCCTGCCATTTTTGAACTGAAAGATGTTGTATAAAAACCCAACTCTCTGGGTCCTCTTATGGTGTGGAAGACTGGCCACCCTAGATAGGCAGTGATAGTGTCACTGAGTCCTGGCTGGCCTGGCAACTCTGAGATTGGGGTGATCGGTCTTGTGATTCTGATGCTTCTAACTTCTGGCATCTGGGGACCCTGGGGAGAACCCATGATGCCCTCAGGGGAGAATGGGGTCCCTCAGCCGGAGAGCACCAGGCTCGGGGCGGAGAGGGGGGAGGAGAGGGAGACCATGCAAGCGTGGTTCACCTCCGTAAAAACAACGAGCTTGACCGACTGTCTGTGGCTTATTCTTCCCCCCCGACAGTTGTGTCTGGTTAAGCGTGCGTGTTGGCTGTGCAGTCAGTATTTAAATGTGCGCATGTCTCACTCCCCAAAGGTTTCAAGGAGCAGATCTATGATGTCTACAGGTACCTGCCCCCAGCCACACAGGTGGTGCTCATCAGTGCCACGCTGCCGCATGAGATCCTGGAGATGACCAACAAGTTCATGACTGACCCGATCCGCATCTTGGTGAAACGGTAAAAGCGCCCTGCTGCTCACTGTTATGGGCACATTATGTCGTATTTGTAAAGGGTTTTAAAGCATGGAAATTCCTCTCGTTTCCTCTTTACGGGAAACTGACTTCTATGAGTTAACTCCCCTCCGACCTCCTGTTTGCAAATTAAAACAGCAAGCTGAGGGTCCTAGATGATCAGTATGTTGGGAATGGAACATGCTGCACCTGCTGGGAAAGGGGAATGTGGTGTTTGGAGCCATATTTTTAACTGGAAGATTCTGTGTGAAGATCCAGATCTCTGGATTTTCTTAAAACGTGGACGATCCAGCCACACTGTTGACTGTTGAGAATGATCCAGAATGTGGGCCTCTGTGGTGGAAATAGACGGTGGGTTAGGTGATGTGGATGGGCTGGCGGGAAGTGGCTACAGTGACCCACCTCTGTGAGCTGCTGTGATGGGCCTTGTCCCTGTCCCAGTGCTGGGAGCAGGGCTTGCCTGCTTGGCTGCCTTGGTGGGAAGCATGAATGGTGACAGTTTTTCTTTGTCCTGCAGTGATGAGTTGACACTTGAAGGCATCAAGCAGTTTTTTGTGGCAGTGGAGAGAGAAGAGTGGAAGTTTGACACACTGTGTGACCTCTACGACACGCTAACCATCACGCAGGCAGTCATCTTTTGTAACACCAAGAGGAAGGTGTGTGTCATTATCTGTCTTCTTTACTGTCCTTACCGGGAAAAGTGAAGGTTGCTTATTTCACTGAGTAACGTAGCTCAGACTGTGGAGAGGCCAGTAATAAATCATTTAGGCTTTGTGGGCCACGCAGCGTCTGTCCTAACTTCTCTGCTCTGCTGTTGTAGCACACAGGCAGCCACAGACGGTGTGTAAACGAATGGTTGTGCTGCATCCCAGTAAAACTTGTACAAAAACAAGTGGTGGCCAGAGTAGGCTGATGTTGCTGTGGCTGGTGCAGTGCCCAGATGCAAGCAGAAGTATCTGAGGAAGTTTAAAAAACATCGATGTAGGCCCCCTACAAAGATTCAGATGTGGTTGGTTTGAGGTGGGAGCCATGCATGAGATGTAAAAGTGCCCTGGGGGACACTCACGTCCAGGCAGCTATACTCGCAAAAGGAAAAGAAGTTGGACTGCATCCTGCAAAGGTTCATCTTTAAATTCCAAATGAGAAGCGCTCCCCCTTTTTGTTTTCTGAAATTTTTAATAGCTTCTCTTTTCTTGTACCATACCCCATAAATTGTTTTCTTTCCATTTTTTTCCCCTAAATTTTATTTTGTTGTTGACGTATACATGGCAGAGCACACCCCAGACCAGCAGTTCCTGCGTGTGCTGTTAGTGACACTGACGCTCTTGCACTGCATGGCCACCCTCACCCTTCTGAGTTGTTCTGCCGCCTTTCAACTGGAGGAATGTTACTTGGAACACACTTACTCAGAGGGTATCTCGGTGCACTCCAGCATTGGCTGGGCGCAGTGAGCCCTCCCACACACATCAGGGTTGGTCTGGGTTTGAAAGGTGCTTCATAAGCATTCATGTCACTTCTGCATGAGCGGACCTGCAGTCTGAGTCGAGGTCTCTGCTCTGGCGCGCACTCATAGTAGCCCCCGCTGCCTTGATTTCAGGTCGACTGGCTGACGGAGAAGATGCGGGAAGCCAACTTCACTGTCTCCTCGATGCATGGAGACATGCCGCAGAAGGAGCGCGAGTCCATCATGAAGGAGTTCAGATCTGGTGCCAGGTTGGTCCTTCCCTCTACCCTGCAGGCAGTATGCCCTCCCGGGGCTAGCGCTGCGTGTCACTGCCCCCAGCCCTGATCTGAGAGGGTCCTCCTCACCATCTGAACCGGGGGAGCTCATGTCGTCACTTCCTGGTGGCAGGGAGCTTTATTAGAAGCGTGTCGTCCGTGCCCAGCAGTGGGCAGGCTGCAGCTGCGTGGCAGTGGCTGCAGCTCACATTGTGGCCAGAGAACCACACATTGTGTTGATGATTTCTTTCCTCTGAAGCATATTAAGCCTTGCTTTGGGGCCCAGCAAAAGCCACTGTAAGAGACTCTGTCCTTGAACAGCCCACGTGTCCTGTTGCAGTCCTCTGTGTGCCCGCTAGATTTCAGCAGCCAGTGGCCTTTCCAGATCGCTGGCCTTGCTCCCTTCTTGCTCTGTCTGCGTTGGGAGGGCTGTGAGGATGGTTCCTTTCTACCTGTCAGCTCTGGCTTTACGTGTTCTGAGCCTGTGGGATTAGGTGCACCGTGTTTAGAATCATTACACATTCCTGGAGACTTTGCTTCCAGTTACAAAGATAATTGAAGTGCCTGTCATTTCTCTTAACGCTGTCTGCCTGCGTCTGCCGCACCTGATGGACCCCAGTGGCTTTACTGTGGTGAGGCTTCCATGGTGCATCTCTCTCATCCTTGAACACCCTGTCTGTGTCCCTGAGTTTTAGGTGTGTTTCTTGGAAACAGCGTGAACTGTCTTGCTAAGTGCATTTTATTTGTCATGTCTCTTCTGTATTTCCTTTTTATCTTATTTTGGAATTGATTTCTTTCTTTCTTAATTTGGAGACATCTGTTTCTTTATTATTATTTCGTATTTACCTGAGTGATTATGCTTCTCCTCACTTACCAGCATGGTCACGCTCTAAAGACCAGGTCATTATGTGAAAATCGGTGTTAGTGGAAATGGAGGATGCTGCATCGCTACGCAGCTGCCAGACCAGTGAGGGTCCGGGCCCAGCCAGCTTGCCTCATAGCCTTAAGCTTCCCAGTCGGTGTCACTCTCGCCTCAGACCTCGGCATCTGTTACTGGCAGGCGCACGTCATGAATGCATAAATCAGTCAGGTAGATGTTTTTACTACTGTCATAACTGTGAAACGCCAGCGATGGTCGCTTGGTGAGGAGAAGCTGCCTGACGTGTACCACATGTTCCTGATTCGTCCTTTGAGGGTCTTCCCAGAGGGGACAAGGACCAGAAAACACTTAAGCTCCATTTAACCCCACACTTGCCATCCTCGTCATGTATTTTAATTTATATATATCTTAAAACTCCACGAGACATTATTCCTTTCCATAACAGTCCGTCTGGGTTTCGAGACATCTTTGCTGTATCTGTTGCTCCTGTTTTCCTTTATCTCTGAACTCCATCTGACCAACAATGACTGAAGAATGCCTTTTTGGGTTTCCTTCCCGGGCTGATGTCCTGGTAACAGGTATGGGTTTCAGTTGGTCTGGAAACGTCTCACCTTGAAATATCTTCGCGTGTCCTGAAGGAGATACCTGCTGTGATGGAACTCCGAGTTGACAGTTAACACTCCTTCCACACTTTAATGATACAGTTCCACGGTTGTGTGGCTTCCATTGTTTCTGTTGGGAAATCAGCTGCCAGTCTGATTGTTGCTCCTACGAACAGTGTGTTTTTCTTCTGGGCCACTTTCTGATACTCCTCCTCCTGTTGAGGATCTGTAGGTCGTTTCTTCCTAGATCCTTCTGCCCCATTCTTTGGGCTCCACTTATGGGACTGATCAGACGGAAGTGCCACCTCCATGTGGTGTGACCTCTCACTGTCCTGTCCCTTTGTACTTTGAAGACCTCTAGATGAGCAACGCCCGCTAGGAAGTTAGTGAAGCCACATAGTTGAACTTCCTTAGTAGCCACGTTGTAGTAGGTAAGAAACAGGGCGCCGGTTTCTAATCTCACCCTGTATGCCTTAGTGTCATCTCAGAAAGTGATCACTGTTAGGAGACATTGGCGTCTTTTGTTGTACTATGTCTTCACATTCCACTCTGTGTGCTCTCAACACTTCTCTGCTGGGACTGGCCGCGTTTCCAGTGCCCAGCGGTCACCCGTGGCTCGTGGCTGCTGTTCTGGACAGCACAGCAAGGCGTGTAGAGGGTGAGGGAGACGTGTGAGCTGCATCAGATCCAAGAGAAATGCTGCACCAATGTCAGCGAGGCCTTTTGTTGGCCAGGTTCTTCTCAGGCCAAGTACAACACTGTGCCCATTGCCAGTCTGGGGCCACCTTCAAGTCAGATGTCATTAAGGATATCTAACTCCATTACCAGCTAGTGCTCGTGCCCCGAGTAATGAATACGCCACACAGCCCTCCCTCCCAGCCCCTCTGAGCGGTTCCTGGTGCCTCCGTAACATGTCGTCACAGGCCAGTGTGATGGTGATTGGTGTCCAGTGCTCTGGGCTCTTAGCTGGGCTGAGGAGAAATGGATACTTTCAGGATGTGAGGTGTGACACTCAGGCAGTTGGTCACATGACTTTTCTTTCTGCAGCCGAGTGCTCATCTCCACGGATGTCTGGGCCAGAGGACTGGATGTCCCTCAGGTGTCCCTCATCATCAACTACGACCTGCCCAACAACAGAGAGTTATACATCCACAGGTGTGAGGCGGGATGCGTTCGCGGTCAGGCGCGGGTGGGCCGTAGGTGCTGTCCCTGCCCGGGATGCGTGTACTGACCCGTTGTGTTCCTCCAGAATCGGGCGGTCTGGTCGGTATGGCCGGAAGGGTGTAGCCATCAACTTTGTGAAGAACGATGACATCCGCATCTTGAGGGACATCGAGCAGTACTACTCTACTCAGATTGATGAGATGCCCATGAACGGTGAGGCCCGGCCCCGCACCGCCACCGTGGTTCCTAATGTAGTCATCCCTCCGCCCCCCAGACTCTAGCCTGAGCCTCGGAAGTGACGGGTTGTCATCCTGTTGGTATCATCCGTTCATACCTGTCTTTCTCTGATTGCAGTCGCTGATCTCATCTGAGGACAGACTCACGGTGCTGAAGATAACTCGGAGCCTGTTCACCTATTTTGTATCCTTGTTTTGGAAGTCTCGGGGGGCAGCTTTCATGTAATGGGGTTCGTGTGAGCCCTTTGCAGCCCGCCCCACAGAAGCCTGGGGAAGTTCAGATCTTTCTCACTCGCGTGTAAATAATGTATTGTTGTCAGTCTTTTTAATTAAAATACGTACTATTTCCCATAAGCTGTCCCTCGTGTTTCTTAAGGTGACAATGGCTTTTTCCACTCACTTGCTGGGTCACCCTGGGAGGCCCACTTAACTCTTGTTTTCTAATCTTTAAAATGGAAGTGGCCATTCTACCTCACCCCTTCCTTCTCTCAGCTGGTTGGGGATCGTAACAGTGTAAATTTCCAAAGGAACACTGTAGGTTCACCTGGTGATTCTCACAGCATTTCAATGCGTACAGTGATGTATGAGTACAGACACTCACCCTGGACCTCAGGAGACCAGCAGTTGCTGCCTCGTGGCCCCTGGACATAGCCCCCCTGCCTCACGTCCAACAAGGAGTGACAGCAGCTTGATTCTCAGTGCCACTTTTATTAAAAATAATCCCACTGAGATGAAGTGTCCCCAGTCCCGTGAATCCTCTCTAGTTCCCTGGGCCTAGTGGACAGCCGTGTTTGTTCTCAGGGACCGGCTGCTCAGCTCCCACCTTGGCACGTGGTCAGAAAGCAGCAGCCACCACCATGTGGCAGGCGCACGGGCTCGGGTGCAGGTGCCCCAGGCATGCTTTTTGTATCACCACGGATGGCGGAGCTGGGAGCTGCTTACGGCGCACACGTCCCCGGGATGCTGTGAAGAGGTAGACCAAGGCTGTGATGCTCCTACTGAAACCCTCGAGGGCACTGACCCAGCGGTGGAACCTGGGGAGAAGCAGCACCAGCTACATCGACAGCCGGAGCCCCAGACCCCGGGAGGTGGGCAGAGGAAGCAAAGCCCGGGTAAGTGCTCGCAGCCCCTGGGCTCCCATGCAGCTGACCGGCGGCATGGACCGCTCTCCCATTGCATTACCGAGGGCAGAGGCACCACTGGCACCAAGTTAGGACCAGCTGATGAGAAATTGTTCTCCCACCAAGAGCGAGACGGGGACGCCCAGGATCTGCGGGAATGATAACAAGGAGCATCAAACAATGACCAGAAAGCATGCAGGCCCCGGGCGCTCAGGAGGGGGCCTGGGCATGGCGGGCAGCCCCTGGGGAGGGGCCACGCTCCAGTCCTTCCCCACTGACTCAGGACCAGTGCTCAGCACGTGCCAGCTCCGTGAGCTTTCAAGTCAAGGTGCTGTTGAGATGACAGCCCGTGGGTCGCCGTGAGGACCGCATCCCCAGACAAACATGCACAGGGAGAGGAGACGGGCTGTGGGGCTGTGCCTCCCACCCCTCGGCCAAGGCTGGCATTCCTCCCCCCGGCAACACAGCTCAGCTGGCATCTGGCATCGGTGTCCTCGGACAGGCTTTGTTCCTGGAGGTCCTGACCGACGGACCAGCTTGGTTAGCCCATTTCTTAGTCCCTGCAAACCGCCCCCCTCTGGGACCCACGGAGGGTGCCCTTGCCTGCGTGTCGGGGCTGTAGGTGAAGTTGGAGACTGGAACACCGTTGGAGAGGACCTGCTGTGGGGCCGTGGCCACACCCAGGACCATCACCTTCCTCAGCGGCAAGCTGGCCCCTTCACTGGCTATGTGCACCAGCTCGTTCACAACGGTGTTCTGGTCCCACCCGGAGAGAGGGAACACGGCAGGTTAGTGCACGGTGGGCGGGAAGCCCCACCAGAACGGGAGACACGTGACAGTGTCGGGGGCAACTCACCGCGTACACGTGAAAGGACAAGATAGGCCTGGGAAACGGCCCTCCCACTCTACACAGATGAGGGTGGTGCCCACGCCAGCCCGCCCACCTGGCCGGCCCTGGACTCACATTCTGGGCCCGGAAGAGGACCAGGGTGTAGGCCCCGTGCTCCAGCACGTCCATGCTCTCCCCGTCATCCCAGAACAGCTCTCCTCGGGCCTCCCCGCTCATGCTCAGAGCCACCACCAGACCCAGGGGCTGTTTGCGAGACTCGGTGGTAGTGAGGCCAGGGCCCTGGAGGGGAGTGGACACAAGTCACCACCCACCCAGGGGAGTAACGGGAGGCTGGGCCCCTCTGCCTAGTGACCAGAACCCACAGCAGAGCCCACGGGGCTGAGAGCCACCCTGGCCGAGTCCCTCCCTCCCACTTCAGCTGCCATCCCTCATCCGCAGCTCTGCCTCCAACCTGCAGACCTGCCCAGGTCCCTGGCCACTGGCCAGGCCTCTGCCTGGGCTGCCCTCTGCCCCCACTGGCCGGCCCAGGGCCCCCATCTCCTTCCACCTCAGGACAGCCCCTTCTCCAACTCTCCTGAGCTCCCTCCTAGGTCCCGGTACCTCCCCCAGGCCCCAGCAATGCCCACGCCTCCGTCACAGCACCAGAGACCCTGGAGGATGCAGGAGCCGCCCAGAGGCCCAGGAAAGGACAGGCAAACAGCCCCTTAAGGGAGCCGTCCATCTTCTCGGCCTGGATTCCTAGGGAGCCCCCCTACCACAGTGGCCTCGATGCCTTTGGGGACAGTGTAGCTGGCCCTGTGGACCCCATACTGCAGGGGCCCAAGTACCTGCAGGGGGAGGATGTACCCAGCCCGCAAATGAAGGTTGATGGTGTCCAGTGGGGCCGGGAGTGTCACCCATTGTCCCTCGCTGTGGATGGCTGGCTTGAAGGGTGTAGGAGGTGGGGGTGGGAGGCTGCCCAGGGCCTCGACTGGCACCTGGCGGGCAAGGGTGACATCAGCAGTGCCCTGGGCAGTGCCAGACCCCACGCCTGTCGTCGGGAGCCACGTTCTCCTGTCTCCTGAGGGTTCTCTGCAGAGACTCGCTGGGATATGGTCTCAGGTGCAGAGCAGGATTGCCCTGCAGGGACCTGGCCACATGGTGGGAGCTCAGAGCCTGAGGGGCCTGGACCCAGGGGCCACTGAGGGTGCAGAGCAGCTGAGGCGCGCACGGAGAGCGGGCAGACAAGTCAGCGTGGCCACGTGGCCTTGCCAGTGACGCTCCCGGCCTCAGTCTCCCCTTCAGCGTTAGTGTGAGGCTCTGACTGTGATGCGCAGAGCACACAGGAGGAACCCGACAGCAGAGGCCCCAACACTACCGTCCCCACCCCGACCAGGAGGAGGGATGCCCTGTTCCCAAGGCCCTGGGTTTTAGGGACCCTGGCTTACCGTCTGCAGGTCGTACCATGTGCCTGTGGGAAAGTAGCCAGTCACCTCTGTCTTCCCAGACTCCAGCACTGGGGTGACAAGCAGGGCCTCCCCCCACAGGAGCTGGCGGTCCACGGTCCAGGTGTGGGGGTCCTCAGGGAACCTACACGGGAGGGATGGGCACGTGGCCTGGGGGCAGGGGTGACCTCGTGCATGTTCAAGAGCCCACAGGGCAGCACAGAGAGAAGGGTGGGCATTCCACCTCAGGAACTGAAAGGGCTGGGGCTCAGGAGACATGGCCAGGCTGCTCTGCCAGCCAGCGGAAGAGCAAAGAGCCCCTCCCGGCTGACACACCCGGCCCCAGGCCCAGGCCGGCATGGGCCAGGCGTCTGGAGGTGGCGGGCACCCTGGATGACAGGGCAGCGGCCGCTCCGCTCGTTTCCCGACTCCCCCTCTCTGTGCTCCCCTTGAACTTGAATGTTCGGCTGAGTGACAACCACCCACCGTTTCCTGGGAGACCTCCCCCAGCCCGATCTCTGACATTCAACCACCTGCAGCGTGTAGGTCTGTACGGTGAGAAGGGATCAGGATGGACCCCTCCACACAGCAATCTGAGCCGTCACCTGTCACATGGACACACTAACTGACCAAACTCACTGCCGTCCAGTTGATTCAACTCATAGCAACCCCTCCTTCGGTTTCCGAGATGGTTATTTCTACAGAAGGAGACTGCCCCATCTTCCTTCCGAGGAATGGCTGGTAGGTTTGAACCGCCAGCTTGACAGCAGAATCTGTCCTCGATCCATGGTGTGAGCCGTCACCTGTGTCATGTGGCGGCTTCTCAGGCCACTGTGGCAGCCTGGATCACCTCCCAACATCTGGGTTGGAAATCCTACTACACCTGAAGCCAGAATCCCGCTGGGGCATCGCTGTTATGGTTATAGGCAGGAGAGCGAAGGTCTTAAGTCTTTGCTTGAAATATAAAAAGGGCAGACGGAGCAAGCACCGGTGGAGGCAGGCAGGCAGACAGACGCTGAGAGAGGTCCAGGAACCGGGAAACTAGCAGAGAGACACGGACCTCCCCCAGAGCCACAGAGCGCCTGCCCCTCCAGCCGGCGCCCCGGACTCGGACACATGGCCTCCAAAGCTGGGAGCGAAGGTTCGTGCCAGCAGCCACTAGAGCACCTCTGCTACAGCAGCTCTAGGGGACACCAGGGCTGCTCAGGGACTTCTGCAGCTTGCTCTGAGGTCCTTTTCCCTCAAGCCAGTCCCAGAGTAACGTAACCACAGCAGTCCACGCTTCATCACGTGGTGCGTCTCAGGGCTCTTCATCCTGGACTTGCCCTACCTCAGCCCCCCAGCCCCGTGCAGGAGTCTAAGGGCCGGGGGCTGGGGCATCTCAATACAAGAGGCCCAGGGTTCGGCCTCGCCTCACTCAGCTGCCCTCAGCTCCTGGCTCGCTTTCCGAGAACACGCACACCCTGCAGCTGGCCAGGGCTGCCCTGGGGTTGGGCCCCGAGCACCAGGAGACACCCAAGTGTCGGCAGCACGTGGCCTGGCCCTCCTCCGCCCCCCACCCCAGCCACTCACTCCAGGAAGAGGGGCCGGGCCACGGTCTCGCCCCTGACGTGGGCCCTGTGGAACAGCGTGTAGAGGTAGGGCAGCAGGGCGTACCGCCAGGCAAAGGCCTTCCTCATGGCTTGCTGTGCCGAATCGCTGAACCTGTACGGCTCCTGGGGCTGCGGTGGGGAGGCAGGGGTACGGGGGAGACACTTGGGCTCAGGGCTCCTGGTCCCTGAGAATCCCTGCCTGGGAGACCCAGGGACCCCTCGGCCGCCCGCCCGGCGTGCAGTGACGCGTGGCAGCAATGACGTCAGCCCAGCTGCTGTGACCCGGGGAGCGTCCCACTGCCCTGGAACCTGGGCAGGGTCTCGGGTGGGTGGGGAGAGAATCTGTCACTAGCAGCCCCACCCCGGAGGAAATGCTGAAGGCTGCCCTTCAGGTGGGCACAAGGGCCCACAGGGCAGCAGCCCCAGGCCGGAGCCCCGCCTACCAGGCTGTTCAGGTCATTGTGGTTGCGCATGAACGGGTAGAAGGCGCCCAGCTGGGTCCAGCGCACGCACAGCTCCTCTGAGGTGTTGCCCAGGAAGCCGCAGATGTCCGCCCCGACCAGGGGCACGCCCAGCAGGTTGAAGAGCAGGGTTCCTGTGGGGGGCAGAGCCAGCACAGCCAGGCTGCTGGGGCAGGCCACCCAGGGCCCGACAGACATGCTCGGGGCTGTCCGAGGCTCCAAAGGGTCACCTGCCACCCGGCCTGGAGCCATCCGTGCTCAGCGGACACACGGAGAGAGCTCCGAAGAAGCTGCCTTCACACTGCCCTGGGCGTCTCCTTGGGGACCATGCCCCCAAGTAGGACACTGGGGGCAGGACTGGGGCTCTGGGGCCATCTCTGTGTCACAACAGACTGGGGACGGAGTGGCTTTGCCGACGAGCACCAGCTCACATGAGAACTGCGATCTGAGAGCCAGGACGGGACAGCAGTCCAGCAACCTCGGTCCACGAGGCAGCTTCAGAGACGGCTCTGCAGGCCCTCGAACCCAGGACCCCGCTGAGCCCATCGGCAGTGTCCGCCCACCAGAAGGGACATCGTGAGAGGTGAGGACCTAAAGTTTTGAGGGGATGGACCAGCAAGAGACGAAGATGGGAAGGAGGGGGCCAGACCTGCACAGGCGGACAGGGGCTAGCTGGCCTGAACCCCCCACCAGTTGGCAGGTGCCCCCACACCATGCAGCAGCACCCCTCCAG
>NW_006921605.1:2926105-2927543 GCF_000298275.1 Orycteropus afer afer
TGAGGGGGCAGCGGGGGCGAGGAAGAGGTGACTGGTGCCCGCTGACCAGCCCGGGGGTGACAGTATGGCCTGCAGTGGCACCTGGGGGCTGAGCTGACAAGGGAAGGAAGCTGACAGCTCCTGGGACTGGAGTGATGCCCAGGGACCTTTACGTTGGATGTTGTCCGACAGCAAAGGCCACACATACATTCCTTAACATTCCCTCAGCGTCAACGACTCTCAGAGACCGTGCTCAGTGACGCCGTACAGGGGTGGGGAAGCCGGATGAGGAGCTGAGCTCCCCCTCACATCCGGGGACACGGGGACTAGGGTGACTCCCCAACACACACCCGGGGACATGGGGACCAGGGTGATTCCCCGACACACACCCGGGGACATGGGCACTGGGGTGACCCCTCCCCAGACATACCCAGAGACATGGGCACTGGGGTGACTCCCCCCACACACACACCTGGGGACACGGGCACTGGGGTGACTCTCCCCCAACACAGCCAGGAACACGGGCACCGGGGTGATGCCCCCAACACATGTGGGGTGGCATGGGCACGGGGGTGAAGGTAAAGCTGGAGCACGAGCCCCTGTGCCCACACACCCAGGTGGGGGGCACTCACAACAATCATGACGTAGCGCCGGCCGCCCTGGTGTAGCTCCCGCACCATGGCCGGGAAGTCCCCGAAGCTGTCCTTGTTGAAGGTGAAGTCCCTTCTGGCGTCCATGTAGTCCAGGTCGTTCCACTGGACGTCCTGTGGCAACCACAGCGTCCGGCTGCCATGGGGAGCAGCGCCTGGACCCCCTGGGACGTGCCGCCCCGCCCGGGACCCCTCCTGCCACGACTCACCAGGGGGAAGTGGGCCCTGGTCATGTTCTCCACCACCTGGCGGGTGATGGCAGTGGAAGAGTAGCCCCAGCGGCAGAGGTGGAAGCCCAGGGCCCAGTAGGGCGGCATCACCGGGTGCCCTGCGGACAGGCTGGTGTCAGCGGGCGGAGGGAGGAGTTGGGGGACAGAGGTGCACGTGGGGTGGCCTACCCACGACTGCCAGGTACTGCTGCACCACGCTCTTGGGCTCCGGCCCCAGGAAGACGTACACGTCCAGGACTCCACCTGTCGCTCTCCAGCTGAGGGCCGGGCTCGGCTGCAGGACGACGTCTGTGGGGACAGCAGCTGTGGGCCCGGGGACCAGCACCAGGCCCCCCCAAGGGCCCGCAGCCCCCAGGATGGACCACAGCTGGGGCGGGGCGGACTCCCACAGGGAGCCCGGAAGCTGGGACTCTGAGTCCCAGGACTTGCCTTTCTGGCCTCCACCTTCTGCCGGAGAGGGTCCCGGAGCCCACCCTGAGGGCAGCAAAGGGACGGGTGGGGAGAGGCCCCAGCCCTTGGGACGCAGCCGAGAGATAAGCCTGGCCTTCCAGCTGGAAGTCTAGAACCCCACTCTCTCCT
>NW_006921605.1:2929528-2943454 GCF_000298275.1 Orycteropus afer afer
CAAGTTGCACACCCCTTAGGACTCCAAGAGCATCAGAAAGTCCCCTCAGGAAACCCCCAAATCTGGTGAGAACCCCGGGGTCACCTGAGGTGGGTGCCCCCGAGCAGGGCTGGGCCCAGGCACTGTGCTCCCTGATGAGACTGCATGGCTGTGACCAGACCCTACACGCAGAGCTGGGGTCTGGGGGGGGGTCCCTCCAAGGGGGACAGTACACCTCATGCCACCCACCCAGCTCTTCACTGCACACCAGAGACCACAACAGAGCCTGCAAGCCCCCCATGTCCCTCCTGATGAGCCGTTTACCTGGGGGGCCATGTCCCGATTCCAGAGGGTGACCTTGGTCCAGCTGGCATTGAGCGTCAAGGGACTGAGGTGCTCGGCAAGGCCCACCAGGTATGGGGAGGGCAGGGTGGTGGACAGCTGCAGAAACTGGTCGGCGAAGAACAGGGGCGCCACCGTCGTGTTCAGCCTGCGGGAGGGAGCAGGCTCCCTTGCATCAGTGGGTTGGGGGCCAGAGGGGGCCTTCCCAGAGAGCAAACCGCCCCCCACGGGGACTGTGGGGCGGGAGATGGCCAGAAGGCCACGCTGGCCTGGGGCTGGGGCCCAGCACTCACAGCACCCGGCCGTCCAGCTTCCGGTACACGACCACACCAAAGGGCTCTTCAGAGAACTCCACACTGTAGAGCGGGGCTGTGGCTCGGCCGCGCACACGTGGGGTCTCCAGGGGAACCTCGTAGCGCCTGTTAGCAGGGTCTTTGATCTAAAAAAGGAGAGAGAGGGACGGTGGCACCCAAGGCCCCTCATGGGGCAGGCTGACCATCACTGCACCTTCCAGCTCCTCCCTCATCCCCAGAACAAGAGAAACTGAGGACCAGGGATCAGGTCACAGGCCCTGAACCGCCAGCCTTCTGGTTCACAGTCCAATGCCTTAGGCACTACGCTACCAGAGCTCCTCAGGGCATAGTTGCTGTTGTTATATACCGCGGGGCATAGTAGGGCACAGCAAACACCTGTCCTGCAAA
This sequence comes from Orycteropus afer afer, assembly GCF_000298275.1. NCBI lineage: Eukaryota > Metazoa > Chordata > Mammalia > Tubulidentata > Orycteropodidae > Orycteropus > Orycteropus afer. The sequence goes on from NW_006921605.1 coordinate 2,930,551, forward strand.
GGATCCCCCTGGTAGGCTAAGGGGCACCACTGTCCATGCCCACGTGCCGCCAGGCCCCGCCCCATCCCACCCACCGTGAAGTGGAGGCGGCTGTCTGTCTCCACCAGCACCTCCAGCCGCAGGGTCAGGATGTCCTTGGGGAAGAAGGTGGGGGTGGTGCGGGTCAGGGTGGCCGTGTAGCCCGTCTCGGTGGCAGTGAGGTTCTCCAGCCTGTAGCTGGGGTAGCTGGGGGGGAAGAAACACCAGGGCTGCCCCATCGCAGGGCCCCGGGGGCCTGGTCGCGCAGGGATATAGCAGCAGCCGCGGGCCTCGCACTGCTCCTGGGTGATGGCCGCCTCGGGGGCGCAGTCAAAGCGGCTGTTGGGGGGCACGTCGCACTGTGTGGGCACTGGCCCGGGCATGCTGTGGCGCTCTGGGATGTGCTGGGGTTCTCGGTTGCGAGCTTGGTAAGCCTCCTCCCCCAGCTCTCGGGGAATCACGGCGAAATCACGCAGCAGGACATGCCCCACGAGGACAGCTGTGACCATGAGGGCAAAGGCACAGGTCCCCAGCAGGGCACGGGCCAGGGGCCGCGGGCAGGGCGGCCACCCCACGCCCATGGTCAGCTGGCTGCCGCAGCAAAGCGGCTGCAGAGGCCTGTGGGAGAGGAGGAGCCAGGTCAGCGGCTGTGGTAGTTACGGTTGGCCCGTCAGGTGGGCTGGGCAGCTGGGTGTAGTATTCCCCATGAGACTGGTAATCAGCTCCATGGTGGAATTTACTGTGAACAGCTGAGTAGCTGCTTTCGGGATGCGGTCTGCTTCCCATGTATAAGGAGAAGCCTTGGGAAACAGCCTCTAGCTATGGCACACTTGGACCCTGCGTGTAGCCGTGTCATTGTTCAGCAGCCTGCCACACTCTGCCAACGTTGGGACTTTTAATAGCCTTGAATCAATGGCCTGCATGTGGTTTGGTAACATCAGGACTGTGCCTTGTTACTTGTCGACCTTGGGCTTCTCAGCCTCAGCAGCCAGCAGCTGTCTGAGTGAAGAGAAGCCTCCAGCTTCAGTGGGCCGGGAGCAGGAGGCAGAGCTGGAGCCCAAGGTGCGGCTTTTACCCAGGCCCTAGAGCTTGGCATTTTGAAGTCAGATTAAAGCCTCCAAACTGTAAAAGTACGAACTCCTGTTTGTTAAAGCCATTCCATTTGTGGTATTTCCTGTCAGAGTGGCACAGAGGTAACCAGGACAGTGGGGAAGGAGGACCGAGCGGGAGTGGCATCTGGGGAGAGGTGGGCATCAAGGACCCAGGCAGAGCCTCCTGGGGCACCAATGGGGACTCAGCAGCAGGCTGCTCCCCGGGTCACAGACGGGCTGGACCAGGGGCAGGGGAAGAACACGAGTCACTGGGGGTGCAAATGTTAACACACTCAGCTGCTACCCAAAGGTGGTGGCTCGAGTCCAGCCAGAGGCAGCTCAGAAAAAGGCCTAAAAAACCAGCCACCAACAACCCTCTGGAGTGCTGTCCACCGGGACCCACGGGAGGTCCCTGTGAGTCGGAGCTGACTTGACGCAAACAGAGAATCCTGTGTCCTCGATGTTCTTCCAAACGTCACACACCTGACGTTCCTAGAAGGACCTGGTAACAGGCTGGTGGGTGGAACAAGCCCCTTCAGGAACAGGTGTAGTAAGTGCCCTTCTGCGGAGATGGGCTGAGGTGAGCAAGGTGTGGCCAATGGGGTGCAAGTGCAAGTGGCGTGGGCAACTCAGGGCAGGCAGCACCCACCACCTTCCCTCATCCCTCTCCTGCGGACTGGACGTTAACCTGGGGCAGCACAAGGTCTTGGACACTACAGAACAGCGATCCCCTGAGATGGCAAAGCCAGAGAGAGGGGCCGGGTCCTGGGGACGGCCCCTGTGGGGACATGGGGGAGAAATGGTTCAGGGTCCCCTCCTCAGCAGCACCCAGAATCTGCCTGGTACACACACCAATGAGGTAGGAAGCCGAGGCGGGCCTGCTGGGGTTGCCTCGGGTGGTGAGATTAAGAAGCGGGTTAGTTCTGCTCAGCACACAGGATCTGGAGAGGGTCCCTATGAGCCGCAATGAACTCGTCAGCAAAGGCTTTGGCTTTTTTGGGAAGTGCTAAGTATTCTGTAAAGAACAGCCTGTGAGTCTCGCTCCTCTGAGAGGCAGACACCACGTGGGATTAAATGTGTCAGGATTGCACTGGGGGTTCTTTTCCTGTGCATGTCAGAAGATGGGGTGGTGCTGGGAAAAGCTGGGAGAGCCAGCAAACCCCACACAGGCCCTAGGGAAGGAGAGGGAAGGGCAGCTGACAACTGATCAAATCCCCGAGGCCCCTCCCAGCCCCTGTGCTTGAAAAGTTCAACGGTGGGTCCTCCTTGAGCCCACGGCGGCCATCAGAGAAGTCCTGCCTTCATCTCCCTCCCGTGTTCAGTTCTGGGCTGGGAAGCCTGGCCCGTGTGCACACGCCAGATGGACGTGCTGGGGGCTGTGGCCTGCAGAGGTGCATCCCCATGGCGGGGCGTACCCAGGCAGAAGTGAACCTAGGGCTTCCGATCTGCAGGGAACGCTGTGGGAGCAGCAGTGCACGGAGTGCTCCAGGGGCCACTGGCTGGAGAGTTCCAGCCCCACCTGGTCCTCCAGACACCCGCAGCTGCTCTGAATCAGAAACCAGGAGACGCCCAGCCAAGGCCGGGGGCTGGCAGTCAGGGCAGCTGGAGCTCCACAACCCCCCCCCCAGGCTCTGATCTTGGGGGCCAGGCATCAGAACCTCCAACTGGGAGGTGGTCCAGGGCACAGCCAATAGGAACTTTTATTTTACAGGTCGGGGGAGAGATCCCAGAGAAGCGGCTGCCGGCAGCCCTGGGAACGGCAGGGTTGGGGAAGTCCACCTCTAGGCTCGAGGGCTTAGAGAAAGAAATGCAGCCGCCCTAAAGGTCAGGGGTCAAGTGTGGGTCGGTGGCATAGCTCCCCAGTGCAGGCTGCTGCAGCGGGTCAAGGCTGATCCGGGTGACACACAGCTCCGTGTCCCCAAGTATGTGAGGACCACAGGAGGAGCCCTGGCGGCACAGTGAGGCGCCTGGAAAGGTCCCCGCTGAGCGGGCCGGCTCAGGGTGTCACTGCCGTCACCGCGGCCTCACCCACGCGAGCGCTGGCCGCGTGCCACTGCTGACCTTTGCAACTAAGGTCATGGCCTCGGTCCCGCACTTGCGGGGTCACTACCGCCCAGGCCCCTTGTCAGCAGGACTGTGCACGCAGCACCGGAGCCTCCTACAGGCCCCGGGCCTCCTTGCTCCAGCCACGGCCCGCGACCCCGGCCCGGACGCTCACCTCCGCGCCGCCCCGGCTCGCGGCGCTCACTCGGGTCCTGCGCTGCTGGGCACGTGACGGCGGAGCCACGTGACCTGCCAGCTGCGCGTCAGGGGGCGGGGTCGCGGCGGGCCACGTGACGCAGCAGTCCGCGCAGGCGCCGGGGTGGGATGCGCGCCGCCGAGCGCCCCCTGGTGGCGTTCCGCGCAGCGCGGGCCGCGGGGGCTTCAGGGCGCGCTGGTCTGCAACCCCGCGTGGCCCTGATTCCCGCCCCGCTGCACCCTTTGCGAGTTCGGGGATGCCTCGCGCAAGCGCGCATTTGCAGGGCGGCTGCTTGTTGGAGCTGCGAGGCGCTCACGTGACGTCCTGGGCCGTCGCCACTTCCCTTCTGTGATGCTTGCGGATAGTCCCTCGATCCGTTTTTATCCCCGCAGCTGTGAAGGCTGAGCTCGCAGGGGCGCGCCCTTGGGCCCAGGAGTTGCCCTCCTGCCAGTCTAACCTGAGGTCAGCATGTGAGAGGTGGGCAGAGTGTATGCGCACCGGGATCCTGGAGATGTTAAATAGTGGTGGGAACAGGAGAGCAACTTACATGTTGGACCAACTGGAGAGAATGGTTAGGAACGTTGTGATAACCCATGCACTTGGCGATTGTGGAAACAGTAAGTGATGTCTGCAAAGAATTTGTCCTAAAATCAGAAACTGCTCATATTAAGATGAGCACGTTTTAAAGGGGAAATAAACTGAGCACACAGTGTGACCTCAACTTGTCCAGTAAAACGTGTGCATAGAAAAAGTACCGGAAGGGGATCTAGTCCAACATGAACAGCAGTGGTCCGTTTCCCCTGGGTGTGCGCGGGGGCTAAGCCCGCCCCCCGAGTCAGTGTGTCAAGCTGTGATGCTGAGAGCTGTACCACTGGTATTTCAGATACAGCACCAGCAGGGTCAGCCTTGGGGGGACAGGGTTCAGTGGGGCTTCTGGAGTGAGACCAGAATGGCGTGGTGATCCACTGGCAAGGATCAGCCAACCAACCGGTGGCTCCCTGCAGAGGCTGTCAGACACTGTGCTCGGGGGCAAGGCCCTCAGCTGGAAGGCCCTGAAAGTGCGTGGGGACAGCAATGGACTAGACACGGAAATCTAGGCGAGCGGGCAGCGTTCTGTTTGTTGTACACGAAGTCGCCTGAGTGGGACCCCACTGAGTGCCAGCTAACACCACTCTCCTCTGCAGAGAACAATTTTCTTTTAATTTTTCTGTTGAAAAGTTTGAAAGTGAAATTGGTTCATAAAACATTTTCCCTTTAAACTACAGAGAGGCCACAAGGCCACAAGGTGAGGATGGTAGCGGAATGAGCAGGTATGGGAGCCAGCACTCGGGGTTAACAAGGAAGGCTAAGCAGGCAGACCATTGGCGCACGGAGGGCTCACCTGGGCAGGTGCCACCTCAACAAGAACCCCCCCCCCCCCGTCCACGTCCTGCAGTCCTTGACCTTCTCCTGCAAGCTGCGAACCTGGATTTACTTCAAACCGGGAGTGGCAGCGGGGCAAAAAGGTCCGAGTGCTGGGGAAACTAGAAAACGAGGTGGATCGTGGCCTTTGAGATGCACCCCAGTAGACGGAGCTCAGGTTAAGTGAAGCACACCTTCGAGGCCAGGCTGCCCAGTTACACTCCGTGTCTTGGGGTCCATGCTGCTTTGTTCCCCTTAGATTCTGAGCCAGTGCTCACCGCTGTATGAGATACAGAGGTCCAACCGACCCCCCTCCAGAGCAGAAACGGGAGGGTGCCTCCACCAACCAGCGAGGCTGGCGTAGGAATGGGGGTTTGCGGGTGCAGGCCGGGTCTTTGCATAGTGGAGGCGCAAGCTCACAGAAACGCAAGGAAAACGTTTGTAATTTACTTGGTAGCAACTGCTAGGTGGCTTACAAAAATAAATAAGATCCTACAGTGCTGGTCTGCTTACTTCTCCAAATGGGTTTCGTTCTCAAGGGTAACACAGCTTCCAGCCTCACAATGCTTGTTAGTATCTTGTAGAAAAAACGATCTCCCCCACGTGGGGCTTCCGGGGTGGGCTGTGCGCCTCTAGGAAGGCCCGGGCGCCTCTGGCTTGGTGGCCAGGGCCTGGCTGAGCTTGTGCAGAGTCTCCTGGAACTGGGGGTACTCGTGCCGCACGTGGTCCAGGACGGCGCTGATGACGGCCAGCCGGCTGTCCAGCTGCTTGCTCTCGGCCTGCAGGGACTGCTCGGAGCGGAACAGGGACACGTACTTCCCGTCCTTCACAGCCTGCAGATGCTTCAGGCGTGTCTGCAAGGTCACGATTTCCGAGAGGTTCTGGGGGGACACCGAAGGTGGGGTACAAATCAGGAAAGAGAACCTACTGCCCCTACACAACCCTCCAGACCCCAAAGGCAAAGGAGCTACTCTGACGTGGACTCTCTGTTGGGCGGAATTCCCTGTGAGTTCAGGGCAGCCGTGAGACCCAAGAAATGACCCGGAGCCCTGCTCTGTGACATGGGTTTAGTGGGACTCGGACAGGAGAGAGAGGGAGGGAGGGAGAGAGACAGACAGACATGGGGAGAGAGAGCGAGGAGGAGAGACAGAGAAACGGACACACAGAGACAGACAGAGGGAGAGAGACAGAGGGAGAGAGGAAATGACTCGGAGGAGCTTGGACAGGAGGGGGGAGGGAGGGAGGCCGAGAGAGAGAGAGAGGGAGAGGGAGAGAGAGAGAGAGAGAGAGACAGACAGAGGGAGTAAAGCCACAGGCCGATTCTATACTGAAGTACACAAAAGGGGCACCCTGCCAGGCTCACAGGACCTCCGACTCCCACTCCTGCACGCCCATTCCAGGGAAGAGTGCTGGGCCCAGGCATCTGGGTAACTGTCTGCGGGCTGTTTCAAGGCCTGGCTTACAGCCCGGCCGGCCCGCATGATCAACGTTCAGAACGAGGCAGCCTGCTTGGGACCTTTCCCATCTGTGGGTATGCACAGTGCTTACCCTGCACCACTCACGGTGCCCCGACGTGGGTCCCAGCTGAACTGGGCCCGTGGGGTTGTCAGGGGCTGAGTTTCTGGAAGCAGGCACCAGGCTTTTCTTCCCAGGCGCCCCTGGGGGGACTCGAGCCTCCAACCTTCCGGTTAGCAGTCGGCGTGTCAACTCTGTGTCACCCAGGGGCTCCTCGACACACACTCAAGGGTAAGAAATTACCCGAGAGAACCCCCCACAAAGGGCACTGTGTCTCCCAGTCCACAGGAAGGGCTGGCACACAGCAGCTGGGCGCCTGTCTCTCGTCTGTCCCTAGGGGACATCTCTGCCCCCGCCCCGCATTGGCCCCGTGCCTGCTGTTCCCTGCCTCACCCCCATCCCAGGTGAGCACATCTTCCAGGATATCTGGCCAGCACCTCGGGCTCCCGTCTGACCCCTCTCTTCCACTCGCACCACACCCAGCCCTGCGGGAAATCCTGACGGAGTTTCTCAAAGCAGTTAATGCGCCCGCGTCTCGCCAGGCTCCAGCACCACCTGCCCGTAGGCTGCTGTCACTTGAAGGGCTGTGATGGTCCCCAGTAGGTGCCTGCTTCTGTCCTTGTCCCTCTTTCTGTTCTCAACCCCAGAGCCAGGTGGCTCTGTAACTCCCATCACTCCTCAGCTCAGGCCCTGCACTGCCTCCCATCTCAGCGAGAAGGCCAAGGTCACTGTCATATCCCCAAGGCCTTGCACAGTCCAGGTGGGTGCCTCATCCTCACCCTCACTTCACTCCACCCATGAAGGCTTCTGGCCCCGGGGAGCCTCGAGCTCCCCCCTTTGCCTGGCCGACCCCTCTGCCTGCAGGCTCCCTGCCCCGCCTGCCGCACGGCTCCGCTTACAGGTCATCTCCGTGAGGCCTTCCCACTGCCCCACTCAGAAGTGCAGCCCCCACCCCACCCCACCCCAGCGCAGGACAGGATCTCCAGTTCTCCTGGACTCCAGACTTTCTGGAGCCAGGGAAGCTGGATGAATCCTGGGAACCACTGCCCTGAGATCGTCTTTAAACCTTAAACCAAAAATGTGCCCTTAAGCCTTAAAGCCAAACGATGTGGTTGCTGCTGTTCGGCACCGTCGAGTGGGCTCCGACTCATGGTGACCCCACACACAACGGAACAAACCTCTGCCCGGTCCTGCACCAGCCTCACAATCCTGGCTGTACTTGACCCTCTGTCGCAGCCACCGTGTCAGTCCATCTCGTCGAGAGCCTTCCCCTTTTTCACCTTACCAAGCATGATACCCCTCTCCAGGGAATGGTCCCTTCTGACATGACCACGGAGCTCTGGTGGCGCAGTGCCTAAGGCATCTGACTGCTAACCAGAAGGCTAGCGGTTCAAACCCACCAGCCACTCTTTGGAAAGAAGGCTGGGCAATCCACTTCTGTAGTGATACCACTTGGAACCCAAGGAGGGGTTGCTATGAGTCAGACCCAACTCGATGGCAGTGAGTTGGTTTTGATTTTGTAGACATGACCAAAGTAGGCAAGATGAAGGCTGGCCCTTCTTGCTTCCAAGGAGCATGCTGGCTGCACTTCTTCCCGGACAGCTTTGTTTGTTCCTCTGGCAGTCCATGGTACTTTCAGTACTCTTTCCCAACACCAAAGCTCAAAAGCATCAACTCTTCTTCAGTCTCCCTTATTCATTGTCCAGCTTTCACATGCATATGAGGCGACTGAAAATTCCATGGCGTGGGTCAGGCGCTCTTTAGTCCTCAAAGTGACAGCTTTGCTCTTCAACACTCTAAACAGGTCTTTTGCAGCAGATGTGCCAAGTGCATATGATGTCTGATGTCCTGACTGCTGCTCCCATGGGTGTCGATTGTAGATCCAGGAAAGATGAGATCCCTGACAGCCTCAGGGTTTGGCATAACTAGCGAGGAAGGTCTGCCGTGAGCACCGCGCCCTTTCAAGAATTGTCTCCTGGTGGTCAAACTGACAACAGCAACTCGAAAGGTCAGATGGGCCCCTGAGGGGGCAGTGAGCTCACATGAATGGGGGAGGAACAACTTGCAACAGGAGGAGAGTGGTTGTAAATCTGAAGGCTGTCACGGAGGTCACTGACCCGCACGTGTGGACACGCTGACCTCGACAGGTGGCCCCTTCCCAGTGAGATTTTCCTCCAAGCACTGACCACCCGCTAACATACAGCATCTCTTTTTTTCTTAACTTGTCATGCATCTCCCCGAGCGTCACCTCTGGGAGGGCTGGGTTTGTTTTTCTTCTGTCCTTCAGCCAGCGTCTAGAATGGCGCCTGGCCCGTAGACGATGCTCGGTAACTTGCTGAGGGCTGAGTCAGAACGAGTAGCGAAGCCACACGGACGAGGGCCGGGCAGTGCTGCGGTCGCCTGGGCTCGGCTGGGCTGGGAGAAGGCCACCCCCGAGGCGGCCCAGGACTCCGGCCGCCCTCATGGCCCCTTGGGTGTGCCTACCTGCCGCTTCAGGGCCACGAGCCGTTCGAGGTCGGCGTCCAGAAGGTCAGACTCGGACTGCACGGCCGACAGCTGCTCCTGCCTCTCCAGCAGCGAGCTGCTCACGCCCTTCTGCACTTCCTCCAGCTCCAGCAGGGTCTGGGCGCACGCCTCGGAGGCCTGGCAGAGAGAGCAGCGCGCAGGGCCGCCCCCCGGTTAGGGAGGGGACCTAGAAGAATCCATCTGTAACCGCTGCCGGGCCTTCTGCCCCCCTGCTCCTCGGCCAGACCCTGCGGGGAGTCCAGTGGTCCCTGCCCTTCAGGGACGGACCGCCCGGAGTTGGGCCCTGTGGTGTGCCAGGTACAGTGATGCCCGCCCGCACGAGGGCCGGCTGCTGCCCCATGGTGGGCGTGGCTGGGAGAGAAACATGGTGGCTAGGCCTGGGGACCAGGGACAGCTCGGCACGCAGGGTGCCAAGGGCAGGGGGGAGACAGTGAGGGCAGGGTGCGCTGGTCCAGCGGCCGGCAGGAGGTGGGGACCCTCAGGGGAGTCTTACCGGGACTTTCGCAGATGCTGGGGGGAGGGCGGATGAGGCTGGCTGGGGGAGGGCCCCCTCAGCGTGCAGAGGTGGGAGGGAGGGATGAGGGAGGCGGCCATGGAGCCTGCCCAGCCCGGCTTCCCCCTCCCCCGGGAACGGCCCGCCTACCTTGTGAGTGTCGCGGATTTTCCGTCTCAGCTCCACCTGCTGGTGGTGGAAGCCAGAGCGGGTGAGCACCTTCTTGTCGCTCTTGCTCTGGCCCTCAGCGCGGGCCGTGATGGCGTCTCTGCGGGCCACGGCCATCTCCATGTCGCGGATCATCTTTTCCTGCTGCCTCAGCAGCTGTCCGTGCTTGACCTGGGGACAGAGGGTGGCGGGGCTGGGGGAGGCATGGGGGTGGGACCAGGCTGTTGCCCTGTGTGTCCCGCACACCACCAGCTGGGCCAGCAGAGGGGTGGCGTGGGCTCCCCTCCACGAGAAGTGTACACGGTCATTCCCAGCTGCCAAAGCGACCTCAGGGTCATGGAACCAAGCAGCAGCCAGGGAATCCCACAGAAGTGAAGGCGAATGACTAGGCAGCAGCGGAGGGAGACTGGCCCTCCTAGGTTTTGAAAAGCACCGAAAAGTGGCAACATTCAAAGCAGTCTGACATTGGCCCAACCTCGTCCAAGTGACCAGAGAGCAGAGATGTGCATGGTGAATGTGGGGAGGTAGTCTGTATCAAGGAGGCCTTTCTATTCAGTGAGACACGCACAAGCTATTTAATAGCCCTTGTAGATGTAACTGACTCCCAGTCTCTAGGAGAAAGGAGAGACGCCTGCTCCTGCTAAACCCCAAATAAATCCCAGGTGCATTCGTTGGTGGTGGTGGTGCCATGGAGTCGTCTCCAACTCATAGCGACCTCATGTGCGGCAGAACGAAACACCGCCCCGTCAGGTGGATCCGAGATCTAAGTAAACGTGAGCAACTGAGAAAACAAACTGTGGGGAAAGAAACCCCGGGCGGGGTGTCAAGGCGACCACGTGACTAGAGACTGGATCTGCAGCAGACACGACAGACGGCTTAACAACCCCAGTCGAGGAAGCAAACCCACTGCCATCGAGTCAACTCTGGCTCAGAGTGACCGCCACTGGGTTTCCAAGGCAGTACATCCTTACAGAAGTACATTGCCCCCATCTCCCATCCACCCAGTCGCTGGTGGGTTTGAACTACCAGCCTTCTGGTTAGCAGTCAGATGCCTCAGGCAATGATTGTTAGGAAGTAAGAGAAATTGCCCAAGAGAAAACTCAACCACAGATACGAGTAGTGGATTCACAGAAGACGCAATGCGGATGACAACAGACACGCACGTGCCAACTCGTGTGCACATGTACACGCATGCATGCACACACCAACTCATGCATGCACGTGCACACACACGCATGAATCCATGCACCAACTCATGCATGCACGTGCATGTGCCAACTAGTACTTGCATGTGCCAACTCATGCATGCATGCACATGCACACACATGCATGCACATGCCAGTTCATGCACACCTGTGTGCACATATGTACCACACGTGCACATGAGCGTTCATGTGCACAGATGCCCAGCTCCCCCTTTGGGTAAGCACAGAAGCCCAAATCCACAGGCCCTTTCAAAGTGACTTGTCAAAGCTTCCGGGGATGGGTAACAAGCTCAAAATGAGCTTAGCAAAGCCACCCAAACCAAGTTAACAAACAGAAACCAACTGTAGTTCTATGTATTAGCCACGAGCACCTGGAAACCGAAATCTAAAAACTACCACACTCACAACAGCCCAAAAAGGAACATGGAAGACTAGGCATACATCTAAGAAAACGTGGACTGAGAACTAAACTCCCGACGAAAGAGATCGAAGCCCTAACTAGTGGGGAGAGAGGCCGGTGGGCGCGACCCGGGATGCGGGCGAGTGACAGAGACCTGTGCACCTTATCATTAGCAATGTGGACCACCCACGACAGTGCAGCGTGTAACTTGCTCATTTTATCATTCTCAGATATTTGTTCACAGATGTTTCCAGCCCCTAAAGACAAATAAAGATTGGATTTATAAAGATGGTGATAACAAAGGCAATAAACGAAACTTAAAAAAAGAGTTATCTGGCTTATGTCAGAACTGACTCAGGACAGAGTCGTTGGAAGTCGGGAAGCACCTGCCTGTGCCCGTGGTTGGAAACAGGCTGTTCAGATGTTCCTTCTCCCCACACTGACCTATAGATTTAGTGCACCCTGGTCACAGTCCTGCGGGAGTATTTGTAGAAACCGAGAAGCTGATTTTAAAATGCGTGTGGAAAGGCACAGGGTAGAGAACAGCCTACACATCTGACAAAGAAGGAAGCTGAAGGAATGACCTGCCTGTGAAGCGGCAGTCACCATGGCAGCCTGGTACCGGGGAAAGAAGGGACACCCACTAGTGAGCCCAGAAGGAGCCCCCCACAGATCTGCTCGGCTGACTCTTGGCAAGGGCACAGAGGCCACTCCGTCGGGGAGCGACTGTCTTTCAGTCCGGGCTGCTGGGCCAGTGAGATGTCCACACACAGAGACAAGAGCTGCACCCACAACTCATACCACACACAGAACACATCATAGCCTCAATTTAAACCTAAAAGGAAGAAACTTCTAGAAGAGAAACTCCCTGTGACCTTGGGCTGGGCAAAGACTTCCACGCCACAACGCCAAAGCACAGTCTATAGGATGAGCTGAGCGCCTGCATCTATCCCAGAGGAAACTCGCACATGCTGTCCACTAAAGGAAAGACTCAGACTCGAGGGGTACCCTAGGGTGCGGTCCACGAGCTACACTCTGGAAAAGCCCGGACTGCGGGCATGCAGACTGGTGGCTGGGGTGCAGGGAGGCTTGACTACAAAGGGCACGAGGGAATTTGGGGGTGTTAGGGATTCTACATGTCAACGTGGTGGCGGTTACTGATTAGACACATTTGTCAAAACTCAGGGGACTGTACACCAGGAACAGTGGCTTTTGACTTGTTTAAATCTGTCAACTAAAGTAAGTTATTTACAACGATCAAAAGGTGGAGACAGCCCACATGTCCATCACCAGAAGAGTGGGTAACCAAGTGTGGTCCGTCCATACACTGGAAGGTGACTCATCATACAGAGAAATGACGTTGTGAACGGCCACAGCACGGGTGAGCCTGGACAGCCTCATGCCGAGTGAAGGAAGCCGGACACAGGACACACACCGAAGGGCTCTGTTTCCAGGAAAGAACAGTGGGCAAGGGCAGAGGCAAAAGCGGTTACCAGGGGCCGGGGAGGGGGCAGGGGGACTTCAACAGAAATGTTTTGAAAAATAAAAGACCTGCAGACTGACAGTGTACTTGGCAGTGGGTTCCTAGAGCGACAACACCCAGAGCTGTAGGGGTGGATGGAGCTCAACGCTCATCCTCACGGACCTTCTGGAAAATAATCTGGCAGATTCTATCAAGAATTTACACTCTTTGACTCGCTTATCCCACTTTTGGGAGTTTAACCCAAACCACACCCACTGCTGTGGAGTCCATTCCAACTCACAGCGCCCCTAGAGGACAGAGTGGAACTGCCCACAGGGTCTCCAAGGCTGTCAGTCTTCACAGAAGCAAAGCCCAAACCACACCCA
>NW_006921605.1:2944834-2949553 GCF_000298275.1 Orycteropus afer afer
GTGGGGGAGGGTAGGCCTTGTCTGTGTGTTTGGACAGGGTGTCTGGGAAACCCTGAGGAGGGGCTGACGTGGCCTTCGTGCCCCTTGTGGTGGGAGCCTGGCAGCTGCACCCGTGCCTGGCTTCTGTAGTTTGAGAAGTCAGTTACGTGGAATACTGTGCAACGTGTTAAAAACAAAAGCCACTTCTCAGCGGCGTTTGCATTTTGGTCTTAAGGGCGGCGCAGTCACCCCGTTGATGTGAAGTCGCCCCACTGGGACTAACCCGCCCCTGTTCATCCTCACGGCCCCGCCCTCATCTAAGGACGACCTGCATAATTTGATTACCCGCCTCTTTCAAACCTGCCCCTTACGGGTAATGACATCTAGCTAACGCCGCCTGGGGAGCGTGGGTTCCTATCCCTGTTACTGGGTGAGACTCTCGTCGCCGACTCTGGGGTATGGCTGCTGGGTGGGTTGTGGCGCTCAAGCTCACAGCATGACGTCGTTGAGGCTCTGGTTGCCCACAGGCAGGGTGAAGCAGCACATGGTGAGACAACACGCCCTTGCACGTGTCCCCGGTGGCTGTATTCTGGGCAGTGAGCGCAGAGGCTGCAGATCCTGACCCACGGGAGGTCAGGAGCAGCAGAGGACTGACCTGGGCTGGCCGGGGCTCTCTGGTGCCCTCCCTGGAATCGCATGCACGGCTACTGGCCGAGGCGGTCACTGGTCAAGGTGGCCAGCGCACTCCGCCAGGTCCCAGGGCCATGAGAGGGCTCCCACGAGGTTCCGCCCGCCAGGCCACACCATGCCCACTAGGCCCACACACTGCCCCCACACCCTTCCCACCAGCCACCCACCAGGCTCCCCTGCATCTCCGTCCTCTAGGGCCCACCTACAGGCCCCACCCCATCCACCAGGCTCCTCTTGCCCATTTGGACCCCCACCAGACCTCCCTCCCACACCCTCTCCCAGAAGGGGCTCCCATCCCATAGGCCCTGGCCACACCCACCAGGTCACTGCCCAGGCCCTCCAAGCCCCCTCCCACCAGGCTCCCCCATCACCTCTCGTTAGGCCCCACCCACGAGCCCCGCCCCTGCCCTCTAGGCCCCGCCCACAACCATTATCCCTAGAGACCACGCCCCTCCAGGCCCCGCCCCACCTCCAGGCCCCGCCCCACCACTCAGACCCCGCCCCAGAGGCCCCGCCTACACCCTCACCTTCATCCGGTGGATCTCCGCCTTCATGGCTCGGATCTCGGCCTGGCCAGTCTCAGAGTCCACCGAGGCGCGCATCTCTTTTGCCAGTTGGATCTTTTTCTCCCAAAGCATGATTTGGTGCCTTCAGAGGTGGGAGAAGCAGTTAGGGCTGGGGAACTGAGGCACGCCCTCCCCGCTCCACTCACCGCGGGTCCTGAAGGCGTTGCCACGCCCCTCCCCCCGGGACCACGCTGTGCATCTCAGCGTCAGGGCGCCGGGCTGTGCACTGTGTCTGAGCTGCGTCAGCGCGGCTTCAGGTTTTGTGTGTGATGGGGCAGGTACTTGGGGTCTGGGCGCGCTCAAACACGTTTCCCACATAGATTAGGGGTAACCCTTCTCTGGACACGCGCGCAGGCTGCATAGGCGCGGTCTGCTTTCGAACAGCGCGGGAAACCTGGATAAAACAATCCCATTTTTGTAAAAGAAACTAAGGAGATATACACACACCCTGGGGGTTCTGGGAAGGAAGCCCCAGACTGACCAGTCTGCCCAGGGCCCTGTCCTTTAAACACTGACAGTCGGCCTGTGTGACTTTCATAATCACACAGCACACAGAAATAATATTTTCCAAAAGTTTGTCTCTAAGAAAGCCCTTCGCGTTAGTGGGGATGGGGGCGGCCCTGACGTGCCCGGCCGGCGCGCGGGCGGCCTGTTAGCGGTGACGCTGGGGCCCACGTGTGCTGAGGCGGACTCACTCGGCCTCCACCAGGCTGTTGAGGACGGCAGTCTTCTCCTCGTTGAGCTGGTCCAACTTCTCCTGCATCTCGGTGCTCTCCCTCTCGGAGGCCTGGGTTGGAGAGGGCGGGTGACAGCTGGGGGACCTCTAGGGAGGGAGCCCCGTGGGACCCCGAGGTCATTTCCCTCCCGCCCCATCTGGATGCAGGGCTACAGGCCAGACTTCTGGCACTGCCACCAGCAGCCCCCCAGAACGTGGAGCTGTGTCCCTGTGGCAGTGCCCCATGGTGGACACGCATGCCGGGCCTGCGCCCGCCCACCATCGCCTGGGCCAGGGCCCTGAGGATGGCTCTCTGGATCTGGGAAGCCAGTGGGCAGGACAGAGGGCACACGGGGGTGGGGCGTGGTGGCCGGGGTCGCCCAACCTTGAGCGCGCGCACGAATTCGTTCTCCGTCAGCATGGTGACCTGCTGCAGCTCCTCGGAGCTGCACCGGTTCTTGTTCATCAGCGTGTTCAGTTGCTTCAGGTCGTTGTCCAGGTCCTTCATGTGCCGCTCAATCTCCTTCTTCTCCTTCTTCTCCTGCGTGATCTTGTCTGCCGCAGAGAGCAGAGACTCAGAGGGACAAGGCTCAGAGGCCACAGAGCAGAGACTCAGAGGGACAGGGGGCCTGGGGCTCACAGGACACAGAGCAGAGACTCTGCGTGTCCCAGGGCTTGGGGGCCTCTCAGGGCCACGTTTCGGAAGTCCAGCCGGGCCTTTGCTCCCTGAGGTTCCCATTGCCCCACTGTCCTTCCTGGTGCCCCATAAATGCAAACAAACCCGGTTCCATGAGCTGACTCTGACTCACAGGGACCCCGTGTGTGTCAGAGCAGAGCTGGGCCCCATGGGATTCAGGGCTGAGTTTTGAGAGGTCTCCGGGCTGTTTTTCTGGGTGGACTCGAACCCCCAGCCTTTGGGTTAGCAGTGGGTGCGCTGATCGTTCGCACCACTCAGGGCCTCCTGATGCCCCCTCCTCTCCCCTAAATCACGCCACTGCCAGAGGCCAGAGGGGACCGTGTCTTCTCCCAACCGCGATTTGCAAAGCCTGGTTCTTCTCAGGACTGGAGGAGCCCATGCATGGACGGCACACAGGAGAGAGGCATGGTGATGCCATGGCAGGTGCTGGCCTGTCCAGTGTGAGCCCTTGGCCCGTGGTGCAAACATTACAGTCTCCAAGAAAGGGCCTGGGGCCCTGTGTCCCTTCCTCCCCATGCAAAGAACCCAGTCTCCAACACACAGAGCAAGGTGGCCCCAAACAGGGCAG
Source organism: Orycteropus afer afer (assembly GCF_000298275.1). Taxonomy (NCBI): domain Eukaryota; kingdom Metazoa; phylum Chordata; class Mammalia; order Tubulidentata; family Orycteropodidae; genus Orycteropus; species Orycteropus afer. The sequence goes on from NW_006921605.1 coordinate 2,948,050, forward strand.
TAGGCCACAGGAGCTGGGGACAGAGGTGGGTGTTTGACGTGTCCAAGCAGAGAGGGTCGGGACCAAAACCAAAATACCAAACTCACTGCCGTCAAGTAGGATCCGACACAGCGACCCCTCCTTGGGTTTCTGAGGCGGTATCTCTATGGAAGTAGATTGCCCCATCTTCCTTCTGAAGAGTGGCTGGTGGGTTTGAACCGCCAGCCTTTTGGTTAGCAGTCAAGTGCCTTAGGCACTGCGCCACCAGAGCTTCTGGGTAGAGACCACAGGCAGCATTTTCTGCCCAAGGGGTGGGACCTGGAGGGCCCTCATGGCCAGGCTGTCCCACGTGGACCATAACCAGGACCCGATGGAACCGAGTAGGTCTCAGCGGTGACTATGGGCGATCGTGACCCACACTGCTGTTCTCCTCCTGCCATCATGGCCTTTGGGAGACCAAGCGCGCTCATGGTATAGTGGTTAAGGCATTTGGCTGCTAACCAGAAGCAGCTGTTGGAACCCAGCAGCCACTCCTCAGGAGAAACACGAGGCAGTCTGCTTCCATGAAGATGGACACGCTCGGAAACCCCGCGGGGGCAGTTCCACCCAGCCCTGCAGGGTCACGGTGAGTCACAGCTGACTCAACGGCAGTAGATTTGGGGGTTTGAATACAACCTGGGGAGGCAGGGGTGGGGCCGTGGGACAGTCACGAAATTCATCTCTGAGAGCAGGGAGTGCCCGGTGGGGCTTGTGGCTCTTTGCACAGGGGTGCTGCCAGGGATGGGCCTGTGTCCCCCAAATGTGTGTTGGAGTCCTTGCCCCTATTCCTGTGGCGTGATGCTGTTTGGGAAGAGGGGTTTCGTTGTACAATGAGGTCGTAACATTCTCTGCTGGGAAGAGGGGTTTCCTTGTACGTTAAGGAGGTCGTAACATTCTCTGCGTGACGGGATGGACAAGAGCAGCGGGAAGGACAGAGGAGGAGCTGGGCCAGCGCTGTGTCCCTGACGGTGCGTAGTATGGAAAGGCCGGGGAGAAAGGGCCCACCACTAGAGAAAGTCATCAATGTCCCTGAATTGTGCACGTAGGTGTTGACGTGGGGTGTGCTGTTATCAAAGAAATAAGGTAAAATAAACCGATCCCCACCCCTCCAAGGCGTGTCTCTTCCCTCGGGAGCAGCGCGCTACAGACCCGTCTGTGCACCCACCCATTCCGCCCGCGGACCCATCCGCTCCGTCCCCATCTCTGGGGGTGTGTCTCCTCCCCCAACGGTGGGCCGAGCGCTACAGACCTGTCCTGTGCACCCCCGTGTTCCGCCCGCGCACCCACCCGCTGCGTCCCCGCCTCTGGAGGCGTGTCTCCTCCCTGCGCATGCCCTGCGCACGCCGCTCGCACACCCACCCGCTGCGTCCCGCCTCTGGGGGCGTGTCTCTTCCCTGCGCATGCCCTGCGCACTCCGCCCGCACACCCACCCGCTGCGTCCCGCCTCTGGGGGCGTGTCTCCTCCCTGCGCATGCCCTGCGCACTC
>NW_006921605.1:2949653-2968371 GCF_000298275.1 Orycteropus afer afer
CCCACCCGCTGCGTCCCGCCTCTGGGGGCGTGTCTCCTCCCTGCGCATGCCCTGCGCACTCACTCTCTATGCGCAGTTTCTTCTGCTCCATGATGCGGATCTCCTTCTTGAACATGTCCAGGCTCGCCAGCTGCTCCTCGCGCTCCTGGGTGACCTTGACCATCTCCTGTTGCAGGCGCAGCCAGCTCACCTGGGCCTGGATCACACTGGTGTTGTGCTCCTCGATCAGCCTCGTCAGCCTCTTGATCTCCAGTTCCAGGGGCCCCACCTCTTCCCCCTGCAAGTGGTATTCAGAGGCTGAGTTAGCCTCCTCGTGCTCAGTAAGGTGGAGGGTCAGCGAGGAGGGGAAGGCCCTCAACGAGATGGACTGACACCGTGGCCACAACGACGGGCTCCGGCGTGGAGAGGACTGTGAGGCTGGCGGGACCGGGCAGAGTTTCGTTCTGTTGCGTTTGGGGCCGCTAGGAGTGGGAGCCGACTCGGTGGTGCCTACCGACCACCACGGAGATGAAGACACACGGGGAGACAGACGACATGGGAAGATGACCTACGAACCGAGAACGGCGAGGAACGGCCGGGGCTGCCAGAAGCTGAGGGGACGAGGGGGGCTCTTCCCCCGGAGTGGGCAAAGAGAGAGCCTGATTTGGTCCTCCAGCCCCTAGAACGAAATTTCTATTCTTTAAGCATGCACCCCAAAATACAGCCTTCCTCTTCTCTGAGGCCCCCCTTTTAGTTGGTGGGAGCCCCAGGGTAATGAACCTGTATGAAGGTTGGTTAATTTATTCTGAAGGTTTCAGATGGGCCCTAGGCAGGGCTAGGGACCCCACACTGTGTTCACTGCCTCACAGCGCCCAGGCATGTGCCACAGGACAGACTGGTGTTGGGGGGCTCTGGAATCCCCTACAAAGCCACTAGGAGCAGGGGCAGGGCAGGGGCAGGGCAGGCCAACTTGCTCCCCAAAGGCTTTGAAAGTTGCCTTTGTAACAGCAGACAAGTCAAGTCACAGAGTCCACGCAGGATTTGAAAAGCCTAGTGGCCGGGTCTATGTAGGTGGTCCCCCAGCCGCCCCCTACACCCTGGGGCTTATAGCCCTGGGGTGAATCCGGTTAATGGATGAGACACGCCCATAGGACACATCACCTAGGGCTGAGGTCAGCGTTAGCTGGTCCACCCTGGCCCGCCTGTCTACCAGCGGAAGAGCAACGCCCCATAGCAAGGCTCTGGAATTGAAATTCCAGCACCTTGAGCCCCGTCCTAGTGCACAGGGCACGCCGGCCACGCCCACTCGTCTCCTGTTGTCTGCGCAGCGGAGAGCTGCGCCCCATGGGTTTTCAGTGGCTGGGCTTTCAGGGAGCGGACGGCCAGGCCTTTCCTCCAAGGCGCCCCTGGGTGGGTTAGCAGCCCAGCGCCTCATTGTTCGCAACACCCAGGGACTCTGCCTGCGCTTGAGTTCCCAGACTAAGAGCTTCCTGGGATGAGCACTAGGCATGGACATCACCCTCAGGGGCCTGTCGGCTTTCTCTCGGCCCAGGGTGGGGCCTCTCTCCCAGCCCAGCCTGTGAGTTAGGGGCTCTCTCCCGGCCCAGGCTTTGGGGGGGGCTCTCTCCCGGCCCGGCCTGTGGGCGGGGGCTCTCTCCCGGCCCGGCCCAGGATGTGGGCGGGGCTCCCTCCCGGCCCGGCCCGGCCTGTGGGCGGGGTGCTCTCTCCCGGCCCGGCCTGTGGGCGGGGTGCTCTCTCCCGGCCCGGCCTGTGAGTTAGGGGCTCTCTCCCGGCCCGGCCCAGGATGTGGGCGGGGGCTCTCTCCCGGCCCGGCCCAGGATGTGGGCGGGGCTCTCTCCCGGCCCGGCCTGTGAGTTACGGGCTCCCTCAGGGCACGGCCTGTGGGTGGGGCCTCTCTCCCGCCCGGCCTGTGAGTTACGGGCTCTCTCCCGGCCCGGCCTGTGGGCGGGGCTCCCTCAGGGCCCGGCCTGTGGGCGGGGTGCTCTCTCCCGGCCCGGCCTGTGGGCGGGGCTCCCTCCCGGCCCGGGGCGGCTCTCACCCCCAGCTCGGAGACCATCTGCTCCAGCTGCTTGTTGAAGCTGTTGATGAGCTCCTGCTTCCTCTCGATCTGGATGGTGCGCCGGGAGATCTCGTTCTCGCTATTGGTGATGAGGTCGTTAAGCCTCTTCACCTCCTTGTCCAGCTCACCCAGCGTCCTCTGGTGCATGTCCAGCCGGCAGTGGGTGTTGGTGATGTTCAGGGTGGTCTGGGCGATGTCGCCGTCAATTTTGGAAAGATGTGTCACCTGCGTTGTAAGAGGAACGTCTGAGCTCTTCTGGTTCTTCCAGCAGCCTGCGGCGCACAGGCCTGGCTTAGCGTCTCCTCTAACATCCGCACGTTTGTCTGGAGAGAGTCCAGTGAGTGTCCGACAGGAGTCGGCTTTGTCTCCTGCTAGAGGAGGGCCTACCTAACACAGTGACGCCTATAACTAAGACACAGGGGACACTGTTGCCTTTTCTTATGAAGCAGGTAGTGACACAGCAGGGGAGAGTCCCAGTGGTGCAAACGGTTAGCACACTCGCTGCTCACTGAAAGGCTGGCAGGTCGAGTCCACCCAAGGCGCCTCGGAAGAAAGGCCTGGTGACCTGCTTCCACAGATCGGCCACGAAAACCCGTGCAGCACGGTGCTCTGACAGCCACGGGGTGGCCCTGAGTCGCAGTGGACTCAGCCCTGGCCCACAGAGCATGGTTCTCTGACACCCATAGGGTGGCCCCGGGTCATGGTGGACTCAGCAGCCTCTGGTCTAACCCACGTTGTAGGGACACGTGAGTGTGGAGATGAGGGAAAGGGGGACAAAGCTCGTCACCTGTAATTCGGCTGTATAGTCATGCTCCACGCGGGGTCTGTCCTTCCCTCTAGTTTTCACATACAGCCGAAAACAAAAGCAAAACGCAAGAAAACGAAACCCCCCGTGGGATCCCAGCTCTGCACAGTGGCTTGTGACCTGCTTTGTAAGAAATCATGTCTGACATTTTTGTGTCCTGTCCATTTAACGGCTGTGCGATAGTCTGCTGTGTGGCTGCAACAGTGTCTGAGCAAGACCTCGCTGCCCTTTGTTCCCCCACTGGGCAGCCCTCTGCCGGCCCATCACGGCTCTAGGCACGTGGTATCGTGCCCTCTCGCACCTGGCAACCTACCGTAAATATTCCTGCTGGACAGGGCCCTGCAGGAGACACTCGAGGACCACCTCTTTTATGTCTCAGTTATGGGCCACATCACCCTACACGTTACTGAAAAGCTGGACCGTCCCGCAGAGTGGATCCTACAGTGCGGTATGATCTGGACCAGGGTCAGGGGTCGTGACCCCTGGGCTTGGGGGCACCCTCGGGTCACTGGTGGGCCAGACCATCGGCCCTGTGGGAGGAGCTGAGGCCTCTCAGTGGCCCTCCTGCCACCCTGGAGGCCTGACAGCCCGTCCCTGTTGGCTCTTTCGGTGAGAATGACAGATTACTTCGTGGACAGAGGATTTACTGTAAGATATTTGGGAGAAGAAAAAGTGACAAGTCACAGTCCAGCATCTGTTGCTCCCAGCGCTACAGTGCAGCCAGACGCATTTGGGAACGGGGACATGGGGATGGCATGGGGACGGGTCCAGGATGGGGTCAGGGTCTTCCCGTTGCCTCTGCTCTGGGCACACAGCCTCCCCTGGAGTCGCCTCAGCTCCCCCATCTCTGCGTTTCTAACTTACCGCCCAGCCTCTCCCCGTCCACACTGCCATCGGCTCCCACTCCCGGCCTCAGCTCTCCCAGTCCCTGGGTTCCTACCAAGTCCCTGCCCTTCCCACGGGCCATTCCAGCTCCTCCTCCCAGAGCACCTGCTGACTGTGTCCCCACCTAGCCTTGGGGACGGCCACCACATGACTCTGTTCCTACACCTGAGGCTTCAATGCCCAGAGCCTGCCCCGCTGGGGACAGAAGCCTCCAGCCTCATGGCCCTCGGCCCCTCTGAGCTTGGCTACCCTGCTCTCCTTCTTACCAAGGTCGTCCAAGGTCATCCAAGGGGCCAGCCCTTCCTGGGCTTCACCCTGCCGGGTGGCTCTGTTCCTAAGTTCACAGACAGTGGGACCCTCGCCCCTCTGGGTCCCCTGTTGGCATTTCACACCCACTGTGCCCAGCTAGATGAGCCAGAGCACTGGCTGTCCCCTCCCTAGGGTCCGTTCCCAAGCTGTCTCCTCCCCTTGCTGAGCCTGGCCTCCCCGCAGGGCATCAGCACCGCCCCCAAGTTAACTGACACCCCACGCTGACTGGGCCCGGCCTCCCTCTGGGCCCCATCTCCGCCCCTTCCCAGATATGGCCCTGGGCTTTCGAGCGAGGAAGTGGTGTCCCCTTCCCAAGACACTCCACTTCCACCTGGTGGGATGACGCCCAGTCCCTCCCCCAGCACTCGGCACTGCCCTCTGCTGGAGGTCGGTGGTAACCACATGACCTTAGCGAGTGACCCAGGATGGGCAGGGGCCTGGGGGAAGGAAATAAGACCTAAGAGGGTTTGTCTCTCTTGGTGGCATTACAGCTGTCTCTGATATTTCCACTTTTCTGTACTTTCCAGGTGTCCTACCATTCAGACATATTGCTCCTACGATGGGTGAAACATGGAAAATGGACTGAAAAAAAAACAAAACTCACTGCCACTGAGTCAATCCCGATTCATAGTAACCCCTCCTTGGGTTCCCGAGGTGGGCGGTCTCTCTACGGAAGTAGATGCCCGATCTAAACATACTAAAGCCCTGCTCTGCCCGCCTGTCCGTCCTGCTGCCGGCTGCCGACCAGTCCATTCCAACTCCCAGGGACCCCATGTGCGACCCCACATGCGCGGACTAGAACCGCTCCCCAGGTCTCCGAGGCTGGGGCCTCTCACAAGCATCGCTGGGCCTGTTTTGGCTGGTAGTTGAGTGCTTACCTGTTTGGGCCACCCAGGGGCTCCTTCCCCAGGCCCAGACTGCAGTGGAAACAAACACAACCAACCCCGTCGCTGTCCAGCTGATTTGGACTCGTGGTGAGCCCACGTGTGTCAGAGCAGAGCTGCGCTCTGGGGAGCTTCCATGGCTGAGGTCAGTTGGTCACCAGGCCTATCTCCCAGGCCCTCAGGGGGACTCGAACCTCCAGTCTTTGGGTCAGCAGCTCAGTGTGCTGTTTGCACCACCCACTGGAAGCGACCTCACGTGCAGAGGAGAGCCGCTCCACTGGCTTCACGAGGCTGGGCCCTGCAGGCAGGTCACCTGGGCGTCGCTGGGTGGCTTTGAAGCAGCCACCTCTCTGCTGGTGGTTACGTGCTGACCCATTTGCGCCGTCCAGGGACTCGCCCCTGTGTGTCACCGAGTCGATTCCGACGCACAGAGACCCCATGTGACAGAGGAGAACTGCCTCACAGGGTTTCCTAGGCTGTGAGCTTTCTGGGAGCAGATTGCCAGCTCTGTCTCTTGTAGAGCCAGCGGGTGGGTTTGAACCACCAACCTTTCAGTTAACAGCTGAGCTCTTAATTTGAGCCACCCTGGGGCCTAAACAAACTAAAACCAAACTCCGTGCTGTCAGATCTTATTTATAGCGACCCCTCCCTAGGTTTCCGAGGTGGTATCTCTAAGGAAGTAGATTGCCCGATCTTCCTTCTGAGGAGTGGCTGGTGGATTTGAACCACCAGCCTTCTCATTAGCAGTCAAATGCCTTAGGCACTACGCCACCAGAGCCTCTGGGTAGAGACCACAGGCAGCATTTTCTGCCCAAGGGGTGGGACCTGGAGGGCCCTTGTGGCCAGGCTGACCCCCATGGGCCCATAACCTGGGGCCTGGAGGGGGCCTCTTCCTGTAGCCTTTCCGGCTGAGGGGCGGGACTTCCTGCCCGCCTGCACGTCGGGGCCGCTGTTGGGTGTGGGGGCTGCATACCAGGTTGGTCTTTTCCTTCTGCAGCTTGACGATGAGCTGGGTGAAGTACTTGGCCATCTTGTTGGAGGTCATGTGCTCCTGCAGCTTCTCCAGGATGGAGACCTCCATCTTCCGCCTCGTGTCCAGCTCGCTCTGCACGGTTTGGGTGATGGCCTGCAGCTCCGCCAGCACCGCTGTGTGCTCCTGGAAGAGCCGAGAGGTGGAAGCTGTTAGGGGGGCACCGCCACAGGCCGACAGCAGCGTGGAGGGCCTGGGGGGCATGGCGGCACCTGGTGGGCCCTGCCCAGGGTGTCCTCGGTGTCCTGCAGGGCCAGCCGGTAGGTGTTGAACTCGTTCTGCAAGGCCTCCTGCTTGGCCAGGCACTGGGCGGTCAGCTTCCGCATGAGGCTGGCCTCGGTCTCCACCCGGTTGAGGATGCCGGCCAGCTTCTCGTTCTTTTCCTCCTCCTTCATGATGGATTTCTTGTAGGCTTCGATCTCCCCGTCGATGGACTTGACTTGATGCTGGCATCCGCTGCCGAACCGAGAGAGCAGAGCTCAGAAAATAAACGTGCGTGTCTGCCCCCCGCAGGCGCCTCACGGACCGGCATCCCATGCAGAGAGGAACTGGAAACAAGCTCCTTCCGACGGAGCCGGATCGGGGCTGCTGTCCAGTACAGCGGCAGGATGTGCCCACGGGGGACCCACTTAGCCGTCTGTGATTATGGGGAGGGGAAGGGAGGAACCAACACCACAGCCAGGCACCGTGGCCAAGGTCAGCTCAGAGCGCTGGGCTATGGTGGTGTGTCCATGCAATCCAGCCCCGTTGTGCTGTTGTTGTTAGGGGCTGTCGAGTCGGTTCCGGCTCAGAGCACCCCACGCGACAGAACGAAACATGGCCCATTGCTGCACTATCCTCACAAGCGTCGCTATGCTTGATCCACCGTTGAAGCCACTGTGTCGGTCCTGCCCATTGCAGGGCTTCCCCTTGTTCACTGACCCTCTACCGAACACGATGTCGTCCTCCTCCAAGGACTGACCCCTCCTGATCACGTGTCCAGGGCACATGAGATGAAGACTCACATCCTCGCTTCTAAGGAGCAATCCAGCTGCAGTTCTCCCAAGACAGATCTTTGGAATACTATTTGGCAGTGAAAAGGGACAAACCTCTGACCTTGCAATGCCAATGAGTCTTGGAAGCACTATGCTATGTCAGAGAAGCCAGAGACCCAAAGCTAGGTCTGTGTGCTCCATTTATAGCCATTCTAGAAGGCCCAGAGCTATGGAGGCAGCAGATGGGTGTGTGGTGCCAGGGCCGGGAGGCGGAGGGAAGGCACTGGCTTTTGGAGTGAAGGGAATGCCCTATAGGGTGAGGGTCCAGTGGGTGACTGCCTCTGCCTACATGCCAGAGATCACTGAACTGTTAAAAAAATCATGCCCCCGATCTCACCGTTCTTTGCCGAATGGTCCCTCCCCTGTTAGCAAAGACTGGCTGCATAACGTGAGGACCGTGACCTGTGTCCCTGAGTTGCATGTGTAGAGATGGTTGAGATGGCATGTTTTGCTGTGTGCATTTTCAGGAACAGAAAACCACACATTTTTAAAATGAAACAAAAAGGATAAATTGTAGTCTATGTAAGTTATCCCCAATAAGCCCAACTTCAATAAGTGACTCATTTTCTGGGTAGTGGCAGCCTTACAGGTGTCTGAAACTCGACAGCAAAAAGACTTTTACAAACACAGTTACAGGCTGGGTGACGGTATTCTGAATGCCGCTTACGATGCACGCATGTGGAGATGCCGCCACTTACGACACATACATGAAGGGAAGAGGCTGCGAGTAATCAAAGTGCTGATAAGGCTGCGTGCCACCAACGGGGACAGAGCAGGGACACTTTTAAACCCTCTCCCTGTCTGTCCTGGCTCCTGTGCTGGGGTCGCTTAGCCTGGAGGAAAACTATTTTAAAAAAATGAATGCAAAACTTAAAAACTTCCTCGCTATTAGGCGCTGCTAGGAAAGAAGTTCCGTAAGGCTAAAACCTCATGAATAGCAGGGAAAGCGGTCTGATATATCACTGGACAACTTTATGAACAGCCCTGAAACACTGTCCAATATAGGGCCAGAAGATGAGCCCATCAGGCCAGAAGGCACTCAAAGCACGACTGGGGAGAGATGACTCCTCAGAGTGGAGACGACCGTGATGATATGGATGGAGCACAGCTTTTGGGACCTCCACTGGTTGATGTGGCACATGTCAAAATGAGAAGAAACAGCTGCAAACATCCACTGATAATCAGAACGTGGTATGTATGAAGTATGAACCTAGGAAAACTGGAAGTTGTAAAAAATGACATGGAACACATAAAGATTGATATTCTAGGCATCAGTGAGCTCAAATGGACTGGTTTGGGCCATTTTGAAGCAGGCAACCATATGATCTACTATGCAGGGAATGACAAATTGAAAAAGAATGGCGTGGCATTCATCGTCACAAAGAACGTTTCAAGATCTATCCTGAAGTACAATGCTGTCTGTGATAGGACAATATCCATATGCCTACAAGGAAGAGCAGTTAAAACTACTATTATTCAATTTATGCACCAACCACCAAAGCCAAAGATGAGGAAACTAAAGATTTTTACCAACTTCTGCAGTCTGAAATTGACCAAATATGCAATCAAGATGTGTTAATTATCACTGGTGACTGGAATGCAAAAGTTGGAGACAAAGAAGAATCACCAGTAGCTGGAAAATATGGTCTTGGTGACAGAAATAATGCTGGAGATTGCATGACAGAATTTTGTAAGACCAATGACTTATTCATTGCAAATACCTTTTTTCAACAACATAAGTAATGGCTATACACGTGGACTTCACCAGATGGAACATACAGGATTCAGATTGACTACATCTGTGGTAAGAGGCAATGGAAAAGCTCAATATCTTCAGCCAAAACAAGGCCAGGAGCTGACTGTGGAACGGACCATCAACTGCTCATATGCACGTTCAAGTTGAAGTTGAAGACAATTAAAACAAGTCCACGAGAGCAAAAATATGACTTTGATAATATCCCACCTGAATTTAGAGACCATTTAAAGAATACATTTGATGCATTGAACACCAATGACTGAAAACCAGAGGAATTGTGGGATGGCATCAAGAACATCATACATGAAGAAAGCAAGAGGCCATTAAAAAGACAGGAAAGGAAGAAAAGACCAAAATGGATGTCAGAAGAGACTCTGAAATTTGCCCTTGAGTAGAGAGTAGCTAAAGCAAGTGGAAAAAATGATAAGATAGAAGAGCTAAACAGATTTCAAAGAACAGCTCAGCAAACAAAGCCAATTACTATAATGAAATGTGCAAAGACCTGGTGTTAGAAAACCAAAAGGGAAGAACACACTCGGCATTTCTCAAGCTGAAAGAACTGAGGAAAAAATTTAAGTCTCAAGTTGCAACATTGAAATATTCTATCAGCAAAATATTGAATGATGCAGGACATCAAGAGAAGATGGAAGGAATACACAGAGTCACTGGACCAAAAAGAACTGGTCAATGTTCATCCATTTCAGGAGGTGCCACATGATCAAGAACCAGTGGTGCTGAAGGAGGAAGTTGAGGCTGCACTGAAAGAATTGCCGAAGAACAAGGCTCCAGGAATTGACAGGATACCCACTGAGATGTTTCAACAAACGGATGCCCTGCTGGAGGCACTCACTCGGTTATGCCAAGAGATTTGGAAGACAGCTACCTGGCCAACTGACTGGAAGAGATCCATATTTATACCCATTCCAAATAAAGGTGATCCCACGGATTGTGGAGATTATCGAGCAATGTCATTAATATCACACACGATAAAATCTTGCTGAACATAATTTAAAAATGGTTGCAGCAGTATATTGACAGAGAGCTTTCAGAAGTGCAAGCTGGATTCAGAAGAGGATGTGGAATGAGGGATATCATTGCTGATGTTAGATCGATCTTAGCTGAAAGCAAAGAATACCCGAAAGATGTTTACTTAGGTTCTATTGACTATGCAAAAGCATTCGATTGTGTGGATCATAACAAATTATGGAGAACATTGAGAAGAATGAGGATTCCAGAACACTTGATTGTACTCATGAGGCCAGGAGGCTGTCGTTCAAACAGAACAAGGGGCTGCTTCATGGTTTAGAAACAAGAAGGGAGTGTGTCAGGATTGTATCCTTTCACCCTACTTATTCAATCTATATGCTGAGCAAATAATCCAAGAAGCTGGATTATATGAATAAGAGTGTGGCATCAGGATTGAAGGAAGACTCATTAACAATCTGCGATATGCAGATGATGTAATTCTGCTTGCTGAAAGTGAGGATGACTTGAGGCACTTACTGATGAAGACTAAAGACTACAGTCTGCAATATGAATTATACCTCAATATAAAGAAAACAAAAATCCTTGCAACTGGTCCAATAAACAGCTTCATAGTGGATGGAGAAAAGATTGAAGTTGTCAAGGACTTCATATTACTTGGTTCTACAATCAACAATGGAAGCAGCAGTCAAGACATCAGACGTCGTACAGCATTGGGCAAATCTGCTGCAAAAGACCTCTTTCAAGTGCTGAAGGGCAAAGATGTCCCCTTGAAGACTAAGGTGCACCTAACCCAAGCCGTGGTATTTTCAGTCACCTCATATACATGCGAGAGCTGGACAATGAATAAGGAAGACTGAAGAAGAGTTGATGCCTTTAGTTGTGGTGTTGGTGAAGAATGCTGAAAGTACCATGGACTGCTAAGAGTACTAACGGGTCTGTCCTGGAAGAAGTGCAGCCAAAACGCTCCTCGGAAGCGAGATGGCCAGACTTCGTCTCACCTACTTTGGTCACGTGGTCAGAAGGGACCATTCCCTGGAGAAGGATGTCATGCTTGGTAGGGTGGAGGGTCAACAAAAAAGAAAGGGAAGGCCCTCCTTGAGGAGACGGATGACGCAGTGGCTGCAATGAAGGGCTCAGGTGCAGCAAGGACCGCGGAGCTGGCGCAGGCCCGGGCGGAGGTTCGTTCTGCTGTGTGTAGGGTTGCTATGGTTGGAGACGATTGACAGCACCTGACAACAACAGGAAAGAACTGGGAAAGGCAGGTGGGATCTGGAATCTGGGATGGACACACAGGGGGAGTGGCCTGGGTCCCTGCAGGCCCCTGAGCCAGCTGCCCACAGCCAGGGCCACAGCCCAGAGGTCTGCCCCTTGAACAAGGGCTCCTGGCCAGTGGGGCGGAGACATGCCTGCTCCCGGATTTCCAGGCACAAGTGAGACAAAGGCAGGATTTTAACCATGTGATTAAATAACAGAAGTGGAGGAAATGAGGTGATGGGAAAGCCAGGTCTCTGGGGACACATAGGACACAGCCAGGTGGCCTGGAGGCAGGGACAGCAGGAGAACAGCTCAGGAGAGCTGAACAACGGGGTGTGCCTGCTTCCCGGGGTCCCCTGGGGCACAGGCCATAAGCCCGCAGAGCTGGACCCCAGTGCCACACCTTGGAAGGAACTCAGGCTGGTGACAGTCTCATTGACTGGGGGGCATTAACGCACCTGTGTGGGGCAACAGGGAAAGCTGCCCTCGGCCTGCAGGCGGCCAGTGCCTCCTTTTTTTTCAAACTGTGTAAAATACATGTAGCATGGAATTTGCCTTTTAATAACCGTTTTTAAGTGTACAATTCAGTGACGTTCATTACAACCACACTGTTGTGCAACCACCACCACTGTCCACTTCCAAACCTTTTCAACCCCAGACGGAACGCGCCCCTTGGGCAGTCACTCCCCTCCCCGTGCCGCGACCCTGACGACCACTAACAGCCGTGGTCCCAGGCGTGAGCCTGTTCTACACGGCACTGAGCGGGAGCACCCAGGCTCTGTCCCTGTGCGTCTGGCACGCGTGAGCTCTGTGTGTTCGTCACCCAGGCTCTGTCCCTGTGCGTCTGGCACCCGTGAGCTCCGTGTGTTCGTCACCCGTGCTTCTCTTTATGCCTGAGAGCAGTTCCATTGAAGGGACAGACCAAGGGGTCCCCAGGTGAGGCAACGGTTAATGCTCTTGGTGCTGACCCGAAGGCTGGAGGCCCAGGGCCACCCTGAGGAGCCTGGGAAGAGGCTTCTGCACAGTCAGCCCTGACGGCTCTACAGAGCACAGCTCTGCGCTGACCCACGTGGGGTGCCCACGTTGCCACTGGTTGGGACCTAAGGCACGAACCCTGTGGTGCCAGGAAGCACCCTGTGGGAGTTAAGGCTGTGTGTCAGCTTGGCTGGGCCTGGCTGAGCGGCTGGGCAGCTGGTGGTGGTTATTCCCATGATGAGACTGGCAATCAGCTCATGGTGGGATCTGCACGAGCAGCTGAGTGGCTGCTTTAGGGATGTGGTCTGCTTCCCGCATACAAGGAGAAGCGTTGGGAATGGTCTACAGCTTATGGCACACTTGGACCCGGCATGTAGCCGTGTCATCGTTCAGCAGCCTGCCGTGCCCTGCTGATCTTAGGGCTTTTTCTGAATTTCAATCAATAGCCTACCGTATGGTTTGGTAATACCGGGACTGTGCCTTTTTACTTGTCAACCTTGGGCTTGTCAGCCTCAGCAGCCAGTAGCTGCCTGAGTGAAGAGATGCCTCCAGCTTCAGTGGGCCGGGAGCAAGAGAGGCAGAGCTGAAGCCCAAGGTTGAGGGGCTTTCACACAGGCTCTAGAGCGTGGCAACCTGGAACTCGGACTTCTAGCCTCCCGAACTATAAGAGAATAAACTCCTGTTTGATCAGGCCTCCCATTGGTGGTATACTCCTGTCAGAGCGGCACCAGGGACCAGAACACACCCTCTGCTTCCAGCCCTGCTGGAAGACACAGGACTGTCCTGCCGTGAGAGGAAGGGGCTCCAGAAGGGTCCTCTACCCACAGCACACAGAGATGGAGAGAGAGGCTCTTGGCTGCACCACGGCAGGACAAGGAAGGGCAAAGCCAGGGTGCTCTGCACACGGTGGGTGAGGCTGCACAGAGGATGACCCTTATCCCTGGTGATAAATATCCCAGTCTCCCCTGACGGTCTCCCCTCAACCCCCAGGGGGTCCAAACATGAAAGCTGCTGCCCTCCCCACGCCTTGGCGAGCACTGGGAATGGGGAGCTTCCAGGCAGCGCGGGACACTGGCGAGGGGCCCCGCCCGGCCCTGCGCGTGGCGCCCGCACCTCAGGGCCTCCTGGATGGTCTTGTGGGACTCGTCGCGATGCTTCATCCCCACCAGGCTGGTGGACCACTGCTGCAGGATGTGCTTCTTCTCCAGGCTGATGGTCTCGATTTCCGTGCAGGCCTGCGAGGGGCAAGCCAGCACTCAGTCTCAGCCCCAGCCCCGGCGCCCCCTCTCGGACTCCTCCCCTCTTGCCCTGGCTCACTCTGTGTCAGGCCGAGGTTCCCAGGGTCCGGCCAAACACTGGGCCAGCTGCTGTTCCGTGTGTAACCTAATGCAGCCACACTCCCTAATGTAACGTCAGTCTGGGTCAGGGCCTCCTCGGGGGTGGCCTGCCTGGAAGTGGATATTTGGCAGAGCGCAGTCCCTCAGTGCGCCCTTCCTGTCCCTGACCTGTGGATACCGGGCTGCAAGCCCACAGGAGGCTCCTAGGGCTTTACATTGGAGCCCCACAGCTGTGTGAGCCAGTCCTTTGAAGTGACTCTCCCTGTCGCTCCATATTTTATATGCTGTCAGGAGCTCTGGTGCAGTGCCTAAGGCATTTGACTGCTAACCAGAAGGCTGGTGGTTCAAACCCACCAGCCACTCCGCAGAAGGAAGACTGGGCAATCTACGTCTGTAAAGATTTACCACCTCAGAAACACAGTGGGGTCGCCGTGAGTCGGAATCAACTCAGTGGCAGTGAGTTTGGTTTTTAGTTTTCTTTGTCAGGTTGATTCTGACCCACAGCGTCCCTAGAGGACAGAGTGGAACTGCCCACAGGGTTTCCAAGGCTGTCAGTCTTCACAGAAGCAAAGCCCAAACCACACCCACTGCCGTGGAGTCCATTCCAACCCACAGCGCCCCTAGAGGACAGAGTGGAACTGCCACAGGGTCTCCAAGGCTGCGAGGCTAGACCTCTGTCACTGAGATTTCAGAGCCCAGAGGGGTCCCCCGTGTGGACAGGCTTCAGCAGGGCTTCCTGAAAGGCCTGGGACCGACGTCCTAACATCAGCCAGTGCAAACCTTGTGGGTCACGGGGACACTGTCCACCTCGCTTGCTGCGGACATTTCACCAGGCAGGATCACAGCTAGACCTCGTGTGTGGTGGAGGGTGGGGACAGCAAGGGGGTCTCCTGGTGGGATGGACAGGCACAGAAGCCATGCTATGGACCAGGCAGCACTTCTGTCTGTTGGCCAGGGGGTCACCGTGAGTCGGGGCCAACTGGACGATAGCAATCTTTCTATGTTTATGGCTTGGGGACGATTGGCAGCTTTGTGACAGCCAGTTCCCCCTCATCCAAGTCCCCTTTCCTTTCTTTCAGTAAAAGTTTAACATCTTCTTCATATCACTCCTGTACACCTGGGTGCAGGTGACTCACAGGTTAGAGACGGAGCCACGAGGTCTTTGGTTTGTACACTGGCCACCACGGAGCCAGCTTCCTCCTTTGGTCACCTGGCCTCCCTCCCTCCACATGGGGCAGAAACACGAGCACCGCCCGAGAACGACACTTCCCAGGAGCTAAGAGTTGTCAGGCAGATGTCAAGGCCCCCGAGGAGAGGCCCATGTCGGGAAGTTCCTCGCTGCAACCCCCGCGTGGAGGGAGCGAACAGGGACTAGAACAGGGACTCTGAACCCCTGGTGGTCCTTCCAGGCCACACCAGGCTGTCGGGGAATAGGATACGCTCTGTGAGTTGTCATCAAGCTCATTCTGACCCGTGGTGACCCCACGTGTGCAGAGCAGATGTGGCCGCATGGGGTCTCAGTGCTGTGACCTCTTGCAAGCAGATTGCAGGGTCTTCCTTCCGAAGTGCCTCTGGGAGGGATCAAACCTTCAACCTTTCGTCTGGTAGGTGAGTGTTTAACCGTCTGTCACCCCGGGACTCCTGGCCATCCCCCAGTCCTGTCTACAATGTCCCCACTGTGGGGGGTCCGGTACTCTGAGATGCTTCAGAAGGTGGACTCATGGGGGAGGCCTGGCTCCTAACCTCAGGTAACCCTCAGTTACAGCCCTTCATCCAGTGGCATGAGTGACGGCCTGCCCTGTGCAGCAGCAGCCAGCCAGTGGGACGCTTCTCCGTGAGGGCTGCAGGGTGGCTCTTACCTCGCACACTGCTTTCCGCAAGGTCCGGGTGTCCTCAGCCTGGGCAAGATACTTGGCCTCAAACAGGGTGATGTTTTCTTCCAGCTGGTTGGCTCTGGTGACGAGCTGGTCCACATAGAGGTCCTGGGGAACAAGCAGAGAAGATGCCCAGTAGGGACATGTCCCCACCTGAGGGGCCGTTCTCCACCAACCCTAGGGAGGGCTGGCCAACCAGGCACCGTGGTTTGAACTGTGTCCCCCAGAAAGCTGTGCTGGTTCCTTTATCATTGCTCCAGGGACGTGACCTTGCTCCAAAGATCTCTTTTGTTACATTAAGAAGTTGTCATGGACGGAATTGTGTCCCCCCAGACTTTGTGTCCACTTGGCTGGGCATGAGTCTCAGTAGTTGAGAGGTTACGTGATGGTGCAATGTGGCAGGTACCAGGTGTGAGAGGACTGAGGGCGGAGCGACTCCGTCAGCCCATCATAGCCCCCATCCGATGTAAGGGGAGCTTCCTGGGGTGTGGCCTGCAGCACCTTCTACTTTACAAGAGATGGAAGGAGAGAGAAGTGGGGGGAGACCTCCTACCACCTAGAAAGGGGAGCTGGGAGTGGAGAGCGTCCTTTGGACCTAGAGTTCCTGCGCAGGGGTCTCCTAGGAACGAGAGATGCAGAGAGTAAGTCATCCCCTAGAGCCGGCACTCAGAACTCAGACTTGTGCCTAAGGCATCTGACTGCTAACCAGAAGGCTGGTGGTTCAAACCTACCAGCCACTCTTTGGAAGGAAGGTTGGGCAATCTATTTCCATAGAGATACCGCCTCGGAAACCCAAGGAGGAGTTGCTATGAGTCAGATTGACTGGATGGCAGTGTTTTTTTGTTTTTGTTTTTAAACTGAGAGAGAATAAATTTCTGTTGGTTAAAGCCCCCATTCATGGTAATTCTGTCATAGCACCACTGGAGAGCTGAGACAAGAGTCATATGGCAGTGGGGTGGGTCCTAAGCCTAGTTCCAGCTGAGTGGCGTCAATGGAAAAGGAGAACAGACATGGGGTAGACCCCACGTGATGGTCTGTCTATAGGCCAAGGAATGCCGGAAAGCAGCGGGGGCTTCCCGAGGCTGCCAGAGACAAGGACGGTCTTCCCCTACAGCCGACGGGGCGGGAGGGGCCCACACCTGCTAATACCCTGAATCTGGACTTCCAGCCCCCAGACTGTAACGAGAGAAAGTGCTGTTATTTCAAACCCCCCCTTTGTGGTGTTTTCATTATGGTGGTGCCTGGAAACCAAGCCTGGCCCTGACCTCCAGGCCATAGTGCTCCAAGAAAAAAAAAACCCACCTAAACTTGTTGCTGGTGCTTAATTCCCAACTTGTAGTGTCCCCTAGAGGACAGAGTGGAACTGCCCCACAGGGTCTCCAAGGCTGTCGATCTTCACGGAAGCCAACTGCTTCCTCTTTCTCCCCTAATTCGGCTCGTGCACTCAAACCACCTACCTTTCGGTTCACAGCCAAGTGCTGCAACCACTGTGCCACCAGGGCTGTAGCAAGTGGCAAAGCGGAGCACCTGTTTGAAAACGAAGCGTTCTGTGACCGGCCACGTGGTGAATCTGCGGGCTACCTGCTTCTTCTTCTCCACCTCGGCCTGTATCCTCTCCGTCTCGGCCTTCTTGACGACTCGCTTCATCACACAGATGTTGCTGCGCATGTCTTCGTCTATGTTTTGCATGTAGAAGAGGCGCAGGGCCTGGGTCTCCACCTCAGCCTGCAGGGCCGCCACTGGGGAGGAGGCCAGAAAGGGGCCTGAGACCAGGGACAGCTGCAGACCGCCAGCTCAGCTCCCCTCCCGCCACCTTAGGTGGGATTGACAGAGACCCAGACTGCCACCAAAGAACTCACCATCTAACCGGAAGGCCAAACAGACAAAAATATGTGTGATCTGAGATCCATACGTTACAACGAGACAGCCCATTTCCCTCGGACCACTACAGACCCTCCCTCTTAATATGGGATCCCGTCGACCACAGAAGGTCAAAGGTTAGATAAGGGTAGGGAGCAGTGAGTTTATGTTAACCGGGGAGCATGAGGGGGGCCGGCTGTAATGGTAACCCACATCTCTGAACTGTGCATCGAGAAATGGCTGAATCCTGTGTGTTGTGTGTGTATTTTCACCAATAAGATAAAATAGTTAAAAGACAAAATCCTCCCCAAAGGCTAAACAGCTGTTTCTTCTCATTCTGAGTTGTGCCCCATCAGCAAATGGAGGTCCTGAGAGCTTTACTCCGTCCACGTCATTAAGGGCGACTTACTCTGAGGAGGCAGCTCTTCCCCAGTCAAATTTTGAGCGCCTTCCGACCTGAGGGGCTCATCTTCCGGCACTATATTGGACAATGTTTCAGGGCTGTTCGTAAAGTTTTCCAGTAATAGATCAGATCAGACAGTGTTTTTCTGCTTTTCATAAGGTTTTCGCTGGCCAATTCTTTGAGAAGTGGATGACCCCTTCCTTCTTCCGAATCTGTCTTAGTCTGGAAGCTCCGTTGAAACCTGTCCACCATGGGTAAGCCTACTGGCATTTGAAACACCAGTGGCATAGCCTCCAGCCTCACAGCAACATGTAAGACACCACAATAAGACAAACTGACGGATGAGCGGTGGAGAAAGCACGGCTCAAAACGGCAAAACCAGCTGCAGACGTCTATTAATAATCAGAACATGGACATGCATCCAGGAAAACTGGAAGTTGTCAGAAATGAAATGGAACGCATAAAGATCGCTATCCTAGGCATTAGTGATATCGCCTCGGAAGCCCAAGGAGGGGTCGCTATGAGTTGTATCCAACTCAATGCCAGGGAGTTTTTGTGAACTGAAATGGACTGGTTTTGGCCACTTTGAAGCAGACAACCATATGGTCTATACTGGGAATAACAAAGTGAAGAGGAATGGCATGGCATTCATTGTCACAAAGAATGTATCAAGATCTGTCCTGAAGTACATGCTGTCAGTGATAGGATAATATCCATACATCTATGAGGAAGACCAATTAATATACTATTATTCAAACTTACACACCAATAACCAAAGCCAAAGATGAGGAAATTGAAGATTTTTACCAACTTCTGCAGTCTGAAATTGACCAAACACGCAGTCAAGATGTGTTGATTACTACTGATGATTGGAACTCAAAACTGGAAACAAAGAAGAATCACCAGTAGTTGGAAATTTGGCCTTGGTGATAGAATGACGTCAGAGATCCCATGATAGAATTTTGCAAGACTAATGACTTATTCATTGCAAATGCCCTGTTTCAACAACATAAACAGCAACTATACACGTGGACTTAGGCCAGATGGAGTACACAGGAATCAGATCAGCTACATCTGTGGAAAGAGGTGATGGAGAAGGCCAGTATCTTCAGCCAGGGGCTGACTGTGGTACAGACCATCAACTGCTCCTATGAAGTTCAAGCTGAAGCTGAAGACAATTAAAATAACTCCACGAGACCAAAATATGACCTTGAGCTGAATTCAGAGACCATTTGAAGAACAGATTTGACACACTGAACACCAAAT
>NW_006921605.1:2985605-2987226 GCF_000298275.1 Orycteropus afer afer
GGAGTCCTGCTGTCCTTGTTTCTAAGGGGCATTCTGGCTGCACTTCTTTCAAGACAGATTTGTTCATTCTCCTGGCAGTCCACGCCACTTTCAGTGTTCTTCGCCAGCACCGTAATTCAAATGCATCAGTTCTTTGGTCTTCCTTAGTCATTGCCCAGCTCTTAACATGCAGATGAGGAGACTGAAAACACCATGGCTGAGCTCAGGAGTACCCTAGTCCTCAAAGTGACATCTTTGCTCTTTAGAAAGGTCTTTTGTAGCAGATTGGCCCAGTGCAATATGTCTTGACTGCTGCTTCCATGGGTGTTAATTGTGGATCCAAGTAAAAGGAAATCCATGACAACTTCAATCTTTGCTCCGTTTATTGTGATACTGTTTATTAATCCAGTTGTGAGGATTTTTGTTTTCTTTATGTTGAGGTGTAAGCCATACTAAAGGCTGTAGTCTTTGATCTGCATCAGTAAGTGCTTCAAGTCCTGTTCACTTCAGTAAGCAAGACTGTGTCATCTGCATATCGCAGGCTATTAATGAGTCTTCCTCCAATCCTGATGCCATGTTCTTCCTCATATACTCCATCTTCCCAGATTATTTGCTCATCACACAGACTGAATAAATTTGGTGAAATGACGCAACCCTGATGCACACCCTTCCTGATTTTAAACCGTGCAGTGTTTCCTTGTTCTGTTTGAACGACAGCCTCCTGGTCTATGTACACGTTGTTCATGAGCACAATTAAGTGTTCTGGAATTCCCACTCTTTGCAATGTTATCCATAATTTGTTATGATCCACAGTCAAATGCCTTTGCATAGTCAATAAAACACAGGTAAACTTTCTGGTATTCTCTGCCTTTGGTCAAGATCCACCTGACTTCAGCAGTGATAGCCCTCATGCCATGCTCTCTCTGAATCTGGCTTGAATTTCTGGCAATTCCTTGTCAATGTACTGCTGCAACTGTTCTTGATTTGTATCACTGGAATTTGTATCATGGAGAACATAATAGAGTCACAACTGAGAACACAGCAAAGCTGGCCTTTTATATTTGTCCTTGAAGTTACCTTTGCCAGAGGGCTTTATTCTTCAAGTTACCTTCCAGTGCCTTCTCTCTTCCAAGGAAGGACTCCTTTAGCATTTATTTTAGGGAAGAACTGGTGGTGATGGGCCCCCTCAGCTTTTGTCGACCTGAGATTGTCTTGACCACACCCTGCGGTGTAGAAACTCAGTCGATGTGGTTCTTCTAGCCCCGGTCTTTGTGACTCCCACCATGTGATTGGGTGGGACTATGCAAATGTGGCTCACCAAAGGGAATGGATAGCTTCCTAATAATGTAAATGAGACGCATGGCACCCTTGTAGGGGTGGGACCATTCACTAAGGTGTATGGAACCCTAATGTGAGGATTGATCAGTTTCACTATCTCACAAAGCTTAAAATGAGTCATCCTATGGTAGCGTAGTGGCTAAGGCACTTGACTGCTAACCAGAAGGCTGGCGGTTCAAACCCACCAGCCACTCCTCGGAAGGAAGGTTGGGCAGTCCTACTTCTGTAGTGATACTGCCTCGGAAACCCAAGGAGGGGTCGCTATGAGTCGGGGCCAACTCGACGGCACATAACAACAACAACA
>NW_006921605.1:2988286-2993459 GCF_000298275.1 Orycteropus afer afer
AGTCTTAGGGAGCTCCCTTTCACATGGCTGTTTGCTTTTTTCTTCTTTTTTTCCCCCCAGAAGCTTAATTGGTTTATTCTCTATACTTTTGGTGGCATATTAAGGATTCACTAAGCCGTTGGTGTCTTTATTCGTAGCTGTAGTCATCGACAGCAGCAAAGAACACTGGTCTTCAAGAACCATGGAAGGGGAAACCTGGGAGAGCAACAGGCTTTCTTCCATCTCACGATGGAATGTTCCATCTTTGTAAATTACTGTTTTGATTTTGAAGATAATGCACAGGATACAAAGGTCAAAAGGTGCAAAAGGGCCCACAGTACATCTGCTTCTTACCCCTGAATCACAGCCACCCAGTGCTTCCGCATGGCAAAAGTTGTTATCACCAGGTACTTGTTCAGTTTTCCAGAGATGATCGATGCATATCAAAGCACACCTTCCCTTTCCCCCATGCATCATAATGTATAACATGTACTATTTGTAGTATACGCTTTTCCTTAACATATTTTGAGGTCATCCTCAAACAAAATGTTCTCCCTTTCTTTCTAAATGGTCACAGGTTTTCTATTATTTGACTGTATTACAAATTATTTAGCCAGTAATTTTTGTATAGAAATGTAGGATTTTTTGTTATTTTGAGTATAGCAAACAATAGCTTCTCTCTTTGTATGTATATTTAATCTGTATGCAGTTACATTTTTTGGAGAAATTCCCAGAATTGTTGGACCCAATAATAGGTGCATTTGGTTTTCCCTTGATGCTTTCAAGATCGCTGTCTGGTTTTCGACGGATGGATTATGGGGGGTCTCCATGTGCATGTATTTCCTTGAGTTTATCCTGCATGTGGTTTGTTGAGCTTCCTGTATGTGCAAGTTCATGTCTTGTGGAATTTTGAGTTTGCAGCCATTCTTTCTTTCTGCCCATTTCTCTTTCTCCTCTCCTTCTTGGACTCTCAGTAATACATATGTTGGTCTGCTTAATGGTGTCCCATAGGTCTCTCACATCTTTTCATTTTCTTTCTCCCTTTTGTTCCTCACAGTTATCATTTCAATTGTCCTATCTTCAAGTTCACTGCTTCTTTCTTCTGCCAGTTCCAATCTGCTGTTGAGCCCCCCTAGTGAATTTTTAATTTCAGTTATTGTACTTTTTAGCTCCAGAATTTCTGTTTGATTTCTTTTTCTTTTTTTTTTTTTTTATATAATTTCCATCACTTTGTTCATATTCTCATTTTGTTCCTACATCATTTTCTGATTTTCTTTAGTTCTCTCTCTCTGATACCTCTTTGCATCTAGTAGGTTCACTGTCTCATCTTAAGGATGGTTTCTATTGATTTTATTCCTTGGAATGAGCCATCCTTCCCTGTTTCTCTGGGTGTCTTGTGATTTTTTTGTCAAAATGGGACATTTGAATAGTATGGTGTGATAGTTCTGGAACTCAGGTTCTCCTGCATTCTCAGGATTATCTAGGTTTTCTGCTTTCTTTGTTTCTCTTTCCTCTATTTTTCTGTTGTTGAAAGATGTGCAAGTCTGTTAGATTAGCAGCTTTTCCACATTATTTTGCAGAAATAAATGGAAGACAAACCATTGGAAAAATACCTCTTACAATTTTTTCAGAATGACTCTATGTTGGAGCAATCCTTAACCAAGCATACACTGAGCACAGAGACCCACCTGAGGAGACAATTTAGGATTACTTCAGGTCTTTTAGGCATATGTCTTGCTCTCAGCATGCATGTGGCTTGCCAAATTATAGGCAGTTCTGGGTTATGAACGTCCAACTTACATACAACTTGTAGTTATGAGCCAATACCCATAAAGCCTATTATATTAAAATTCAGGATTTATACAGTGGTTCATAATAAGAAAAGCACACTACTTTGCAATGCACATCAAAACATTATTATTATTACTGTATTATTATGTTAAAGGTATTTTATCTGGACATGTCTCTTTAATTTTTTTATGCATAAAAAGGTACACTATATACTGAGACACACAGTTGATTAACTGACATAGATATGAACCATATCTAACTGTTCTGCCTTATGTACAAATTTATGTCAGACTTAAAGACAGACTTAGGAATAGAACTCGTTTGTAATCCAGGGACTGCCTGGATACATGCTCAGGTGCCTTTAAATTACCAATTTCCCAAAGGAATTCTCTCCATGGGGTTTTGACCCTGGTGTCTCAATCACTTTCTTTTCCCCATGTGCTCACGGGCTCCTCAGTTTACCTAGCAATGACTCAGGCTGTGGCTCCCACTGCTCCATCCTGAGTGACCTCTGAGATGGACAAAACAGAGACAAATGCTTTATTTTAGTCCTTCAGCAGTCACTCGACTGATTCGGACAGGCAGATGTCATACTTCATTAACCAGGGAGCTGTGCTCACTCCAGAACCAAGGACAGAGATCTCAAGCTGGAAGCACGGCTGCTGCTTCGAGGCAGCTGCCAAACAGAGGTGGGGTTGGTGTCAAGAAAATCTCAGAGTCTGACAAGGCTTTGTCGGCTATTGTGATCCCCTAACTGGTCACCAGAGTTCCAACAAGGCCAGTACCATCATTTTCTGCTTTTTAAATGTTCCCTGTGGGAGGATGGGCACGTGGCACTTACTCGGCCATCTCAGTTCCAGTCTGTGTTGTTATCATTCCCATTTTCTACAACTGTGCTGTCCAATAGGGTAGCCACTAGCAACAGGTAGTATTTAAATTTAAAATTTGAATATTTTAAAAATTTAAAAATCAGTTCCTCCATCATGCTAGCCACATACAAGTTCCCATGATTACAGGATGTTCCATTGGCCAGCACTCGCCTAGAGACTGGAAGATTGGACGCATTTACATGGTTAGTGGCTATGGAATGTCACCAACCTTGGGTTTGGAAATGCTGAAGAAGGCCCTAGGGTCACTCGGCATTTGATAGTGGACCCCCAGACCTCAGAGTGCTGGCATTTCCCACAGGGATTGCGATTTGTATTTATGGTGTACCCTGTGTTCCCCGTGTAGGGTGTAAGACGTTGCAAAAGCAGAACTCAGGGTTACTCACCGGGTGGATGTACTGGTCACTTTCCTCAGATTGCTCTTCTCTTGGTTCTGATGGACTGGTGGCCTCTCTGTAGGGATCTTCAAGATCAGTTCCTTCTGTTCCTCTTTCATATAGGGGTGTGGAGCTTTCTGTGTCTCCAGACAGTACATCGAGACCAAACTCGGTGTCACTGATGTACACAGAACTGATTTTCACTTCAGTGGATGCGACCTCCACGTCAGATTCGGTTTCCTCATTGGATTCGCCTTTCTCGTAGGATTCGACTTCTTGGGTCGCACCTTCTCCTTGGGTCGCACCTTCTCCTTGGGTCGCACCTTCTCCTTGGGTCGTACCTTCTTCTTGGGTCGCACCTTCTCCTTGGGTCATACTGTCCCCTGGAGTCACACCTTCTTCCCCTTGCATCACACCTTCCCCTTGGGTCACACCTTCTTGGGTCTCACCTTCTCCTTGGGTCATACTGTCCCCTGGCATCACAACTTCCCCTTGGGTTGCACCTTCCTCACCGTTAGCAACTTCCTCTTGGGTCGCACTTTCCCCATTGGTAGTGACTTCCCCATCAGTAGTGACTTCTCCTTGGGTCATACTTTCCCCATTGGTAGTGACTTGCCCCTGGGTTGTGATTTTGCCTTCCTCATCCTCTGTGGCACCAATGACGTGTTCCCTATTCTGATCACTGTGGTCTTCTAGCGGTGAGACCTGTAGTGATATGGCAGGGAAATATGTCAGAAAATGAGCTGTAAAGAGTCTCGTGTGGTTTTGTTCTTCACGGTGTCATCACCCTGGTGGGAGAGCTGCAGTTACGCCCTCTGGACATCACTAAGGGCTGGGGCTCCTGCTTGCACCGATCTGCTCTCTCTGGGTTTTTGGTAATAATTTTGCACCCTTCATTACAGGACATGGGTTCTGAAAAAGGCAGGGCAGTTCAGGAGCAGACTGCCCAGAGTTCCTGACCAGTGACTGACCTGTTAGAAAAGGAGACAAGCAAAATGAGTCTCCCTGCAACCAAATGAGTTTATTCTAGTGTGAGGTCATAGCCTCATACAGTTTACTACAGCAAATCCTTCCTGCTTGTTCCCATGAACACAGGCCCAAGAGTCCTCTCCCAGACAGCCTTACCCTGTCACCCTCATTATTTCGTTCCTCTTCTCCTTCAGCAGTGGATCTGCCTTCCGGGTGAGACCTGTTTCAGAGAAACAATTTGACATCAAATAATTGTACCTGCTCCCCCAGCATTCATCCAGAGTGCCCGGTTATTGTTGATGGTCTGCCTTGCCGATAGGCTGTCGGTTCCATGATCCCCGCCCCAGAGATTACAGCTTAGGAACCCCTATGGAGTAGTTCTACTGTCACCTGGGGTCACTTTGAGCTTGAATCAACCCAGTGACACCTAACACCAACAAAGGTGTGAGCGTGTGTGTGTGTGTGTATATATATAAATATAAATGTGTGTGTATATATATATATATAAATCTGTCTATAATATACATGTCTATTCACACACACATAAACATATAGGTGCATATGTCACACATACATTATGGTTATAGTGGGGCTGTAGAATAGTAGCCCCATGAATGAATGAAAAACACAAATTACCAAAAAAATAAAGGAACAGTACAATTAGATTAAGTGAAGCCAGAAAAGTCACCTTAAATATGGATTCGTGTCGGCAGCAAGGTTGTGGAAAATAGACACAAAGTACGAGAAAGCTGCACAAAAAGGGCAAAAGCTGGAGAGACTATTGCCTCCTTGATTAGATGGTACTGAGTGGCTAGACTGACATGTTTAAGTGTTTTGGTTTTCTTCTAATTAAAAATATAAAGTCATTGTAAAAAGAAAAGACCAAGCTAATACAGAGATGTGTGGCTTTTCCTCCCCTTTTCCCAAGTACCCACTGGGAATAGTGTGTGTTCCCTGCAAATGCTTTCTATGTACTTAAAGACTCATATTCAAACAGACAAGAACATGTCTCTATAAAATGTGTATACTCACACCCACAGATGCGTACCTATCAGATTATACACATACATGTCTATCAATACATATATTCAAACGTGTATATACTATATATTCACACACATGTAAACATATATGTGCACATATCATATCTCAAATTGGATTTACACACAC
>NW_006921605.1:2994474-2995176 GCF_000298275.1 Orycteropus afer afer
AAAAAAAAAAAAACATAAAACCCTCAAGGCAAAAAGGTCCAAAAAACTCAAACCAAACCCACTGCCGTAGAGTCAGATTCAACTTATAGCGACCCCTCCTTAGGTTTCTGAGGTGGTATCTCTACGGAAGTAGATTGCCCAACCTTCCTTCCCAGGAGTGGCTGGTGGGTTTGAACCGCCAGCCTTCTGGTTAGCAGTCAGGTGCCTTAGGAACCTGTCTCCTCTCTAACAAAGCAAGAGAGGAAAGGCCTCCGGGCAGGGAACCTGGTCAAAGTGCACGATCCTGGGCTCTCCATGGGTGGGGGCCGCCGGCATACACCCCGTTGCCATCATCCCCCAGCCCGGTGAGGGGTGTCGGAACCGTCATGCCTGGAGGGACCCCGTGGGCTGGGCTGGCCGAGGCGCGTAGCCGCCGGACCCCCCTGCGAGTGCTGCACGTGTGCTGGGGCTGCGCAGCCAGCGCCAAGCCCAGAGGTTGCCATGGTTACTGCGGGCGCCCGCGTCCCAGGTTTTGGAGGGAGTTGGGCGCTGGGAGTGAGAGGAGGGGGCGGTGGGAGGCAGGACAAAGGGAAGGAGGTGAGCGGGGAGAAGCGGCTCGCGGGAGGTGTGGACGCAGGGGCCTGGCTCCCCAAAGGGCGGGAGAGCACAGAGCGGGGGGAAAGGCTTTGCCAGAAGCCGGCTGAGAGGTGCTGGGAAGGGGCC
>NW_006921605.1:2996456-3003825 GCF_000298275.1 Orycteropus afer afer
CACGCGAACGGAAACTTGTGGGGGCCGGCGTTTGTGGGACACGGCCCCCAAGTCCGCCCCACCGCGGCAGCGCGCGCGCCCGGCCCTCGCGGCCTGTGGCTTGGGGGGTCTGGGCTGTTGAAGAGCCACGTGTCCGGAAACTCACTTCCTCACAGCTGGGCTCTTCCCGCTGGGTCTTTCCCTTAAAAAAAAAAAAAAACTAAGGAGAAAAGGAAAAAAAAGGCAATTTTAAGATTGCTAAAAATAACCCGAGGCCACCTGCCAGAAGGCAGCGAATCTTGAAACCCGTTACGCCCACACTCGGAAGCTGGTGTCATGGGTTGGCCACGATCGCGTGCGGATCGGATTCCGAGATAGGAAAGGTCCTACTGCAAAGGGAGGCTCTCAGGGCGCCGGGTCAAGGCTGTCCCTCTGCCTCGCTGCTGCGGTCCTTGGGACTTGATGCTGGGGGCCCAGCCCTTCCCACCTGGAGGTACCTGATTCCTCTTTGTGGAAAGAAGAACCTGGAAGCCGGTTCTCAAACAAGGCTGGGAGGCCAACGCTGGAACTGGGGAATTCCCTTCCAAACTGTGGGGGACAGATTAGGGAACTTTTTAGAAACATTGGCAGGGAGGTGTGTCTTTTCCATGCTGCTGGGGCTAAGTGTGGTTCTTGAGTTTCCCGGGGCGCATTTTTGCACGTGTTTATGGCGAGCAGAGGGTCCCAGACTGTGCTGGAGAAGGATTTAACCCACCAGCAGTTATGGCTGTTGTCCGATAGCTCCTGTTTATCAAGCCCCCATTTCGCAGATGACAATAGTGAGGCTCAGCAGCTAGGAGTGACAGAAGCCAAACACCTGTCACACGAAGTCGATCCCAGCTCATCGCGCCCCCATGCAGGTCGGAGTAGAACTGTGCTCCGTGAGTCCTGGTGGCTGGATTTTGTCCAAAACCAGGCCTTTCTCCTGCTTTGCCTCTGGATGGGCTCAAACCACGGACGATTTGATGGGCAGCTGAGCACTAACTGTTCGCACCACTCAGGGAGTGACAGAATTATGTCCTCAACCCGGAGTGTTCCAGCTCAGAGCCTGCCCCTTTAAACTGCTGACCACACCACCTCCCGATGGTAACCTGAGCCCATACTCACACACCCCTCTTTTTCAGACAAACCCAGTGAGTCTGAAAAATGCCAGGGAGTAGGGGCTGATGCCTTGTCACTGCCAGCGGTAAGATCAGTCAGCTTCAGTCTGCCAAGAGCTGCTCGGGCTCCAGTGTGAGGAGGGGGGTTTGAGAAGACAGCAGTCAGGTTTGCCTACCGACAACCAAACCCTTACTGTTCGGTCTGTCCTGACCCATCGCGACTCTGCAGGGCAGAGCAGGACAGGGCTTTCGAGGCTACAAATCTTTACAGAAGCAGACTGCCACATCTCTCTCCTGCAGAGCAGCTGGTATGTTTGAACCACCAGCCTTTCAGTTACAGCCGAGCGCTTAACTACCACACCACCAGGGCTCCTTTGAGTTTACGTAACCTACTTCCTAGCACGGTAGTGAAAGCATTGGGCTGTAAACCTAAAGGTTGGTGGTTCAAACCCACCAGCTGCTCTGTGGGAGAAAGGTGAGGCAGTTTCTTTTTATAAAGATTGGCAGTCTTGGAAACCCTGTGGGGAAGTTCTCAGTCTGATAGGGTCCCTGTGAGTTGGAATCCGCTCAATCAGTGGTGGTGGGTTAACTTGCCTACAGTTGGGCTGGTCTCTGCCCCGGGTTTTGAGTGGCATGGTGCAGTGGTTAAGAACATGGCCTCCAAAGACAGACGCTGCCTGGGCTCAAATGCCAGGCCCAGCACATGCTCCTTAATTGGTTTTGTTGTGCCTTAGTTTCCTCATCTGTGAGATGGGATTTGTACCACCACGTCCCCAGCGCTGGTTGTGGTGAGTATCTGAGGCCCCTAGGACCGGACCGCTCTCAGAGCTGGTTATCATTTTACATTTTTGTTATTGTTGGTGACCCTCACTGGGTTTTTGTGTCTTTAGCCCGAAGGGTAAAACGTTTGGTTTTGGTTTTTGACTCCTTGTCTGTGTACCCATCAGTGGAAAGCTGATCACAGGCAGCTTTAGAAATATTTACTCTCTACCCTTTGTAGAAGCTCTGGTAGCGTAGTGCCGAAAGCCCTTGACTGCTAACCAGGCTGGCGGTTCAAACCCACCAGCCACTCCTCAGAAGGAAGATGGGGCAATCTACTTCCGTAGTAATACTGCCTCGGAAACCCAAGGAGGGGTCGCTGTGAGTTGGGTCCGACTCGACGGCACATAACAACAGCAACAACAAGCCTTTGTAGGAAGGAGCACTGGTGGTGCAGTGCTGCAGTCCTTGGCTGCTGCCGGGTCTGCGGTTCGAACCCACCAGCCGCTCTGTGAGAGAAAGATGGGGCAGTCTGCTCCCGTAAAGATTTACCAAAGCAAACCTGTTGCTGCTGAGTTGATTCTGACTTACAGGGACCCTCTAGGACTGACTGGAACTGCCCCACAGGGTTTCCAAGGCTGTCCTTTCTACTGAAGCAGACTGCCGCATCTTTCTCCCACAGAGTGGCTGGTGGGTTCCAACTGTCGACCTTTCTGTTAGCAGCCGAGCCCTTGACCACTGTGTCACCAGGGCTTTTCCATAAAGATGACAGTCTCAGAAACCATAAAGGGGAGGTCCCACTCTGTTGGAACCTACTGGACGGCAGTGGGTTTGGCTTTTGGCCTTCCTAGCCTGGCGGAGGGCTGGGTCCCTGTCCGTCAGGTGGGAAGCTGGTCACCCCCTTGGTGGGAGGCTCTGTGGTGGCGTCGTGGTCACGTGCGGGGACGGAGGGCCACCAGGCTGCATGGCAGCGCAGCCTATGGAGGTCGCTGCCCTGGCTGAGGGACCTCAGTGTTCTCCCCAGGTCTCTGTCCTCTCCTGGGGGCCCTGACTAGCCACCTGCTCTGCAGTATGTTCAGGTGTATGGGAGATGGCTCTTGTAGTCTGCAGATCTTACTGACTGATGTATTGCCCATCATTTGTATTGTATTGTGTTTGTGTTATGTGGCTGCCCAATGCAATGTAGGACAGTGAGGTCAATGCAATACAATATGGTATAATCCAGTGGGGCCACATGGCGTAATACGTTGTAACATAACGGGATGGGACCAATGCAAGGAAAAACAGCCAGCCCCCCACACACTGTGGGGAAAGGGTGTAGGCAGTCTTTCCCCTCTCACGGCAGTGTCCCTTTCCATCCTGTTGGCCACCTGCCCGCCCTTTGGGCGCCTGCTCTTGCCATTCTAACAGTTCGCTGCGAGCCGCCAGCAGAGCTGGTCTGAAGCAGGCCCTCCGGCAGCTGCGTCTTTGGAGCTTATGTAACAGCCCTCGAGGGAGCGTGAAATCGGGCCAATTGAACACAGACTTCCATTTCTGCCCTCAGTGGCTTCTGTCCAGCACGGAGAAGGCCAGAAAGGACCCAAACCCGTTATCCAGTCAGGACTCACGCACTCAGGCCGAGCCTGGGCGAGGGGTGGTCTGCACAGGTGTTGGAAGGGGATGTACTTGGTGAGTGACGACGGCCAGGGCCCCGGCTGGCTGCCATGGTGACGTGGAGTGGTGTCTCCTCCACACCCACTCGGGATCGGCCCGTGGGGGAGCCACAGTAAAGTCACGGCACCCAGGGCCCAGGTCCGTGCAGTTCACAGCCCAGGTCTGTGAAGTCATGGCACCTGGAGCCTGGGTCCGTGCAGCCGGCACAGGCTGGTGTGAGCTGGTTGATTCGATATCTGATAGAGTCGCTCACTGTACCCTCTAGCATTCTGGAATCGAGGGACAGACAGACGGACAGATGTCTGTTGGCCCCTTTTTGCCTTCGAGCTCTGTAATGGCGTCTCCGCCACCGCGCTGCTTCCCAGGGTGTTGTCCCTGTCTCTTTCCTGCTCTGCTTTTGGTTTTGTGGTTTTGTGGTGCCCTTACTGCTGCTTTACCGTGGACAGCGAGAGTCACATTTATGGGTACGGGACAGAAACCAGATGTCCCCCGTCCCATTTGGGGCCAGTTGTTGGTTTCCTGGCTGGATTCGCGTCCTTCCTTGCCCTTTGGACTTGTCCTGGCCTCATCGTCACGTTTACCTTCTCCTCCCAGGCCCTGCCCCCTTGGCCCTTCTGGGGAACAACAGGATTTTTATATCTGGTGGGAAGCTGACATCTGCCAGTGGCAAATACTTGCTCCTTGGAGTCACAGTGTGCAGGGTTTCCCAGGGAGACAGTGACCAAACCAAAAAAACCCAGACTCACTGCCATCAGTCGATTCCAACTCATAGCTGCCCCCACTGCGTTCCCAAGGCTGTAAATCTCTACAGAAGTAGACCTCCCCGTCTTTATTCCGCAGAGCGGCTGGCGGGTTCGAACCACTGACTTTCTGGTTAGCAGCCGAATGCCTTAACAACTATACCACCAGAGCTCCCTGGGAGAGGGTGACAGTCCTAGGCAATTTAACAGTTGGAAGAGGGCAGCCACAGCTGGGCAACCACTAGGTTCCCCCTTGCCGTGGTTCCTCAGCTGACTTGCCCTTGTGGGCACTCGTCCAGGGCTCCCAGGGTTCATGCTGGAAAACTTAGAGCTGTTGTTGTGGCACCTGACTCATGGGGCCCCCGACGTGGGTCACAGTGGAACTGCTCCGTGGGGTTCTCAGGGGCTGGCTTTTGAAAGTAGATCACCAGCCTTCAGAGACATCTCTGAGTGGCCTGGAGCCTGCGACCTTTCAGTTAGCAGCCAAGCGATTAACAGTTTGACCCTAAACCTCAGTCCTTTCATTTTAAATACAAGCTGATTGTCCTGTCCTCCTGTCTGCGTGAGGCTCTGTGGGCAGCAGCCCTGTCTATGGACCACAGCCTTTCCCCCTGTGAATCCTAAGCTTGATGTCCAAGGACAGCAAACGATGCCGTAGCTGGAAGCTGAACGTACCCAGCAGGGGTCACGCAGCTGCCCAGGTGTCTTACCTGGATAGTGAGACTGAGGGACCATGCACCCCAAAGACAGGTTCTGACTGGGGCTGCCTCCTTCGCCCCCAGAGCCTGGGGCTCCCAGAAGGCTTGGGGGGTGTGCCTGGTTCTGGGGAGGGAGCTGGCGTCTCCTCGGGGTGTGTGAGCAGCAGATGTGCTGTGGGAGGGAGGCCATCCTTGTTTGCCTGCTTGCAGCTTGTGTTTAACAAGGTGTGGCTTGGTTCCCGCTCTTTGTGCCTCAGGCTTGGAGGCCAAAGCAGATGTACTGGTTTCTGGTGGCCACGTGGCAGGTGACCGGAGCCCAAGATGTTGGCCCCTGAGCCAAGGCCGTGGGGTGACCGCCTGTGGACTTCTCTCCGCTACTCACCCCCCTCAGGGTCCAACCCCCTGGCTGGCCCCGCCCCTTCTGCCCTGAGCTGCTGCCAGCACTGGGCGTGGGCAGTACCTCTCGGGTGTGTGGGGCCTCCCGGCTCTGGGAGGTGCAGGGACCATCTGTCTGGCTGACCACCACATCCCCCGAGCCCAGGACAGAGGCATGGACCAGACAAGAGGCTGGCACGGTGCCTTTCATCCGGGGCTCCAGGCTGCCTGCTTCCTGACCTTCCTAAGAAGGTTCTGGAAGTGACCCTCGCCCCTGCTCATTTTCCCATTTGGAAATGATGGAGCCCCTTATACCAGGACGGGAAGCCAACGCCCTGGGCAGAGGCCCCCTCCCAGGGACAGGGCTGGGTCCGAGCATGTAGCTGCCCTCTGACCCACTTGCTGCCCTCAGCGAGAACGTTGGGCCCAAATCTCCCCTCTCCTCCGTCCTCGTCATGTGGGCTGTGGGGTGGCTGCTCTGTGTGTGGTCTGACGGCCCGTGGGGAGCCACTGCAAAGCCTCACGGAGAGCCGGAAGTCAGCGTCCGACTCTCCAGGGTCTGGCAAGTCACAGCCCCCAAAGACACCCTGTCCCAGCCCCCGGGACCTGCGACCAGGGTAGGGCCGGGAGCAGTGAGGGGGCAGGTGGAATTTGGGTTGCTGATCACCCTGAGGTGGGGAGATGACCTGGACTGTGCGGCTGGGCCCAGTGTCGTCACAAAGCTCTGGCCGTCACGCCAAGCCCGACGCAGGGCCACCCGTGTGTCAGAGTAGAGCTGCACCCCAGAGCGTTTTCACTGGCCGGCTTTTCAGGATGTCCTCGGCACCTCTGGGCGGGCTGAGCCTCCGTCTTGTTAGCAGCCGACACACTAACTGTGCTACCGGATCCCTGTCTATAATCACAAGGGTCCTGAACTGGGAAGAGCAGGCGAGGAGAGGAGGCCAGTGAGCACTCCGCCCGCTGCTGGCTTTGCAGGTGAGGGGCACCCTGCCGTGGAATGTGGGCACCGCTGGAAGCTGGAAGGAGCCAGGAAACAGACTCCCCTCTGCAGCCTCCGGAAGGCAGCGGCCCTGCTGACACCTGGTTCAGCTCAGTGACCCGTTCCCGACCTCTGACCCGCAGGCCTGTAGGGTGATTAACTGGAGCTCTGGTGGCACCGTGCATTTGGCTGTTAACCAAAGGGTGAGCGTTCGAGCCCACTAGCTGCCCCTGGAAGAAGGATGAGGCAGCATGCTTCCGTGGGGATTTATAGCCTTGGAAACCCTGTGGGAGTTGCTCGGAGTCGGAATCCACTCGGTGGCCGTGGGTTTGGTTTTGGCTGGTTTAAGCCACTAGGTTTGTGGGAATTTGTCACACAGCCACAGGAAAGGAATGTGTTCTGAGGACAGCAGAGGGACACGGTGGTGCCCTTGCAAAGGTCGTCATTGCCTTTCTCCGTGTGTGTGTGTGTGTGTGTGTGTGTGTGTGTGTGTGCGGTTGTTGGTCACTTTGCCTCTCTCTGCGCCCTTTGCACCATCGATGCTGGCTCAGGGTGACCCTCCAGGACAGAGGGAACGCCTGTAGGATTTCCAAAGGTGTGATCTCTATGGGAACAGATCACCAGCCCTTTCTTCTGCGGATCAGACTGTGGGTCAAACTGCTGACCTTCCCTGGGGTGTAAGCTGTAAGCCATCAATTCTTAGGGGTGTTTTGGGTAATAGGTGTCTTAAGTTCACACCCTGTAAATATTTGCTTGAGGTGCCCCCCCCCACCACTGAGTTACAAAAGCCTTGGCTGCCTCTGGGCCGGTCTCAGTGAAGCGGTGGCTTCCCCGGAAGGGTGGAGGAAGCCTGGTTAGCAGCCCTTGGGCCAGCCCAGTGGTTGGGCGCTTCTCAGGTTAAGAAATAGGAGGCTCCCCACACCCTGTGTCCCGGTCCCTTCCTCCCTCTCTGCCTCCCACCTTCTTTCTGTCTCCCTCCCTCCCTCTCCTGCCCTGTTTCTTTCTTTCTGTCTGTCTCTCTCCCACCTTCTGTCCTTCCTTTTCCTT
>NW_006921605.1:3004915-3007321 GCF_000298275.1 Orycteropus afer afer
CAGTTCGGGGACATGGATTAATTCTTGTACAGCTGTCTGCACCCTCCTTTTCTGAGTTGTTTCTTCCCTGTTAACATGAACTCCCTGCCCCCAAGCTTCCGGTCTGATCCTCGTGTTGCTGTTGTCACTTTGACCTATGTGGCTAGTTCCTAAAAGAGCACAGTGTTTAAGGCAGACCTTCGTTAGTGGCTCAGCTAAACTGCTGTTTAGTTTTAAGAGGACGTCAGGGCATCTTTGTGGCTGATTATATCAGGGCAGTGGTTTCAAGGGTTCATTCAGCCTGTGATGCGAGAAATTCTGGATTCCCTGGGACTTTGAAATTCTGTTCGACAATTTCCCCCTTTTGATTAGGATTCTTCTATGGAATCTTTGACCTAAAGGTTCAGTCATGGGAGCTGGGCACCATCCAGTTCTTCTGGTCTCATGGCAAAGGAGGCAGTTATTCCTGGAGGCACTTGCCACACGTTCTGTCCCCTCCTCTTCCTGACTCTCCTTCCTCTTCCCCAGTAGGACAAAGACCAGGTGTTGTACCTTGAATGGCTGCTTGCAAGCTTGCTTTCTTTCTTTTTTTTTTTTAATTTTTATTGTGATTTGGGTGAAAGTTTACAGAGCAAATTCATCTTCCATACAGCAGTTCACACATACTTTGTCTCACGACATTGACTGCAGTTTCCCATAGTGCAATAGCTGTCTTCCCATTCCCTCCCCTTAGGTTACCTCTTCCCTGTGTCCTTCCCTCCCATGCACTCCTGCCCCCCAGCCATCTCCCTGTGCATACACAGCCTTCTATTCTCCCATGATTGATCTCTCCAAGGAGTTATCTACCTCAGCAACTGCATTAATTGGCTGTGCAACCCTACCCTTCATCAGTGCAATTTTCCATCCCTGAACCGAGAACCAAAACGTAGTACCGTAACAGAAGACTTTTTTCGATGGAGCCCTGGTGGCACAAATGCTTGAGGGCTTGAGGGCTCAACTGCTAACTGAAAGGTCCGCGGTGCAAGCCCCTGGCAGTCGACGCCACGGCAGTGCTTGGTGTTGGTTGTGGGGAGCCCCCCCGAGGGACCGGAATGCCGGAGAGCTGCTCGGGCTGCAGCTTCCCGTCAGCTCCCCTTCCAGAGCCTGTGTGGGTTTGCTTATGCAAGCTGGAAATGAGAGGCTGCAGTCAGGACCCCACCTCCTTCCGTGTTATAAAGAGACTACGTTGTCGGGCCCATAGGAGGGGCCCGGACCTCTCCCTGGTCCACAGTGGTGACTGGCAGCCTCTGTGGAGTCCAGCCTCCTAGTCTACCACAGGGACCCTGCAGGGGCTGGGCCCCCTGGGGACGTGGGTGTAACCTGCCCAGTGAGCCAGGACCGTCAAAGTCATGCTTCCTGTGGATTCAAGGGCAATGGGAGGGGCCCCCATTGGCGCCTCCTGCTGTCTTTGCCAGGCCCCACCTTGCTGCTGGCAGCCTCTTCCGTGTCCTGCTCTCATTCGCCCCCGTCTCTGGCTCCGGTCCTGTTTCCCCACCTCCGTCCAGTCGGCTCCACAGTCGCCAGCCTCTTTACGAGTGTGTGCCTGGCTTCGGGCCTCTTTCCCTGCCTCCGTTCTGCCCACACTCGGCCTGGTCCGGCCCCTGCCATGCACTGCTGGCCTCTGTGTTTCCCACCGCACAGGGATCAGGCCTGGAAGAGCCCGCACCTGCCCAGCAGTCTCCTGTCCCGGGTGTGGGTCCCTCCGAGGTGTCGAGACTGTTTCATGCTCATGACACTACCCTTTTCCATGATGTACACTCCATCCCTAAGTCCTCCCGCGTGGTAGGCCCATGGGCCCTCCAGCTCCCTTCCATGTGGACAGGTGTGCCACACACCTGCCCAGGTGGATGTCTGCACAGTGGCGTGGGGAGGAGCCAGTGTGCAGCAAGGACCTGTGAGCGTGAGGGGAGGGCAAGTCCCTACTTTTAACAGATGAATAGTTAAGTCTGAACCAGGGGGTAGCAGTAAAAGGAACATACACGGCTCCCTCAGTGAGCCGGTCTAGACTGCTCTGAGCCTGCTCAGTCTCTCAGAGAATCCCCTGCCACTGGGCTGAGCTGGCATGACAGCATCCCAGGTGGAACTTCCACGCCCACGTGTGCTTCCTGTCTTGGGACCGGACAAGATCGCGTCAGTGCAGAGGGGCCAGGTGGTGACTGCAGGCTGGGTCCAGCGACAGCTCGAGTTGCGTGCGAGAGGTGTGAGGCCTCCTGTCGGGAGGAGCCTAGTTCTCTGGAGCAAACTGTCCAAAGCCTGTACGCTGTCGGGAGGCGGGGCCTGTGTGGCATCTTGCACTTTGGCAGAAGGTCAGGAAAGTGCAGGGTGGGCGGACAGATGGCAGGCAAGCCAGAGGCTGGGAGAGGAGGCTGCTGCACACCCTGGCTGCCG
>NW_006921605.1:3009196-3020531 GCF_000298275.1 Orycteropus afer afer
GACAGCCCAGAGTTGGGTCTTTTTAAAATACAATTTGTCAGTCTCTGTCTTTGCACTGCTGATGTCAGACTGCTCACGTTTAATGTGGTACTGAGATGGCTGGACTGGAATCTGCCGTCTGCTGGTTCTGCTCCACGTTCCAGCTGCTTTGTTTTCCTTCCCACTTTGGAGGAACAGTGTGGCGGCTTTGACTCTGCTGTCTCCACTGTCGGCTTATTAACGTCCTCAGCTGCTAACTGCAAGGTTGGGAGTTCATGTCCTCCCAGAGGTGCCTGGGAAGACAGGCCTGGCTGTCTGCTTCTGCAAAGTCACAGCCTTCAAAACTCCGCTGCAAGAAGGGCACGGGGGCGGCATCTTCTGACCTCCTCTAACTTCCCCAGAGGAAGGCAGAGTCACCATCAGCAGCCCAAGGCCTGGGAGGCCAGACGTGCCGCCACCCTCCAGCCTTTTACCAGCTCTGACACCAGCCCTCCCTCCCATGGCACTCACTCCTGCTCTGCCGGGTTTGATAATTCGTTGCAATGGCCACAGACAATACTCACGATTATGGGGTTTACTAGGGAAGCAACAGGCTACAAGTCAGGTTCAGGAACACGCTCAGGACACAGTTCTTCAATCAGGACAGTCTGCCCTCTGCTGTGCCCTCGGCTCGCCTCTCTGCCCCTTGGCCTCTCAGCCTGGCTTCTGCCCTTTGGGCAAGTGTTACAAAGCTCTTTTAGCTCTGCCAATAGGGACACCTACACGCACCCCACACCGCCAGCAAGCCTCCTGCCCAAGGGCACTCAGCTTCCTCGCTCTGTGAGCCAGGCGAGCCAGGTTCTCTGTCTGATGCATCTTGGTTCCACTCTGTTGGAGTGTCTCTCTCTGCCACGTGTCTCTCTCTGCTGGGTGTCTCTGCCAAGGAGGTCCAGCGCAGGGATCTCGGGTCCAAAGACACGCCCCACTTCACCTCCAGCTCTTCTCTCTTGATGGCAGTGAGAGTCCCCTCTCTGCCTCTAGGAGGGCTCATTTTGAGCCTGGCAGAGTGACAAAACTAACCAATCCCAACATCAGAGTTGTACACACCTCATTTGCATGGTCCCATGCAGTGACCCGGTGGGAGTCACAGAGACTGTGGCTAGCAAAGCCACACCAAGGCATTCCCTGCACCGCACCCACAGAGCACAGCTCTACTCTGCACACGGGTTGTCATGAGTGGGAACCAAATCAAGGCAAACAACAACAACAGCGTGGAACAATGTGCCCTGCCTGTCAGAGGCATTGTTGTCTTCCTCGGACAAGCACAGGGGACAGCGTGTCCTGTCCACTCCGGGGCCTGGGTGGAGCCAGAACTTCCCCAGGGCGGTCAGAGGTCTCACTTTCCATCCATGGACTGACCGACTTCAGGGGCTCTGAGCAAAGGTCTTTCTAGGATGATTCTGACCACACAGGGGAATACTTTTCACACGTCTGTCCTACAGTTCCCTTCAAAACTTCCTACACATTTTTTTCACTATCTTCATTGCTGGCAAAACATCTTCACTTAAAGGTGGCTTTGATTTTGGGGAACAGCGGGGTCGTTTGCAGCCGTGGCTGGCTATGAGGACAGTTACAAAACATCATGCCATTGGTAGCTCAGAGGGAGGTGGGCTACAGCTGCTGGTGCCTTACCCACTGTGGAGGCCACGGGCCACATGTGGCTGCTGCACTCTGAGAGGTGACCAGTCCAAGGAGCTGAAGGTGTGAAGCACACACTGGACTCTGAAGACACAAAGAATGAAAAATAACACATTTCTGATTTTTCATAGTGATTACATGCTGAAATGGTAACATTTTGGACATATTGGGGGTCAATAAAATGTGTTATTAAAGTTAATTTCACTTCTTTCTTTTTTTTTTAACATGGCGACCACAGCATTTAAGAGGACAGATGTGTCGCAGGATTTTCTAGCGTGTGACCCTGTTCTGGGAGAGGGCACACATTCCCACGTGCGCCTTTCTAATTGACCTTGAGGCTGTTTCTAAATTTTATTTATTTACCTTTCTCTTCACCCAGGTTAACATGCCTCTGCCCTCTAGTTAGTGGCTTACCCTCCCATCCCCAGCCACCCTCGTGACCCTCCAGGAATCCTTCTTTCTTTGTGAAAACCTTTTCTGGACTTTTCACAATGGTGGTCTCATAAGATACCTGTCCTTTTGTGACTGACTTCACTCAGCAATAAGTTCATCCAAAAGCCATGGTTAGACAGCACAAAGTGGGTGGCGATGCCTTAACTGAGTACATGTTGTGAGGCCTGGGGTGCCTTCCACCCTTGTCGAGGGGTGCGCTAGCCCCTCTTTTCCTGCCACACTGACCTGGCAACTCCTGGAAGAACAGCCAATGCCATGGAGTGGGCTGACCCACGACGGCCCCACGTGTGCCGAGTGGAACGTGGCCCACAGGGTGTGCCGAGTGGAACCGTGGCCCACAGGGTGTGCCAAGTGGAACCGTGGCCCCACATGGAACCGTGGCCCACAGGGTGCGCCGAGTGGAACTGTGGCCCACAGGGTGTGTGTGGCTGTGACTTCTGGAAGCAGATCACCACACCTTTCTTCCAAGGTGCCTCGGAGTGAGTTCAAATCGCCAGCCTTTCAGCCAGTAGCTTAACCGTTTGTACCCCAAGGATGCAACATAGCGACAGAAAGCCTCTCTTTCCAGTCACATTTACCAGGCCCAGGGTTAGGACTGCCATGTCACTTTCGGGGGCACTATTTAATTATACCAGCTGGTCTTGACCTTCCGTGTTGACCTCATGGCCTACTACAGGGCCACAACCTGCAGTCCATAGCAGCTGTCTTGACCCACCAGGCTGACCTCATGGCCCGCTGTAGGGCCATGACCCGCTGTGCCAACAGCACCACACTCTAGGGTGTTTCGGGAAGTGGGCTTTCTGCTTGAGCATCTCAGCGGCCCAGATGCAGCTGAATCACTCTTCCTCGTGGTGGAGGCAGTGCCTGGGAGAGTTCCTCTTTCCCTACATCCTCTCTGACCTGTGGTATTTTTAGAATTAAACATTTTCTTGTTTGTGGCCAACTTACTGGGTGTTGAGTTCTCATTTCCCAGATTGCTAGTGAGGCTGGCATCCTTTTTCAATGTGCACATTTTTGTTTATTTGTTTTCACACCAGGATTAGTTAAAGGAGTTTCCTTGTTCTTTTTTTAACTGTGATTTTGGTGAAAGTTTACCAAGCAGATTGGTTTTCCGTTTAACAATTGATTCCTGGCATCTTTACTAGCTCTTTGGTTTTCTTCTGTGAATTGCCCACGCGTCTGTGGGGACATTGCCTCTTTCTGCAGGTGATTGTGGGAGTTCTTTATGTGTTCTGTGTACTAATCCTTTTGCTTCTAACTGACTTTTTCTTTTTTTGTGTGTGATTTGGGTGAAAGTTTACAGAGAAAATTCACTTTCCATACAGCAGTTCACATACACTTTGTCTCATGACATTGACTGCAATTTACCCCAATGCTACAGCTCCCCTCCCACTTCCTCCCAGTAGTTACCTCTTTCCTGGGTCCTTCCCTCCATGCAGCTGACTCCTCAGCTGCTAACTGACTTTTTTAAAGAACTGCAGGTGAACATGGGTCCTTCAAATGTCTATGCCATGCTTCCCAGCTTAGACAAGCCATCAGTGTCTTGAGACACCAGGGCTGGGCACTGGGAAGCCAAGAGCAAGAACACATGGTGGGACATGGAGGTTGGGATTGGGAAGGATGGGCAGGAGAGCTAGAACCTTCCCCAGCAAACACAGCAGGGGAGGTGAGAAGTTCTGGAAGGAAAGGCTCATTTGAGTGGACACAGTGCTGAAGACTGAGCTGAGAGCAAGCCTGGAGGTTTTTAGGGGGCTGCTGTGGTGCTGCAGGACAAGCCTTGCTGTGCCCAAGCCCCTCATTGACACAGTGGCTGTGACGATGAGCTTAGGTATAGCGAGGATTGCGAGGCTGGCGTAGGACCATGCAGCGTTTCGTCCTGTTGTTCACGGGCTGCTACGAGTTGGAGCCGACCCGATGACACCTAACAACAGCATGGTGATGCAGGACCAGGCGATGCTTCGGTCAGTTATTCACAAGGGTGACGTGAGTCACAGTGACCCCATGGCACAATGGTGGCAACAGGAGCCCTCTAGCCCAGCAGTTCCCAGTAGGGGCGACTTTGCATCCCAGGGGCCGTCTGGCAATATCTGGAAGCATTTTTGGTTGTCACAAGGAGGGTGGAGGTGCAACTGGCATCTGTGAGCCGAGTCCCGGGTTGCAGCTGAGCTTCCTCCAGGGCCCAGGACCAGGCCCTGCCTACACACACACACACACACACACACACGGAACACCTGGCCCCGCTCTCTGAGTATGACGCTGACAGCACTGCTGGCCCTCTGTGCAGCCCCTCCCCTGCTTATCCGCGCTCTACATGTGCCTGCTCATGTCCTGCTGAGGGATGAGCCCTGGGCACATCCACCTTAAGCCCGTGGTCTCGGATCTCAACGCATCGCCTCTGTTCCCCAGCAGGTCTTGACGTGCCCCACCCGGGCCCACGGGTGCGGAGGATGGGAACGCCCCCCGGCGATGTCTCTGGGCCGCCTCTTCCGCCGGGCCTCCTCCAAAGCCTCAGACCTCCTGACTCGCGGAACCCCCTCTGTCCTGGACGGCGACATCATCTACTCCAAGAACAATGTCTGCGTGCACCCGCCCGAGGGGCTGCAGGGGCCGGGCGAGCACCACCCAGGTGAGTGGGGTCGGGAGGGAGGGCGGCCTGGGAAGGTCTGATCTCAATCCTCTGAGGTGCTCTGTTTGACTGATGTGGGATGGGCTTAAAGGGCATTGAAGTATGTGTGCAAGGGCGCAGGGCAAAGAAGGCACAGCACCAAAACGTTGGCTGCACAGATGGGCTCTGCTGCCTGCAGGCCTGGGAAGGGAGCCCCTCCTCCGCCAGGCCTGCCTCACCCTCTCCCACCGGAGCGTGTGCTCCTGCTGGGTTCTGGACTCGCCACCCAGCCTGTGTGCCTGCCCTTCCCCTTCAGCCAGAGGGCTGGCATCTGGAGGAATGGACAGAATTCCCAGTGAAATTGTCCAAGCCACCCACCTCCATCCTTTCACTCTGCCACTCTGAATGAGGAAGGGGAGCTCCCAGTGGTCTGCAGGGAAGGAGACAGACGAGGGCCCCCTCCATGGGCCCCTGGCGTTCAGTGTTTCCTGGGCTGTTCCTGGACACCCACACACAGTGACTCTGCTTAGTCCCGGGGTGGGGAGCT
The DNA here is from genome assembly GCF_000298275.1 of Orycteropus afer afer. NCBI lineage: Eukaryota > Metazoa > Chordata > Mammalia > Tubulidentata > Orycteropodidae > Orycteropus > Orycteropus afer. The sequence goes on from NW_006921605.1 coordinate 3,014,458, forward strand.
TTTCCTGAGACGGCAGCACCACAAACCCCTTAGGTGCAAAGGCCCACACAGGCCCAGGAAGCAGGCTCTGCATGTGTGGCCAGGGATTCTGGGTCCTGGGTACCTGTGGCGTGCTCTAGAAGGGGGCTGTGGGCTCTGGGTGGCCTGTCCCCTTGATTCCTCACTTCCTGGGGAGGAGCACTGTTGGGGAGGGCCAGAGAGTCCAGGCTCATGTCTGAGGGTGTCACTTGGTCTGAGTATAAAACAAAAAGAAGAGCAGTGGCCTGTGAGATGTTTGTGGTTCGTGTGGTAGATGAAAGTGGAGGGACAGAGAGTGAGTGCCCAGTGACAGTGGTCTGGGAGGCAGCCGCCTGTGAGACGTTTGTGGTGGGTTCATGTTGCAGATGGAAGTAGAGGGACACAGAGAGCCCCTGGAGGGAGGGCGGAGGAGAGCAGTGCTCTGGGGCTAAATGGCTATTCTCCAAGCTGCATGATCCGAGGGTGTGGAAACCCCACGGCCTTACCACGCATGTCACACTTGTGTTCCTCGGGTTTCCTGGCCTCCTTGCAAGCAGGCATGGCAGTGAGGAGACTCTGGGTTTGCCTCCAGACTCAGGCCCTGAGAGACGTGGCTGAGGACACCTAGCTCCTGCGGAGATGAGGCGGGCCGGGGACTTGGTGAGACAGGCCCACCAGTCAGGGTGTATTGGAATGGCTCAGTGCCCAAAACGTAGCATCCCGGAGCTCAGAGAGCCCACGCGACTTGCTGCCGGCCTTGGACACACCTCTGTCCCCTTTCTATCAGTGACCCAGGGTATGACATTGGGCTCAAAAGCAGCCTTGAAAATGACCCCATCTTCCAAAAACTGCAATCAAAGAAACCAGCACAGTTCCCCAAGAGGGCCGAGGCCGATAAAGGCCCAGCACCACCATTTTGCCGTTTCCTTCTGTGCGGCGTCTCCAGCCCTCATCCCTGCTGGCAGTGCTGGCTCAGGTGTGGGCGCTGGACGGCAGGCAGGGCTTGGCCGTCAGATAGTAGCCAGGACGGAGGGCTCTGATGACAAGGGTGCTGGGTCAAACCCATGCGGGTGTTGCCCGGGACCCAGGGCCCAGATCTGCTGGGTGGGAGCCTGGGGAAGGCATTCGGAAGCCCACCCGATCTGCCTTTAGACACAGGCTGGGGCTGGGGCGGGCCCTCCAGTGCACATAGGTGCCAGCGTGCTGTCCTGCCTGACCTGCTGCGCCCGCTCTCTCACAGGGTACCTGTGCCTGTACATGGAGAAGGACGAGCTGCTGGGGGCCACCCTCATCCTCGCGTGGGTCCCCAACTCCCGGATCCAGAGGCAGGATGAGGAGGCGTTGCGCTACATCACTCCTGAGAGCTCGCCTGTGCGCAAGGCCCCCCGCCCACGGGCCCGACGCACTCAGAGCTCGGGGGCCCCCTGCCAGGCCTCTCCCACGGAGCCCAGACTGTCCCTGACCCCCAAGGACGAGGACATCCTGGTGGTGGCCGGCAGCGCTTCGTTGGAGGGTGGAGAGAAGCTGGCCTCGGGCCTGGGTGTGGACGCCGCCCTCCCCCAGCCAGTCACCCACAGTGACTCCGGCATCCTGTCCACGGTCAGCTCGCAGGATGGCACCGAGGAGGGGCGGGAGCCGCGGCCTGAGGCTGGCGAGGAGGAGGGCTCCCTGGAGCTGTCCGCCGACGGCGTGAGCAGGGACAGCTCCTTTGACTCCGACTCGGACGCCTTCTCCTCGCCCTTCTGCCTCTCCCCTATCAGCGCTGCACTTGCCGAGAGCAGCAGCTCCGTGTTCCTGGAGAGCGGAGGCAGGTGAGTGGCTGGACACCTGGAGGCGCGCTCCCTGGGGGGCCCACAGGCGTGGCCTTGGGTGTTGCCAGCCCCCAGGTCTCCCCGGGGCGGCCCCACACCTGTGATGTCACGCCCATCCTCACATCCACACCGGTCCCGCCAACCTGTGACCAAGTCTGAGCCCCTGGCAGGGCTATGCTCTTGTCACTGGGGGAATGTGTGTGTGGGGGGAGTTACCTCCCAGCTCCCTCTGGCCCCACAAATGTCCCATAGTCCTGGGGAGTGGCCGGAGGACTGTGGGGGTGGCCAAGAGCTAGTCTTACTGCTCTGAGGTCCCCCCGGGGCCTGTGGAACCCCCTACAGCCGTGGCAGGTTCACGGCTCAGCCCCTGGAACCTGGGAACTGCTCCTCGGCTCTGCGGGCTCTAAGGGGGTGGACCATGGTCCAGGAGGGTGCTGGCGGTACTTGTCCAGCTCTGGGGGGCCGCCACACTGCCCTGCGGACAGATGCCTGACTTGGTGGCCGGCTTGCTGGCACAGGCCTTCAAGCAGGGCTGGGAGGGGCAGGTTGACCCCTGCCCTGCTCGGCTCCCTGTGTCCGCCTGGCCTGATGCGGGAGGCTGTCATGGTGTCGCACTGGTCCTAGTGCTACTGAGAACGGGGCTGTGCCAAGCTCGCCAGTCGCAGCAGGCACCCGACAGGCCCCGTCTCACGTCCACCAGCCCTTCCTGCCACTCCAGGTGGTTCTTCCTCAGTGGCTTTTATGCAGATAGTGGTGAAGATAATGAGAACAGTAACAGCTGACGTGGGCTGCTGGGGGGGCCGTGTGCTAACTGTCTCGGTGACCGTCCCTTGTGGCAGACGCCAATGTCCCCATTAGAGAAGGGAAAACTGAGGCTCAGAGAAGTCGTTGTCGGATTGAGCCGCTCTGGGTCCAGGGCCAGAGTCAAGGAGCAGGGTGCGGGGACTCAGAACATTCCACCGGGTCCTCGGGGAGGAATCTCAAGTGGAGTCTCTCCTGCCCTTGTCCCTTCAGTGAGATGTGGTCCATTAAAGCCCAAGGGTGAACTGACGGCATTTGTCTGAGTTATCTGTGAGTGCGTGCAGTCGGGCAGAACCGAGGCGTCCAAGGCCGCGATGAGGCTGGCTGAACTCTGTGGCGACAGGGCTTGGGACCGGAATCAATCTCCAAGTCCAAGCTGCCCTGCATCCGGCCCACCGGCTTTGTCAGCACGCCCCCTGGTGGTGCCACGGGGCGGTGCCTACCTGGCAGCCATGCTGCACCCTCCCCGGGATCCCCGTGGAGAGCAGGCTCTGAGCCCTTTGTACCCTGCACTCCGCCCCAGAGAGCCAGTGGGCGGCTGTGGCTGGTGGCTGAGAGCCTGGGGGCAGAGCCAGACTCGGCACCGGGCTGTTGGCTTCAAGCCCACCTCGCTGGACAGCAGCCCGGCCTCACCCAAGAGCTTGTGTTGTTAACCCACGGGTGGCTGTGAGCCTGGGAAGGGCATTCATCTACTTGGGGCCTCAGTTTCCTTGTCTGTAAAGCAGAAGAGGGTTATGCATTTTGTGGAGTCCCTCTTCCTTCTTCCTTGGTAGTCCTCAGGAGCCCTGGTGGCACAGTGCCTAAGGCACGTGACTGCTAACCAGAAGGCTGGCGGTTCAAACCCACCAGCCACTCCTCGGAAGGAAGGTTGGGCAATCTACTTCTGTAGCGATACTGCCTCGGAAACCCAAGGAGGGGTCGCTATGAGCTGGGTCCCACTCGACGGCAGTGAGTTTGGCTGGATTTTGGTAGTCCCCTCCCCCAGCTACACATGAGACTTGCCCAGGGAGGGGGGCTTTCACACAGTTCTGCCCCTGAGCAGAGGTTCTCACCTAGGTCCGTTCTGCTCCCAGGGGACAAGTGGCAATGTCAGAAGACAGCTTTAGCTGTCATGACTGGGGGGCGGGCGGAGGCCAGGGACGCTCCTGAACACCACGCCGGGCACAGGACGGCCCCCACCTCAGAGATGACCCGCAATGGCGGTAGGGCCCATGGGGCTGGCTGAGGCCAAGAGCAGCCTGATGCTGCAGCAAGATGGAGCAGATGGGACCCTTCCCGTTCTGGGGGCCGACTTGGAAAGGCCTCTCCCCCAGGCAGGATGTGGTGGGTGTCACATGGGGATACGGTGGCTTCCGGACCACAGCCACGCACGGAGGCTGCTGAGGCTTGGAAAGAAATGAGCATGCGGCCATGGGGGCTGGGCAGGCCTGGAATCGGCATGTTCCCAGGCAGTGGGGACGTGAGCACACCAGGTGTGGGTGTCACCCAGTGCAGTAGTCCCCTGCCCCCCACGGACCTCCTCCCGCACCCAGACCACACAGAATCCTTAGTCGTGTTTGCGATCAATTTTAATCATAGAGTACTATGTGGTATTTCTCAGATTATATCTTAGAATCCTAACCACACAATTGTTCCGTGAAATCTTTCTGCATTGAGTGACACGATTAGTTACATCTTCAGTAAGTGACCAGCGCCCTTTTTTATTTTTTTTCTTCTTTTACTTTAATTATTACTTCATTTTCAAAAAAGGTATTGACACAGGTTCAGAAATACTACTTACCACGATATTACAGCTAAAACACCAGAAAATTTGACAAGATCTGATGGAAACACGAGATTTGAAGTGTCCCTGAAAAAGGGCAACAATGACAGCTCTGACCGGAGCACGTTAGAAGGATTAGAAGGTGAGTGAGCAGAGTGTCAGCCTTGCAGGTATATTGACACGTGGGAGCTGGGCTTCTTGGGAAAAAAAAACCACTGCCCTGGAGTCAATTCTGACGCATAGCAACTCTGCGTTGGGTTTCTGAGGCAGTAAATCTTTGCGGTAGATTGCCCAGTCTTCCTTCTGAGGAGTGGCTGGTGGGTTTGAACCGCCAACCTTCTGGTTAGTAGTCAAATGTCTTAGGCACTACACCACCAGAGTGCCTTAATGGGGCTTGTGAAACATATTTTTGTTGTTATAACTGACTACAGGGATATTTTTATAACAAATAATAAATTTCTGCCAAAATACTGCAAAAAATCTTGTCATCTTGGTGTCACCTGGTGCGATCTGCACCCTCCTAGTGACGCCGCTGCCCTTGGGCATGAGCCCGTGCAGAGTGCCTCACTCACTTCCTTGCTCTTCACATGGGACTGCGGGGTGCTGGCCTCCCCACCTGACTACAGACCCTGGAAGCAAAGGGCACTCCTCAGGTCCTCCTGGACCCGCAGGCCCTCCGCAGAGATGGGTCAGAGGTCGGTATGGCTGCTGTGGAAGGGGCTCCAGCCTGGGCTGCACCCGCGAGCCCTGCACACCTTTTAAAATCCCAGTACCCGGCCCTCCCCAGACAGGTAGGTCATGGCACCCCAATGTTATGGAATAGAACTGCTCCACAGGGTCTCCAAAGCTGTCAGTCTTCATGGAAACAAAGCCCAAACCACACCCACTGCCGTGGAGTCCATTCCGACCCACAGCGCCCCTAGAGGACAAAGTGGAACTGCCCACAGGGTCTCCAAGGCTGTCAGTCTTCACAGAGCAAAGCCCAAACCACACCCACTGCCGTGGAGTCCATTCTGACCCACAGCGCCCCTAGAGTTCAGAGTGGACCTGCCCACAGGGTCTCCAAAGCTGTCAATCTTTATGGAAACAAAGCCCAAACCACACCCACTGCCATGGAGTCGATTCTGACCCACAGCGCCCCTAGAGGACAGAGTGGAACTTCCCACAGGGTCTCCAAGGCTGTCAATCTTCACGGGAGGAGATCCCCAGGTCTTTTCTCCCGTGAGCCACTGGTGGTTCGAACCACTGACCTTTCAGTTCTCAGTCGGACACTTAAATGTTGCGACACCAGGGCTCCTCACTATGTGAGTGAACTGTATGAGAAGGCCTACAAGATGCTTGAACGGGGCAGCTGAGAGCAGCATCTCCCGATAGAACTTTCTGCCAAGAAGGAGGTCTTCTAAATCTCTGCTGCCTGGTACAGCAGCCCCGTGGCCCCGTGAGCACTCGACCGAGGCACTGCGTTTCTGATTTGATGTAAAATTAAATTAACTCTAAATTAAAGTGGCAGCAGCGGCCAGTGACCACAATATTGGACAGCGCAGGTGAAGACAGGCCAGGGGTTAGCGTGGCGTGGGGATATGGCGTTTTCCTTTTCTCCGTTTTCAAAAACTTTATGCTATGTTTATATTGGGAGCTCTGGTAGCATAGTGGCTAAGACACTTGCCTGCTAACCAGACGGCTGGCGGTTCAAACCCACCAGC
>NW_006921605.1:3021701-3022891 GCF_000298275.1 Orycteropus afer afer
CTTCCTCCTGCACAGCGGCTGGGTGAGTTCAAACCACCAACCTTTTACTTAACAGCTTAACGGTTGTGCCATCAGGGCTCCTGGGGTGGCAGAAAAGCTGGTTCAGGCTGGAAGAACCCAGAGGGAAAGAGGAAAGCGGGAGGGCAGTGAGACCAGGGCTGCTGTGAGTTGATTTGTTGAAGCCGAGTGATGGACCTGTTGGGTTCATTCTACTCCGGCATGTGTTTGAGAATTTCCCGCGTGAAATGTTTTCAGAATGAATGAATGTAGCACATGCAATTTTTAAAAAAGTATGTAGTCAGTTGGACCCCTACGCTGCTGAGAACCAGCTGCCCCTCCCCCCTGCTGTCAGGCATCCCTGTTAATGAAAAAGCCCTCGGGGCTCCCCAGTAACCAGAGGGTCTTGTGGTGGAACATGCTAATGGCCTGCGCGATCTCCCCAGCCCTGTCCTTGCATGCGGTTCCCCCCGGGTAAATGTGCCCTGAGTGTCTAATCAGACCCGGTTGTCATTCCTGGAGGCGTGTGTTCTCTGGGCGTCTGGCCCTGTGGATCATGGCGCGGGAGGTTACGGGTCGGATCAGGTGGTCCCACTCCGCAGGCGCTGGACCTCACACTGTGATTTCATCAGTGCCCTGCTCTAGACAGGTGAGCCGGACGCAGCCACGGCCTGCCTCCCCAACCCTGCCTCCCATGTGGCTGTGTGTTGGGGCCACGCTCGAGCCCCGTGGCCGGCCTGCTCCCCTCAGCCCTCCAGCAGGACCACTAGTCCCGGCCTGCAGGTGGAAGATGACCTTCTCGGTGACCCTTGGTGACTGGTTTTCCCTCTGGGAGTTCCTCCTGCTTTTGTGAGTGTCCCTCGTGTGGCATTTAAAATGCACGGCCTCAGGCTGTTGCTTCCTTATGGGTCTTACTAGAGCAGCACAGTCCAACAGAACCGTCTGCAGAGATCGGTGCAGCCGCCAGCATACTGAGCCCTTCAAATGCGGCGAGTGTGGTCAGCTGGATTGGCATTTTATTTATTTCATGGAATTTAACTATAAATAGCTCCACGTGGCAAGGGGCTTTCATATTGGACAGCGCAGTGCAGGTCTGGACGCGACATTCTTTGAAAGGACAGAAGGTGGGTCTCAGAAATGACATTACCCACCAACTGCAAGAAACCAGAACCACGCCGAGCCTGATGCCATCG
>NW_006921605.1:3024066-3028721 GCF_000298275.1 Orycteropus afer afer
GCAGTGGGTGTGGGCTTTTGGTCACCAGGCACCTGGGAGGAGGAAGAGAGGGCTTGGAGGCTTGCGGCGTTGAGTTTCTGTTGGAGCTAACAGCCGCACGCACGTGTGTAATCAATGTCACAGATGTACACATGAAAGTGGTTGAAATGGCAAACATTTTGTTATATGTATTTTACTACAATTTAAAAAAGTAAGACAACACCCAGGGAAGCAGTGCCTGGCCCAGGTGCTGCCCAGGAGGGTGGTGGGAGGGACGGAGGAGGCGCAGGTGAAGCTGCAGCAGCCAGGGGGGACCCGCCTGCCCGGTGTGACTGGCCGGTAGCGCTGGCCCACCCCGCAGCATGCACGGTGGAAATAAATGGATCTAAATGCCTTTTGCTGTCAGAATGTGACACCACTGTGTCAGCAGTAATGGCTGAATTATTAATGGCTCCTCCCACGCCGCAGGGGCACAGCCTCACGAGGCCAGCTGCTTGGGCCCCAGGAGGAGCCAGTGGGCCAGTCCTGAGCGCCCACGGAGGGCTCCGCCCAGTCACCCGGCCCTTGACCCCTCTGTGGTTGTCATAACCAGCCTTGCTGGGTTTTCCTGTCTGACCATCCCAGGGCAAGCAGGAAAGCTGGGGGAGCGAGCCGCATTCTCCCAGAGTGAGACAAGACATGAGCCCTGCACCGTGACGGGGAAGCTGACGCTACCCTTCGCTCCCTGCCCGCTTTGGGTCAGCGGATAAGCGCTGAGTGGTGGGAGACTCGGGGTGGAAGAAAGCCCTGGTGACCTCCTAGAGCGATTACACCAAGGAACCCCGTGCAGCAGTTCCACTAACATGTGGGCTGGCTATGGGGCGGGACCAGCGTGGCCGCAGTGGGCTTTCTGCCTCGATGGGAGAGAAGATACAAGCAGTGCTGGGGGTGGGGACTGCGAAAGGGGGAGGGTGGAAGGGTCAGGGACGAGCGGCCCCTCCAGCAGGGGACACAGGGAAGGGCAGGGGTGACTGGTGGACCCCAGGGGCCCTGGCAGCAGTGAGGGCCGTGGGGTAGGGTGATGGGAGACGTTGGAGCTGCTCTAGGGTGCTCCCAGCACCGGGTCAGGGTGGCCCACATGGCTGGAGCTGTGGGAAGGGGTTGCGGAGCGGCGTAGGAGGCAGGTACCTGGAATTGGCTGAGACCCGGGAGGAGACACATCCCCTACCTTCCCAAATTTCAGAAGGCACCTCTTCTCAGCTGTGGGCCAGGGGCCCCTGCGTGCCCTGAGAATACCTCCTCGCCCCTCTTGGTCCCCCCCAAGGGCTTGGCAGCGGGAAGATGGTAGCTTCAAAGCTCTGTTGTTTGGACGTGTTTGGCCTTTAGTAACCGGGAGCAGAGACTGGGTTGCTTAAAACATCGCATCAGCTGATGCCCTGCAATCTGTCCGTGGCTCTCGGGGACGAGGCTAGGCTACTGTTTCCGGAGTGCTAGGCAGGCTCCACGCAGGCGTCTCCTGCACTCCTGCACCCCTGTCCCCGTCGCCGCTGCCAACCAAGAAGGCAGAGAGCGGGGCCCTCACCGCCGCAGGAGGGCAGCTGTCTCCAGCCCCCAGCCCCGTGGGCCTGCCTGCAGCCCCCAGGCAGACTGGGCACCACTGTGGGTAGCCTCACCCTGGGAGTCGCACTGCCAGGAGGGGCTGAGGGCAGGGACGGTCTGGGAGCTCATTAGCAGGCAGTGGCTGCCACCAGCTTCTCCGGAATTGGAGGGGCTGCCAACGCGTCCAGGCTGGGTCTCAACAGACAGCGCTTTGATGTCCAGCTCTGGGTGTCTGCTTGTCACACCTGTGCCGTCTGGGGAAGAGGAGGCTGGTCTGGGTGGTGGGGTGAGGCCGTAATGGTCCACCAGGCCCGGGAGCCTGGGAAGCTTTGTGGTCAGATGGCAGGTGTGATCCTGAGGGTGTGAGCTTGGCAGATGTCTGGGCTCTCCATGCCTCAGTGTTCCCATGTGGGGAATGGGGCCGTTGGAGGGGTGATGAGGAAATATGTGTCGAGGGCACAGAGTAAGTCAGTAATCGTCACTTTGGTGACAGGTGACAAGTGGCACTTTCATAGCGCTTCCCAGTGCATCAGCCGCCTCTGAGCGTTAATGTCAGTTTCCTGGGCTGTCGTAAAGATCACCACACGCAGGCTTAGAAGAACACACACAGCAATGGGTGTGTGAAGTTATGGATTATTAGAATGAAAAAGGGAATTTTGTGAAGCTGTCAGATCCCAGTCCATACAAAACAGGTGATGATATTTCTGTCCACCAGAAACACACAATTTCTAAAAAAAAAATTATTGTGATTTGGGTGAAAGTTTACAGAGCATTTTCCCTGCAGCAGCTCATACACACTTTGTCTCATGACATTGACTGCAATCTCCCACAATGCAACAGCTCCCCTCCCACTTCCTCCCCATAGTTACCTCTTCCCTGTGTCCTTTCCTCCATGCACTCCTGTTCCCGGAGCTGTCTCCCTGTTCACACACAGCCCTTCTGTTCTCCCATGATTGATCTCTCCAAGGAGTGTATCTACCTACTGTAAATGTTCAGCCCGTATGCCTGTCTGTTGTTTGGCTGGAAGCTACAGGACTGAGTTCAGTTCCAGACCTGAAGGGCACCTAGGGGCCACAGTCTCAGGGTCCCACCAGGCTCTATCAGAGCAGTAAACTTGGTCTTTTTTTTTTTTTTTTTATGATTTTGAGTTTTGTTCCACATTGTTCTCATACTCTCTCCAGAATCTCCTGCACTGATCCCCCTCCGAGTGGTTGACAGTGGCAGCCGGGCACCATCTAGTTCTTCTGGTCTCATAGTCATATAGGCTGAAGTTTACTCCACTAGTCCATTGGAGTAATTGTTTCCACACGTCTTTGGTTTTCTTCATTCCAGAAACACAGAAATTGAAATGAGAAAATCTATTTGTAATATCGGCACAGTCCCTAGGAGTTAATGTACCGAAGATGTGAAACGCATCAACAGTAAACTAAACTCAGCAGAGAGGGCGCCAGCCCCTGCTGACTCCTTCCACCTTGTGGTTCCCATTGTTGCCTGGCTCATGGCTGCACTGCTCCCGTCCCGGCCTCGGGGGCCACGTGGCCTTCCCTCTGTTCACTCCCTTCCGATGAGGGTACCAGGCAGTGGTTTAGGGGTCCACCTTACATCCAGGGTGGCCTCCTCTCAGGATCCTTAACTGATTACATCAGCAAAGACCCTGACTTCAAATAAAGTCACATTCCGAGGTTCCGGGTGCACATGCACCTTTGGGGGATCCTATTCAACCCATCACATGGTTGATGAGCATGGACGCATCTCACCCTCAGAACACCACATGGTCGGTGCTGTTATTCCATTTAGAGAAGGGTGAGGTCCAGAGAGCTCAAGGCATTTGCACAGGGTCAAGGTACGGCTGAGATACACAATGCCAGCTGAGGTTAACAAAACCAACCAAACAAAATCAACTCAGCGGCACTTGTCCTGAAGGAAATGCAAACCCCGACCTCCCTGAGCTACCACTTCACGCCACCAGGACGGCCGTTACCAGAAACACGAAAAACAGGTGGTGTTGAGGATGGAGGTGGGGTGGAACCGTGGGCCTTGCTGGTGGGGATGGAAGTGGTGCAGCTGCTATGGAAACCAGTTTGGCAACTCTCCAGAAAGACCCAGCAGTTCCACTCCTGGGTTATAGACCCTAAAGGATTGAAGGCAGGGACTCAGACAGGTACGTGCACACCCGTGTTCATAGCAACACTATTCACAACAGCCAAAATGCCCATCAGCTGATGAGTGGATACATAGGATGTGGTCCATCCATGCAGTGGACTATTACTCAGCCATGAACAGGAGTGCGGTCCTGATATGTGCACAAACCCTGAAGATGGGCTGCTGAGCGAGAGAAGCTAGATGTGGAAGGCCACATACTGTATGATCCCACTCACAGGAGACATGTAGACCAGGCAGCTGTGTAGAAGGGCAGTAGATTGGAGGTTCCCAGGGACTGGAGGGGGGAGGGGAGGATGGCTGTTTATGGATATATATCAAGCCTGTGCAAAGCCCACTTCTTTCTGCTGTCACCGTGACCTGGAGGTAAGTGGCCCTCCGTGGCCTGGCACTGTCAACCCCTTAGATCTGCGCAGATGGGGCCCCCAGAAAGATTGGTGGGGCTCAGGAAAATATGGGAATACTCTTTAGAAGTGGCAGAAGTGCTCTGTGTCCATTTTAGGAGAAAAGGCGTAATGAAGAGGTGTATAATCTCTGACCCGTGGCGTTGCTGTGGTTGTGGCCTCTTTCTGTGTAGCTGTTAAGAGTTGGGCATTGTCGTCTGTACCAAGAGTCAGCAAATGTTTTCTATAGAGGGCTGGTTGGCATCATTGGCTTGGTGGGTCACAGGATCTCTGGAACCTTCTCACCCCTGTCTTTGTATGAAGATAGCCATAGGTAACATGAACAATTGGGGGTGACCATGTTCCAATACAACTGTGTTTGTGAACACTGAAAGGTGAATTTCATGTGATGTTTGTTGTTGTTATGTGCCGTCGAGTCAGACCCGACTCATAGTGACCCCTTGGGTTTCCGAGGTGGTATCTCTACGGAAGTAGATTGCCCCATCATCCTTCCGAGGAGTGGCTGGTGAGTTTGAACTGCCAGCCTTCTGGTTA
>NW_006921605.1:3029732-3053951 GCF_000298275.1 Orycteropus afer afer
AGGGGCGCTGTGGATGGGAATCAACAAGACTTCAGAGTTTGGTTTGGTTTAGTCCTTTGTCAGAAATGGTTTGCAGACATTTCCTCCTGGTCGGTGGCTTGTCTTATCCTCCTAACGGGGCTTTTCAGAGAAGAAAGATTTTCATTGTTACGAGGTCTGGTTTATCTGTTTTCCTTTTGTGCTTTTGGTGTTGGGTATAAGCACTCTTCACCTAGTCCTAAGTCCAGGTCATTTCCACCCCATTTTCTTCCTAAAAAGGAGCTCTGGTGGCGTGGTGGGTAAAGCATTTGGTCAGCGGTTCAAACCCACCAGCTGCTCTGAGGAAGAAAGAGGGGCAACCTACTTCCATAAAGACTGACAGCCTTGGGAGCCCAGTGGGGGTCACTATGAGTCAGAATCAGCTCCATGGCAGTGAATTTGGTTTGTTGGCATTTGCTCCCTAAAAAGGAGGCTGGGGACACAGTGGTTAAAGTGCTCAGCTGCTAACCTAGTGCTCCGTTTCTGTAGATTACAGCCGCGGCAACCCTACGGGGCAGCTCTACTCAGTCCTCCTGGTCCCTGTGAGTCGGAATCTCCTCCACGGCAGCGGATTTCTTCCTCACACCTTTCTAGTTCCACCTTTTACGTTAAGTCTGTGACCCACTGCAGGTTAATTTTGGCATAAGGTGTGGGATTTACAAGGTCCGTTACTGGGTTATGAAGATCCAGTTGCTGCAGTGCGTTTGTTGAAAAGTCCGCCCTTGGACAAAATCAGTCGGCCATATTGGTGTGGGTTTAGTAGGCCAGTTGCCGCAAAGCTGGCGGCCCTGTGGGTCAGAGTAGGGCTGCTCCACAGGGTATTCCAGATGTAGACGGCCGGGCCTCCTGAGTTGCCTCTGTGTGGACTTAAACCCCCAGCATTTGGGTTGGCAGCTGACGTGTTCACACGGTTTGTACCACCAGGGGTCCGTGGGTGCGGTAGCCACATTCTAAGAAGCGAAGGGGGGAAAGAAAAGGATAACATTTCAATTGTCAGCCCGTATACCCAAAGCATTGTAATTTCCTCGCGGGATCAAGGTCAACATTTTTGCCAAGAGATACTGTGTGTTCTGTTTTTGTTGTAAGTGTTTGAGGTTCCCTGGTATTTCACACTTGCAGTGAATCAGCTGGCCGCATGTCTGGTGTTTGCTGGCCCCACATGGCTCACGGCCACAGCACCGGCATGCACTTAGCTGTGTGGCCTGGAGTCTGGCTTTTGCTCTAACACATGAGGACCACCTTCCTTGGAGCTTCTCTGAGTGCGTGTCTTGCTTGGTTGGTCAGGCATTTCCAGGAGGAGACCTGGAGGTGCTGCCGTGCCCCTGCTGGGGGCTTTCTGCGGCCCTGAACCCTCCCTGGCTCCGAGCTCGGATCTGGAAGCCACAGGCCGGATGTGCCACTCATGAAAGCCAGATTCTGGAGGGGCGGGGCGGTGCTGAGCGATTGCATTGACTAAGCTGTCTTGGGCATGCAGTCGTTCACTGCCCACCTAAGGCTCCTTGCAAAGCTGGTCGTTTTCAGTGGAAGCTCTCCGGACGGCGAGGTGACTGTGCATCAGCCTCCTGGGCTGAGCAGAGGTTGGCGCCACAGAGATGAGTCCCCTGGGCACTCTGCCCGGCACGTGGGGTGGATGTGGAAGGACAGAGGCAGGAAACCCTACTGCCGATCCCGAACCACCAGCCGTGGGGTCCTTGACGCAACCCCCGAGACGTGCTACGTGGCGGCCTGTGGGTGCTCTCCAGGGGCTGAGCTCTGAGCACTGCTGTCTGCTCTGAGCCACCCTTGGGACCCGGGCTCTTGCAGCAGCAGCCGAGGTGGGAGCTCCGTGCGGCCTGGGGCCCCACGTGAGCTCCTGAGCTCCGAGCCTGAGGTCACAGGTGCTGCGAGGCCGTGACGTGGCGTGCCTCCCAGGTGAGCAGGGAACCCAGCCCCGCCTCTGGGGACCTGTGCCCGGCTGTTGCAACGCAAAGTGGCGTCTGATGAAATCGCCTAGAAGTTGGGGGAGGAGGTGGCCGCGTGACCTCGTCCCAGCAAAGTCAAGGGAAAAGTTGCCTTCTCTTTATTCCAACTGGGCTACGAAGTCCCTGCAGTGTTGGGGGCGGGCCCAGACTCTCGGTGGCCCCGCCCCCAGCCTACTGCAGGGACTCTGCTCCAGAACCCAGGAAGGTGGTGTCCGTGATGGCCCCAGGCCAGTGGAGTCAGGCCTGGACACTGGTGCTGGTGGAGCGGCCTTGGGCAGGATGTAGACCTTCCGTGGCCAAAGGTGGTGACATGGGTGGGCTCTAGGTGTGGCGATCCCCCCCAGCTCTGCCAGCCACGTGCTCCAGTGCCTGGGCCCCTCCCGTGAGACCACCCTGAGCCCAGCACCTGGCTGTTCCATTCTGTATCAGCTGACGCTTGTGCCTGGCCCTTCTCAGCGACCGATGCTACCCCCACCCCTGCCCCTGGAGCCCAAGGTGGGGTCACTGGGACCAGCCCATGACTAAATCTGTTCATTTGTTCCATAGTTTCCAAAAGGGGGCAGAGGGACTGAGAGAAGGCTTTCCCGAGGGGCTTTAGAGACAGAAGATGCTAGGAGAGAGGTGGCGGGGATGGCAGACAGTGCAGAGGAAGGCGTGGAATGTTCTGGAAGGAGGAGCGGGCTTTGGTAGGTACTAGAAGGAGAAGTCCGCACGTATCAGGGAGCGAGAGGGAGGACCAGCCGAGGGGCGGGTTGGATCTGGGGGGCCGGGGCTGGCGGTTAGAGCCGGGGCTGGCGGACACGAAGGCCACAGGATCTGCCTGCTTCTGTAAATATTTAAACACCGGCAGGATTATTTTTGGTAGCCACGGCCTCTCTCCAGGCCTGGCGGGCTGCCGGGCTGCGGGCCGGTGTCAAGTGACAGTGACTCCTTGCTCCCCAGTGGTCGTGGGGCGCCGGTCACGGCTGGTGGGGTTTGGGTGGGTCGCATGTTTTCAGGGAGTGTGGAACTCGGCTCCCAGGCCTTCCCCTCCAGGGACAGGTGAGCACACGGATATGAGTGCGTGTCGGCGGGTCCCCTGACGGTACCTAGAGTGACAGGCCTGAGCCCCCACACTGCGCCAGGCCAAGAAAAGCAGTGACGTGTGGGGTCAGACGCCCGGCCGGGGACCCCCCCAGGTTGACTGCTCTTCAGAGCCACCTGGATGTGAAAGGAGACATTGTGTAGCACACGGCTGCGGGAGACCTGCAGAGAGGCAGCTTTGTGGGGGAACCCAGGCGGCTGTGCTGGGGAGCTATGGGGGTCATGGCTGGCAGGAGCAGGCATGTGGGTGCTGAGGCCCGACGTGGGCAGAGGGCCAGTGGGTCTGGGCTCTGCACTTCGGAGCCAGCTCCCCTACCCAGGTTACGCCCCTGAGCCCCTCCCTTGTGCCCTGGAAGGCGGAGGCGGTGGGAACGCACCCCTGGGACCTCTGTGTCCTGGAGGTGGCATTTAGCTGAGGATGGACCCCAGGTGCCCAGCAGATGGCAGGCTGCTCCCAGATCAACCAGCGGCCCTCTGCCCAGAGCAGCAGCCCTGCCCCACACCCCCATGTGCAGAGGGGTCCGGGGGGGCCGGACAGAGCCCAGTTCTCCCTTCTCTCCCCTCCGCAGTCCCACCTAGCCCCTTCCTCCCTCCGCCAGGATGGCTTTTTAATTACCTGTAATCTTTAATTTTTTTAGGACAGTTTTAGGTTTATGTAACGATTACAAAGAAGGTGCAGAGACGCCCTGCTCCCCCAGCACAGTTTCCCCGAAGTTCTGGCTGGTGCCTTGGTTAAGTGCTCAGTCGTTATGGGAAAGGTCCGTGAGCCATTCTGTGGGAGAAGGTGTGGCAGTCTGCTTCTGTAAAGATTTGTAGTCGTTGTTGTTGTTATGTGCCTTGGAGACCCTATGGGGCAGCATCACAGTCAATGCAGAAAAACTTGAAGTTGGAAGGACTGCATTTTCCTCAGACCCACAATCAGCACCCATGGAAGCAGCCATCAGGAAATCAGACGACGTATCGCATCGGGCAAAGCTGCTGCAAAAGACCTCGTTCAAGTTAAAAAGCGGGGATATCACTTTGAGGACTGAGGTGTGCCTGACCCAACCCGTGGTGTTTTCAGTAGCTTCGTATGCATGGGAAAGCTGGACAGTGAGTTAGGAAGACCACAGGTGAGTCGATGCCTCTGAGTCATGGTGTAGGTGAGGAATATTGACTATCCCGTGGACTGCCAGGGGAACGAACCAATCTGTCCTGGAGGAAGGACAGCCAGAGTGTTCTTAAAGGAAGGAAGGTGGGACCTCAGCTCACGTCCTTCGGGCAGGGGGTCAGGATGGGCTGTGCCTGGAGAAGGACGTCGTGCTCGGTAAAGTACAGGGTCCGTGAACAAGAGGAAGACCCTCGACAAGATGGACGGACCCGGGGCTCCCACAGCGGGCTCAAGTACGGCTGGGTGGTCAGGATGGCGCTAGACCAACTTCGCTCTGTTGCGCACGGGGTGGCTGTAGGTCGGAGCCAGCTCACCAACCCCGAACAGCAGCACTAGCGGTGTTCGCCTGGATGGACACATCGCGATTGATTTATCTGTTGGTCAGTGAAGGCTATCTTGAGGAAAGCTGCTGTGACCGTTCCTTGCGTGAATGTAGGTTTTCCTGTCTCCTGGGTGATTGATTTCCTAGGTATGGGATTGCTAGTCAAGGTGGATTTCACATTAGAACAAACTGCCCGACTGTTTTACAAAGTGATGTGTTGCATTTTGCATGAGTTGCTACGAGTCGAAACCAAAGTGCTGGGCACCTGAGACACAACACACACACTACCACAGGTGTTGGCGGTTCATACCCCCCTGCGGCCCGTGTTGGGCAAAATTTCTGTCCAGAGAAGCCTGGGGCCACAGTTCCACCCTGTAATGCACGGAGGCACCATTGACTCGGCGGGTGGGTTAATGTTTGTGTGCAGGCTTCTGTGTGAATGGAGTTTTCATCCCGCTTCGGTGAACCCTAGGTGCACACTTTGTGGCTCATACACCAAGCTGCGTGGAGCTTTGCAAGAAGCGGCCAGACTGTCTTCCACAGTGGCTGCACGACTGTGTCCCGCCAGCAGTGAACGAGAGCCCCTGAGTCTCCGTCCTGTCTCTAGTCAAATGCTTCTTGGCTTGGGCAGTAACAGAAAGTACCTGGGAGCAGGACAGGCATAGGTGTCGTGGGTGTCCTGTTGGGGTGGGATGCAGGCCCGGCCCAGGCCAGGCTGCCTTGCAGGGGGTGGCGGACACTCCTTCCTTCCGCCTGCCTCTCTAGTCAGCCCAGCCCTCCTGCCCCTGACTTGTGGCTCTTCTCTGGGTCTCTAGTGGCTGGAGAGTCACCAGTGTGATGAGACCCCCTCTGCGTCCACTGTAGCTGCCCAGAGACACCCTATGCTGTTTGGCCCAGCCCCACTCAGGGACAGCCCCTGAGTCTCAAGCATGGCCTTGTCCAAAATATACCTGGCTGGGTCTCCTGCCTTTGTTTCTTGGGTTTTGTTTTTCAGCAATTGTATTTATTTATTTATTTATTGTGATTTGGGTGAAAATTTACAGAGCAAATTCACTTTCCATACAGCAGTTCACATACACTTTGTCTCATGACATTTACCACAATGCAATAGCTCCCTTCCCACTTCCTCCCGATAGTTACCTCTTCCCTGTGTCCATCCCTCCTTGCACTCCTGTCCCCTGAGCTGTCTCCCTGTGCTTAAGCAGCCCTTCTTTCTCCCATGATTGTTCTCTCCAAGGAGTGTGTCTACCTCAGGTAAATGTGCAGCTCATACGCCTGTCTTTTGTTTGGCTGGAAGCCACAGGTGTAGGTTCAATTCCAGACCTGAAGGGCAGCTAGGGACCATAGTCTCAGTGGTCCCACCAGGCTCTATCAGACCAGCAAACCTGGTCCCCAACCCCTTTTTCCCCAAATGATTTTGAGTTTTGTTCCACATTGTTCTCCCTCTCTATCCAGCATCTCCTACATAGATCCCCTTCCAAGTTGTTGACAGTGGTAGCCGGACACCAACTAGTTCTTCTGGTCTCATAGTCGTATAGGCTGCAGATTGGATGGTGTACCAGTCACTAGGACTAATTGTTTCTATGAATCTTTGGTTTCATGAATCTTCATCTTTCTTTGCTCTAGACGAGGAGAGACCCATCTTTGCATCTAGATGGCAGCTTGCAAGCTTTTAAGATCCCAGTCACTACTCACCAAAGTAAGAGGTGGAACAATGTTTTGTGTAGTATGTTATGCCAATTGAGGTTGATGTCCCCTGCACCTATGGTCCTGAGCCCACAGGTTCAACTACTCGGTCTCTCTGGGTAGCTGCCTGTGACCAAGCAATGACTACAACCTTGCCCTTGTCAGCTCTACTATACACCTGGAAATTCAGATCATACACATAAACTCAAAGGACTATTGTCTGCCAACCCTATACATGGTCTTGGGTACACTCCCTGCTGCATAGACGTACCTACTAGTTCAGCCTGTCCACCCATCTGTCCACCCGTATACCCATGTTTGCCTTCACTGACAACACAGTACTGTATGTGCCAACGGGTTCATCTTTGTTGTCTGCACCTCCCATGTACCTCTATGTCTTTCTCTTCCTCAGTGCCACCATGTTGATCACTCACATTTAGTACATAGTTGCAATTCTTTTTACAAGGGATATGCTCTGGTGGTGGCATAGTGCCTAAAGCATTTGACTGCTAACCAGAAGGCTGGTGGTTCAAACCCACCAGTCACTCCTCAGAAGGAAAGTTGAGCAATCTACTTCTATAGAGATACTGCCTCAGAAAGCCGAGAAGGGGTCGCTATGATTTGGATCTGACTCGATGGCAGTGGGTTTGGTTTTTTCTTTTTATTTTTTTATTGTAGTAAGCATACAGGTAACGAAACATTTGCCGTTTTAACCATCTTCACAGTACAGTTCA
This sequence comes from Orycteropus afer afer, assembly GCF_000298275.1. NCBI lineage: Eukaryota > Metazoa > Chordata > Mammalia > Tubulidentata > Orycteropodidae > Orycteropus > Orycteropus afer. Next base: position 3,036,687 of record NW_006921605.1, read on the forward strand.
GGAGCGTTAACTACTCAGCAGTTATTTGGCCATCACCCTCAGCCAGCCCTCAATTTTACTGTCACCCTTCACAGAAGCTCACTGTCCCTGCTTTTTTCATTATTGTTACTGTACAAGGGGGCTCTGGTGGCCTAGTGTCTAAGGCATCTGACTACTGACCAGAAGGCTGGCGGTTGAAACCCACCAGCCACTCCTCGGAAAGAAGGTTGGGCAATCTACTTCCATAGAGATACACCTCGGAAACCCAAGGAGGGGTTTCTGGCTCGATGGCAGTGCATTTGGTTTTTTTTTTGGAACACGAGTCAATGTGAAGTGTTATGAGGCATGCTGGTGGCGCAGATGGTTAAGCGCTCAGCTGCTAGCCAAAAGGTTGGTGGTTTGAGCGTACCTAGAGGCTCGTCAGGAGAAAAACGTGGCACTCTGTTCCTGTAGAGATTACGTCCAAGGAAACCCTGTGGGCCCGTTCTGTTCTGTCACTGGAGACGCTGAGCTGCACCCAGCTTGAGGGCATCTCACGATACCTAAAGAAGCTCCGCTGTCACTATGGTTAAATTGGCTGCTAACCAAAAGGTTGATGGTTCAAACCTCCCAGCGCTCCGCAGGAGGATGAGGCAGTCGGTTTCCGTTAACATTACCAAGAAACCAAACGCACTGCCATCGAGTCGGCCCAACTCATAGCGACCCCTCCTTGGGTTTCCGAGGCAGTGTCACTACGGAAGTAGATTGCCCACCCTTCCTTCCAAGGAGCTGCTGGTGGGTTTGAACCGCCAGCCTTCTGCTTAGCAGTCAAATGCCTTAGCCACTATACCACCAGAGCTCCCTTCCATTAAGATTACAGCCTTAGAAACCCTATGGGGAAGTTCTGCTCCATCCTATAGGGTCACTGTGAGTCGGAATCAGCTCAGTGGCTGTGGGTTTGGTTTTTGTTAACAACAACAAACCAAACCAAACTCACTGCTGTCGAGTCGAATCCGACTCATAGCGACCCTTGGGTTTCCAAGGCAGTGTCACTACAGAAGTAGATTGCCCAACCTTCCTTCCAAGGAGAGGCTGGTGGGTTTGAACCACCACCCTTCTGGTTAGCAGTCAAATGCCTTAGGCACTATACTACCAGAGCTCCCTAACAACAACAAGGACAAAGAAATGTTAGAAAGAAAGCGAAAAGGAGAGAGAAGTTAACACGTCCAGGACAGCTGGAGCCATGAGAGACAGCCTTTAGTGGACACCTATCCAGATCTTCAGAGCCAGCTCTATGGAACTGGGTCCTGCAGGCCTGCCTAGGTTGCCCTCTGCCCTGCAATTGGTCTTGAACTTGGAACCTTGGGAAAGCATAAGGGTGTGGTTGATCCAGGGCAGCCGACTGTGGGCACGTCAGGCCAGGTAGGACGTCACTGCCCACTTCTGCCTGGACCAGAACGAAATCCACACCCACGGGCAGCCAGGACGCCGTGGCTGAGCACATAGGGCTGCCTGATGTGGGGAGGCCAAGACCAGTCCCTGACCCCGCCCCGGGCAGTGGACGCCTGCTCTCAGGACACTGCTCAGTCCAGATCCAAAGCTTCCAAACGGCGGAGTAAAACCTGGCTGCTGGGCCTCCGTGCAGTCCCCACAGAGACTCTTCTGATGGGCCAGCCAACCTGGGCAGAAACTTCTAGAACGGGTCAGGATGAGGCCCAGAGATAACACGTTCCAGCACTTCCGTGATCTTGGAGAAGTGGCCTCTCCCACTGTTCCTGTGGGAATTGAGAAATGCTGGCCTCCCACTCTGTCTTTCCAGCCAGGCTCCACCACTGGGGGTGGGCCACCCCTGGGCGGGCCGGCTCCCTCCTGACTCTGAGCCCCTTCCTCCCCCCAGGATAGTGGAGGGTGGCCCACCGTCCCCTGGGCTCACATTTTGGCGACCCAGAATTGGGCAATGAGGGCTCTGGCTTCCCGGCTCCCTGCCTGCAGGGTCTCGGGCCTGGCATGTGTCCCTGGGCACACGCTGCCCCACTCCCACTCCCTGTCAGCTTTCCCAGTGGCCCTCCCGGTGAGCCTGGGGAGGGCCTGTGGTTCTTGTCCTCCTTCTGTCATGTGAGGTTGGCTGGCCTGCGTATTTGAATTAAGGCTCTGGTTTCCTGGTCTTGGCCGGCAGCAGTATGGGGTAAAGGGCACAGTCAGGCCCACAGGCAAAATGAGCAGGCGCTGCAGGAACAGAGTCCTGGTGTGTGGGAGGGGACTGGGCTGCACCTGCACCAGGTACAGCGGCAGCTGAGGGCCGCCTCCCCACCCCTGGCCAAGGGCAGAGTGGGGGGAGGGTACCCCACCTTCCCACAGGGGCTGACCACTCACGTCACAGTTATCGCAGCCCAGGGGCCTGCAACATGCATGGTCACTTGTGAGTTTGGCCAATGCTCAGTCATAGGTCAACTCACATCACCTTGCAAAGTGAGCAGCCATGGGGTCTGCCCAGGGGGTGGGATGGGTGCTGGGGAAAGTGCTCTGGGGACCTCGGATGCCAGCCAGCCCCTGAGCCCATGCCCAAGGCTGTACCCAGCCCCCTGAGTGGCATAGCGCCTCTCACTGCGTCCCTACTGCTGTGATGGGGACAAACTGCGGATGGCAGGTATGCAGGCTTACCTGTGTGCACACTCAGCCCTGCCCTCCAGAGGAGACCTACTCGAGCCCGGCCTCCACTAGTGTTCCACGTCTACACCCCTTCCCTGAGTTAACTGCTTGTGGTCCACGGCACCAGGGTCCTGCCGCAGGAGGGGCTGCATGGAGCGAAAACTGCCTGACCAGGAAGTGGCCTTCACAGGGACACTCCCGCCCCCAGCCACCCACCCTTCAGGCTCCTAAAAAGTCAGGGCTCTGCTCACTGCCAAATTCCCCTTTTTTTTTTTGTGCATCCGAATCAGTCGTGTTCTAGAATAGAAGCACTTTATTTACTTCATTTTATTTTTTCATTTCGAAACATTTAATGGCATCTGTTATCTGCCAGCAGCTATGGGGCACACGCTGTTTTGATACCAGAATCATCTTGAAGCAACATAAAATAAATACATAAATTTCCTATTTTTAAATTTAACAAGTCATCTCTAAAACAGATTTCCCCTTCACCCAAGTTCGTAGGTGTCTCCTCTCCAGGCGGCGGTTCCCCTCCTTCCCCTCCCACCCCCGGGAAGCATCAAAGAACATTTCTTGTTTTTTGTGAACCCCTTCTCTTGACTTTCTACAGCAGCGAGCTCGGTATCTGTCCTCCTGAGATTGACTGACTTCACGCCGCACAGTGGCCTCTGAGTTCATCCACGTGATGAGATGTTCGCAGAGTCCTTGTTGCTCTTGAAGCTGCGTGGATTCCGTTGTGTGTATGGAGCACCGTCGGTGGGTCCATCCCTCTGTGGATGGGCATTTAGGTGGTTTCCATCTTTTTGCTGGTGGGAGTAGCGCTGCGGTGAGGGTGGCTGGGCAGGTGTCGGCTGGTGTCACGGCTCCTCTCTAGGGTGCACACCTAGGAGTGGGCTGGCTGGATCATGTGGTACTTCTATTTCCAGCTTTTTTAGGAAGCGCCATGCCGTTTCCACAGCGGTTGCACCATGTTACAGTCCCACCAGCAGTGTATGACGGTTCCAGTCTCTCCATACCCTCGTGAGCATCTGTTGTTTTCTGGTGTTTTGAACTTTGCTATTAATGCTGGGGTAAGATCATCTCTTATTATTGTTTTGGCATCTCTCTAATGGCTAATGAAGGAGATCTGGTGACACAATGATTAGAGCATTTGGCTACTAACCAAAAGGTTGGTGGTTCAAACCCACCAGCCACTCCACAGGAGCAAGCTGAACCATCTGCTTCGGGAGAGATTGACAGCCTTGGGGACCCGAGAGAGCAGTTCCGCTCTGTCCTGTAGGGTCACTGTGAGTCAGAAGCGAGTTGGGGTTAGGGTTTGGTTTTGGTTTAATGACTAAGGACCGTGAGCATTTCCCCATGGATTTGTTGGCCGCCTGAACGTCTTTTTTGGTGGAATGTCTGTTTATGTCCTCTGCCCATTTTTAATTGGATTATTTGTCTTTTTGTTGTTGAGGTGTTGAAGTTTTCTATAACTTTTACACATTAGCCCCTTATCTGATGAGTCACTGTCAAAATTCTTTCCCGTCTGCGGATTCTTGATTTACTCTTTGGTGGAATCTTTGGATGCACGTAAGGGTCTAGTTTTAGGAAGTCTCAGCCATCTCTTGTTCTCTGCTGTCCGTGCGTTTTTATTTGCGTTTGATGGTGTATTTGCACCATGTTTTAGGGCCCCTAAGTTTGTTCCTGTTTTTTCTTTGATGATCTTTATGGTTTAGGTTTTACATTTAGGCCTTTGATCCATGTTGCGTTTGTTTTTATACATGGTGTGAGGTATGAGTCCTGATTCATTTTTCTGTAAATGGATATCCAGTTTTGCTAGCACTGTTTGTTGAAGAGACTGTCTCTTCCTCATTTGGTGGGTTTCGGCCCTTTGTCAAAATCAGCCGTCCACAGGTGGATGGGTTCACTCCTGGTTTCTCACTTCTGTTCCGTGTCCCTGTGTCTCCCATTGTACCAACACCAGGCTCTTTTAACCGCATGTCTGTGCAGTAGGTTTTGAGATTGGCAAGTGTGAGGCTTCCTGCTTTGTTCTTCTCTGATGGTACTTATCCGAGGTCTCTTTCCTTTCCATATAAAGTTGGTAATTAGTTTTTCCATCTCTTTTAAGAAAGATGATGGAATCTGGATCAGCGTTGCATTGTATCTCTAAATCACTTTGGGTGGTCTTGACATTTTCACGACGTTAGCTCCTCTTATCCACGAGTGTGGTATATTCTTCCATTTATGTAGGTCTCTTTTGGTTTCTTATAGTGGTGTTTTGTGATTTTCTTTGTATTGGTCTGTTGTGGCTCAGGTTAGATTTATTCCTAAGCACGTCATCTGCTGAGTGGTTATTATGAATGATGTTGTTTTCCTGATTTCCTTTCCAGAGTTCTATTCATTAGTGTAGAGGAATCTGACTGACTTTTGTATGTTGATCTTGTACCCTGCCACTTTGCTGAATCTTTCAATTAGGCCCAGTAATTTTTCCTTCTGAGTCTTCGGGATTTTCTGTGTATAGGATCATACCAAAAAACCAAACCCACTGCCATTGACTCGATTGTAATTCATAGTGACCCTTTAGAACAGAATAGAACTACCCCATAGGGTTTCCAGGCGCTCTGGTAGCATAGTGCCTAAGGCACTTGACTGCTAACCAGAAGGCTGGCGGTTCAAACCCACCTGCCGCTCCTCGGAAGGAAGATGGGGCAATCTACTTAGGTAATGACAACTGCCTCGGAAACCCAAGGAGAGGTCGCTATGCGTTGGGTCGACTCGACGGCACATAACAACAACATAGGGTTTCCAAGGCTGTAAATCTTTACAGAAGCAAACTGCCTCATCTTTCTCCCACAGAGCAGCTGGTAAGTTTGAACTGCCAACCTCTTGGTTAGCAGCTGAATGCTTTAACCACTACACCACCAGAGCTCCTTACATAGGACCATATTATCTACAAATATAGTTTTACTTCTTCTTTGCCAATTTGGATGCCTTTTACTTCTCTTTCTTGCCTTGTTTCTTTGGCTAGGGCTTCCAGTACAGTGTTGAATAGGAGTGTGTGGGGGGCATCCTTGCCTGGTTCCTGTTTGCAGGGGGCGCCTTGAGTTGTTCTCCATGTAGAACGATGCATATGCTGTTTATTATGTCGAGGAGTTTTCCTTCTATTTCTGTTTTGCTGAGAGTTTTTATCAGGGATGGGTGTTGGAGTTTTTCAGATGCCTTTTCTGCATCAATTGATATGATCGTGTGGTTCTTTTCCTTTGTTTTATTTATGTGATGGATGACGTTGATTGTTTTTCTAATGTTGAACCATCTTTGCATACCTGGTATTATCCCACTTGGTGAACGTGTATTTTTTTTTTATATAGTGTTGGGTTCTATTGGCTAGGAGTTTGTTGAAGATTTTTGCATCTGCATTCATGAGGGATATTGGTCTGTAGTTTTCCTCTCTGGTGGCATCTTGGTATCAGGGTTATGCTTCCTCCACACGTGAGTTAGGGAGGATTCCCTCTTTTCTGTGTTCTGGAATAGTTTGAGTGGGATTGGACTCAGCTCTTCTCTGAAGGTTTGGTAGAATTCTCCAGTGAAGCCCTCTGGTCCAGGACTTGTTGGGAATTTTTGGTTTGTGTTTTTAATGACCTGTTCAGTTTCTTCTTTTGTGATGGGCCTATTCACATTTTCCACCTCAGTCTGTGTCAGTTTGGGTAGGTAGTTCATTTCTAGAAATCTGGCCATTTCTTCTAGGTTTACAGTTTGTTGGAGTTCATTTCTTCATGGTCTGTTAGTATTCTCTTACACAAAACAACAACAACAACAACACAACTATAGTTGGTTCTGTTATGACATCACCCATTTCTTTTCTTATTCATGTCATTTGCATTGTCTTTTTCTTTTCCTTTGTTAAATTTGCCAGTGTTTTGTCAATTTTGCTCATCTTTTCAAAGAACCAATTCCTGGTCTTGTTTATTCTTTTTATTGTTTCATTTATTTCTGCTCTAATCTTTATTATTTCCTTCCTTTGGAAGATTGTAGGCTTTGGGATCTGCATTCATTTCCTGTGGATCTGCCCTCATTTCCTGTGGATCGGCACTCGTTTCCTGTGGATTGGCATTCATTTCCTGAAGCCACCATAACTAAATGCCACAAGCTAAGTGTCTCATAAGAGCAGGAAGTTACTGTCTCACAGTGTTGGAGGGCACCAGTCCAAATTCAGGGTGTCAGCAGGGCCATGCTCCCCCAAAGGCCCTAGAGGAGAAAGCTACCCTGTCTCTTCTAGCTTCTGGTGGCCCTGGGTCCTGCTTGGTGTATGGACTCACCTTCACGTGGCCGTCCTCGCAGGGCGGTCCTCGCAGGGCGGTCCTCAGAGGGCCTTCTTCTGTTTGGGTCTATCTGTGTTTCTTCTTTTATAAGTACACACTCAGACGACATCCCTCCTCCAGTATGACCTCATGATAACTGAGAACAACTTCAAAACCCCTATTTCAAACAAGGTGGTGTTCTCAGGGCCTGGGGCGTCAGCACCTCCTTTGGGGTCTGTATTCGATCTGCAGCAAGATCCTTGTGTGGAAACAAAACAAGCCCAGATGGATTTGCTCCAAGGTGGCTACCAGAAGACAGGCCAGTAAGCAAAGCAGCAGAAGCCATAGGGCAAGAGGGACAGCTGGCCTCAAGGTCATCCTTACAGGTCCCAGCACTGGCCATTCCTGACGGTCACTCCCACACCCTCCCTCCCTGCCCACCCAGCCCTGCACCATGAGAGGCTCCTGGGTCCAGCATAGGACCTCTCGCTCTCCCCAGCCTTCCCTGTTGACCTACCTGGGAGTGCCGTCCCGTCTCCATTGTGTCAAAGGTTGGATACAGCCCCGCCACACCCCTTAGCAGCCTGGCCTGGCCTTTCTTGAAGAAATAACCCAGCCAGGATGCTGGTTTCCAGGAATAAGCCCATTCCGTCCAGTGGTGGCTCTGCCCTTTATGAGAGGCGAGGGTGTGGGTGTGGTGGGCTTCTTGGCCCATGCTTAACACCCTTGAACCCCAGGAGGTACCACCCAACGGGTCTGCTTTCCAAGGTGGAGAACACCTTCGGCCCTGGAAACAGGTGGCAGTGGTCTTATCCTCGTGTGTTGGAGTGGAACAAGAACCTCCTGGGGTTTTCACTGCAGATCAGCAGGCCTTTCTTCTGAGGCTGCTCGGGGGTCTTGAACCCCCAACCTTTCGGGTAGCAACCAAGTGTGTACACTGTTCACACCACCTGGGGACCCTGACAGAGGCCTTAGCGTGAGGATGACGTCTCATCTTCTGCAGTCAGGGCCACGTGCCCGCCAACGTGGTGTTCACGGGGCAGGTGTGAGGAGGACCTGAAACAATTATGTGCTTGGCTGCTGCCCAAAGGTTGGTGGTTGAAACCCACGCAGGGGCTCTGCAGGAGAAAGACCTAGCAATCTGCTTCCTGTAAAGATTGTTGTTGTTGTTGTGTGCCGTCGGGTCAAACCCGACTCATAGCGACCCCTCCTTGGGTTTCCGAGGCAGTTGTTGTTGTTGTTGTTGTGTGCCGTCGGGTCAAACCCGACTCATAGCGACCCCTCCTTGGGTTTCCGAGGCAGCATCACTACGGAAGTAGGATTGCCCAACCTTCCTTCCGAGGAGTGGCTGGTGGGTTTGAACCGCCAGCCGTCTGGTTAGCAGGCAAGTGTCTCAGCCACTATGCTACCAGAGCTCCCAGAAAACCCGACAGGCAGCTCTGTTGTGTCGCACAGGGTCGCTCTGAGTGGGAATCAACTTGGAGGCACCCAAAAATGACAGCAACATGGGGGTTAGGACTGCAGTCGGCTTGGGTGGGACTCGGTCTTTGAGGACAACCAGGGAAGGCAGATTTGCCCGGTGTGGCTGAGAGCAAAGGGGCCACAGTTAAGGAAGCTGGCGATGCCTTGGGTTCAAAGTGGGTGGGTGTGGCGTGAGGCGCACCTTGCTGCCGCCTCCCCGCATTGGCGCTTGCCGTAATTGGCACCGCGGTGATGTGTGCCAGCGCTAATCAAAAGCTTTTATTTCTGATTACCTCTTGGTGTGATGGATGGCAGATGCCAGGGCCGTCAAAATACAAACAGATTTCCCGCCGGAACCGTTCAAAGGCTAAAGCAGCTGTTCCCAGGAGCAGAGGGCAGCGCCCCTTCTGCCGCCTGGCAAAGAGTTTCATGGGGAGCATTTGTTTTCCGGAACCTTTTTGATTTTATTGAAATGAAGCCTCGCCAAGCAAGCTTGGTGAGAGACGCACGCTCCTAATTTGGTCCCCCTTGACCTCTGCAGCCGTGATTGGCAGTTTCTTGTCAGCCTGAAGTTGTGCCCGTGACAAGGACGAGCAAAACAAAATGCCCGAGGACAGCTCTGCGTCCCCAAGGACCCGGGCGGAGGAGGGGAGCGCGTGCAATTAGAGAGGTCTTCACACAGAAAGTTAATTAGCTACTAAACAGCGTTTAGCACGGTTGATGGTCGGAATGCCCGTTTAAAAAGGGAATGGCTGCCACCAGGACAGTGCTGGCTGCCACCGGGACGGTGCTGGCTGCCTGTGCCTGGACACCACCCACCTCCATGCAGCGTCTCAGGCCCGGCGGGTGCCACCCCACACTCCACGCAGCGTCTCAGGGCCCAGCAGGTGCTCCCAAGCCAGGTAAAGGGTGAGAGCCTCATGTGGCACACGGGGTGGCCCAGCCCCCATACCGAGGAGCTGTGGCCTTGGAGACGGAGGGTTTGGGCTACTGCAGGCCAGGACCACCAGGCTGCGAGATGCCACCTGAGCAGTCCACCTGGCCACTACAGACTGTCCTGCCTCACACGTACAGGTGAGCATCCCTGTCATCAGAATTGGTTAAACGTATCTTCAGTGCTTGAGGACTGTGTCTGCAGTGGGTTGAACAGTGTCTCTCAAAATCTACGTCCTCCCAGAACCTCAGAAATGGAATCTTTGCAGATGGAGTTAATTAAGATGAGGTCACACTGGACTATTGTTGTCATGTGCCGTCAAGTCAGACCCAACTCATAGCGACCCCTCCTTGTGTTTCTGAGGCGGTATCACTGCGGAAGTAGATCGCCCAACCTTCCTTCCGAGGAGTGGCTGGTGGGTTTGAACCTCCAGCCTTCTGGTTAGCAGGCAAGTGCCTTAGTCACTAGCCACCAGAGCTCCTCATACTGGATTAGAAAGCCCCAAACCGAACCACTGCTGTTAAGACGAGGCCGACGGTGACGCCTCTGGGTGACAGCATGGCACTGCTCTCGGGGGTTTGGCTGTGTCTTTATGCAAACAGATTGGCAGGCCTTCCTTCCACGGTCCTGATGGGTGGGTTCAAACCGCCAACCTTTAAGTTACCAGTTGAGTGGAAACCTTTAGAGCCAGTCAGAGGGGGCCGTGAATCCAGGACTAGTGTCCTTGCAAGAAGAGAGGGAGAGCCTGGGAGACACGGAAGACGGCCACGTGAAGACAGGCGGAGATCGGAAGCCAAGGACACCGAGGGCCACCAAACTAGAAGAGACAAGGCAGGAGCCTCACCTAGATCCTCGGGCTGTCACCTTGGTTTCTGCCTTCTGGCCCCCAGAACTGAGAGGAGGCGATTCTGCTGTTTTGGCTCAACCACCGCCGCCACCACTACCACCCCCAGCTGTTTGTGGTAACTCGCCATGACAGCCCCCGGACACTTACCCTCCCACAGTGCAGCCCCTCCACCAACAGGAGGGGAGGCCCAGCGTGGGCGCTGGTGTCCCAGAAGAGCTTGGGGTCGGGGAGAACTGGCGGCCCACTGCCAAGCCGCGGGAGGTGTCCGGACCTGCTTTATTTTTCGTTCAGCTCTGAGGACTGACTCAGCTGTGGTCTTTGACCTTCTCAGTTCACTTCCCTGTTGACACTGGGCGTTGACTGGCTTATGTTTTGTTCTGTGGAGAATAGTTTTTTGCTTTGGTTTCCTTTCCCCAGTGTTTGAGGTTTTGGTTTTGGTTTTGTTTTCTCATTACAAAGGTAACACATCTTCATTAGAGAAATTTTGAAAAATTTGAAAAGGCAGACGGGGTGAGCACCTGCCTCTATCCTGCCCCCCCACACACACACAACCATTGTTAGTAATTAGCCTTGTACTGACTTTTCTTTCTATTCCTGATGCCTCAGTTATTCATGGGTTGTAGACATGCTATATACAAAATTTGGTTTCTTGGATTAAAAACAATTTGCAAAATTATTTTTCTATTTGATAACATGCCAAAGAGTATATATAACACGTATAAGCTGTGAAGCATAATAACACAGGAACACCATGGCCCTCGGCCCAGGTACACAAACTAGAACTTACCAAACGGCCCGGGCCCCCTTGCCCGGTCCCACCATCGGCCCCTCTGGAAGGAACCACTTCCCAGAGTGCTGTGCGTTCCACCCTTCGTCTCTTGAAGCAGATGCCCCGCACACGTATGTCCACTCAGCGCTGCGTTGTGTCCTTCGTCTGGTTTCTATGTTGTGAAATGCCATTGTGCTCCGTGACTCAGCTGCCCCACCTGTGAGGGGCTCCTGCTGGGATGATGGCAGTTTTTCCCTCCATGGACAATTCTGTCTGCTTGTTTATCTTTTTAAATTTTGGTGAAAATATCATCAGCAGAGCGTTCCCACGTTCATCGGTTTCTCCACGTAGCTCCAGTGACATTGGTCATCCTTCACGGTGTACCACCGTTCTGGCCACCTCTGCCCCACTGTTTCACCACCGTTGACTTAGACTCACTGCTTAGAGTTAGCATTGACAATCTGATATCACACAGACAGTTCTTCCAAAGAGCACAGTGCTCCTGGCCTATGTGCTCAACATTGTTTAGTTTAAAGATGACTTGGGGGAGAAATTTTGGTTCATGGTTGAAAGACTTTCTCAGGGTGATGGATTCAACACTTTCTTCACTCTCAGTAGGTCCAGTAAGTCTGGATTCTGTGAGAATTTGAAATTCTGTTTCACATTTTTTCCCCTTTTGATCAGGATTCATCTGTTGATTTCTTGATTAGAATGGTAGCTGGGCACCATCCATTTCTTCTGGTGTCATGGCTAAGGAGGCCATTGTTTATGGAGCTGCCATGACAATTCTTGTACGAATCTCTGGCCCATGCAGCTAAGAGCCCCTCTGGGGGTCCATCCACGCAATGAGTGTGTTTAGCATCATATGATGTGCCTGCTGTTTCCAAGGGGGCTGGACTGTTTATGCTCCCAAGAAGATGGTGTGCATTCCAGCCTGCTTTTACCAATTCATTTTCTACCAAACTCTTCCTGTGCTGTTATGTCATCTTGTTGTTGTTTACTGAGCATGATGTCCTTCTTCAGGGACTGGTCCCTCCTGATAACACGTCCAAAGTGCGTGAGATGACTTGCCATCCCCACTTCTAAGGTGCATTCTGGCTGTCCTTCTCGCAAGACAGATTTGCCCGTGGTGCATTCAGTATTCTTCAGAACCATCATTCAGATGCATCACTTCCTCTGTGTTGTTGTTGTTGTTGTTAGGTGCTGGCGAGACAGCCCCGACTCACAGCAGCCGTCTGTGCAACAGAACAAAACACTTCCTGGTCCTGCTTCAGCCTCACAATCCTTGCTCTGCCTCAGTCCATCGCTGCAGCCACTGTGTCAGTCCATCTCGTTGAGGGCCTTCCCCTTTTTCGCTGACCCTCCACTTTACCAAGCATGGTATCCTTCTCCAGGGAGTGGTCCCCTCTGACAACGTGACCTAAGTAGGTGACATGGAGTCTGGCCATGCTCGCTTCCAAGGAGCATTCCGGCTGCACTTTCTCCAGGACACACTTGTTTGTCCATCTGGCAGCCCATGGGACTTTCAGCATTCTTCTCCAGCACCACAACTCAAAGGCATCAACTCTTCTTCCGTCTTCCTTATTCATTGTCCAGCTTTCACGTGAATATGAGGTGATTGAAAACACGATGGCTCGAGTTAGGTGCACCTTAGTCTTCAAAGAGACATCTTTGCTCTTTAATATTTTAAAGAGGTCTTTGGCTACAGACTTGCTGGTGCAGTACAAGCCTGATGTCCCAACTGCTGTTTCCATGGGTGTGTGCTGTGGATCCAAGTAAAATGAAGTTCTTGACAGCTCATTATTATCTCTGCTTATCATGGTGCTTACTGGTCCACTTGTGAGGACTTTAGTTTTCCTTACGTTGAGGTGTAATCCATACTGAAGGCTGTAGTCTTTCATCTTCAGCAGTGAGTGCTTCAAGCCATCTTTACTTTCAGCAGCAAGGTTGTATCATCAGCCTGTCGCAGGGTGTTAATGATTCTTCCTCCAATCCTGAGGCCGCGTTCTTCTTCATATAGTCCAGCTTCTTGGATTATTTGCCCAGCATACAGATTAAATAAGTATAGTGAAAGGATACAGCCCTGACGCACTCCCTTCCTGATTTTAAAGCACGCACTGTCCCCTTGTTCTGTTCGAACGACAGCCTCCCAGTCTATGTACGTGTTCCTCATGAGCACAATTATGTGTTCTGGAATTCCCATTCTTCACAGTGATATCCCTAATCTGTTAGGCTCTACACATCCACCATGGCCTTTGCATGGTTAATAAGACACAGGTAGACATTTCTTGTATTCTCTGCTTCCTGCCCAGATCTGTCTGACATCATTTCACATCCTCTTCTGAATCTGACGTGCATTTCTGGCAGGTCCCCCATGCATCTACTGCTACAACCAGTTTTGAATCATTTTCAGCAAAACTTTACTTGTGTGTGATATTAATGATATTGTTCGATAATTTCCTCATTCTGTTGCATCACCTTTCCTTGGAATGGGCATAAATATGGATCTCTTCCAGTTGGTTGGCCAGAGAGCTGTTTTCCAGATTTCTGGACACAGGCGAGTGAGTACTTCCGGCGCGGCATCATGTGTTGGAACATCTCGGTGGGTACCCTGTTGGTTGCGGGAGTCCTGATTTCCACCAGTGGCATCAGTGCGGCTTCTCCAGTACCGCCAGTCCTTGGCCACTTGCTGTCTTGTGAGATGACTGGATGAAGTGACCAGTTCTTGGGGCAGTGACTCTGTGCATTCCTTCCGTCTTCATTTGTAACGCCCACATTGCATAGAACAGACATGTAGCTGTTTCCAGGCTTCCACTATTCCAGGGAGGTCCTACAATGGACATGTTTGTGCTCGGTACCTGCCTGTGGGGAGAGTTCTTCCTTCCATGAGCTCCCAACAAAGAATCAAAGAGGGGAACTCTGGCGATTCTTGAGATGTTGCAAGAATGCTGCTGCAAAGATTTGAGCTAGTTGTGGACATAGTCACAGGTGTGCATGAAAATATATATGTATGTGTACACACAGGTACACATGGGCCAGTGTATACCTGTCTGTATACATATACACCATAAGTTCTGTTACATGTGCTGCACACAAAAATTCAGTATATACTAGTATACATACACAGAGGTTTAAGGTATACATGTGTACATGCATGAGATTCAGTGTAGACATGTATGGGCACATAGAGGCTCAGTATACATGTCTGCACACATACACATACATTGAAGTTCTGTATATACATGTGCTCAATGCATACAGATATGCATACACAGAAATTCAATACATACGTGAGTGTGCACATACAGTGACTCAGTATATGTATGTACACACAGAGTTTCAATGCATACATGAGTGAGCACATGCACAGTAACTCAGTGTATGTGTGTATTCATACACAGTTTCAATGCACACATAAGTGTGCACAGAGTTTCAATGACTATATGAGTGTGCACAATGACTCAGTGTATATGTGTGTACACACACAGTTTTAATGCATATGAGTGTGCACAGTGACTCTGTATATGTGTATAGAGTTTCAATGCACATGTGCATACACATTGACTAAGTGTATATGTGTGTACAGAGTTGCATGCATATGAGTGTGCACACACAGTGACTCAGTGTATATGTGTGTATACACACACAGTGACTCAGTGTTTATGTGTGCACACACAGTTTCAATGATTATATAAGTATGCACAATGACTCTGTATATGTGTGCACACACCCAGTTTCAATGCATACATGAGTGCACATGCACACACACTGACTGGGTATGCGTGTACACACACATGCAGACACACTGGGGTTCATGGTGATATCACTTATTTTACCAGAAGTAGGCCCCAGAAGCACCCCGGGCAGCGTCTTCAGGGAAGTGTTTCTGTAACAGGCAGCCAGCACAGCTGGGAGGAGCTGAGGCAGGTGCTGGCCTCGGAGAGTGACGAGGCCTCATGCACTCAGTGTGGTCCAGCTTTCGCTTTAACAAGTGCGTGTGCACACTCCTGTGGGTGAGGGCCGTGTGCCTGGCACCCCCAGAGCTCACTGGTGCTCTGACATCCTCATGCCTTCCACGTGGTAAACCAATCAAGGAAAGACACCTGGCGTGGGAAGCCCAAGCCCGATCACGCATTTGGCACAGAGTTCTCTGGGCAAAGTCGTCCCACACCAGGGCCTCCTCGGAGAGAGGATGGCAGCCTGGAAGCAGACGCCCCAGGCCCGTCCTTCCTGGTAGGTAAGCACAGTGTCACCCTTTAACCAGGGACACAGGCTGCATTTGCCTTAACTGCTCTGTGCCAAGGCAGGCAGTGCCCGTGCCCACCGACGCTGCTGGCCAACCTGAAATGAGGTCCAGGAGATAAGGAGACAGGAGTGGGAGGTGAGAGGTGGCCAGTGGGGGGGGGAGAGCGTCCAGGAGGAGGCCGCTTCAGTCCCTCCGGGTGAGGTGGGTGTGCAGAGCTCAGTGTACAGACACCCGTCAAAGGATGCGACATTTTGTTTGGCGTTGGATTGAATTTTTTGTCGTTGATGTTGCTGTTTTCGGTTGGGGGCAGGAATGGCTCCCTCAGGACCATCTAGCACCCAGCCTGTGGTTGCCAACCCCACCCTTGATCCATCTTCTCGGGGTCACTCTGGGTGTGGTGCAGCCACCATCACTACCGAACCCCTTCCAGTCTGCGGGGTCTGGTGGCACTGTGAGGGTACAGCTTGCTAGCCCTTGGGGAGAGAGATGTGTGCCTTGGGTGGGACAGTCAAGTGCTTGACTGTTACCGTAACTGGCAGGTCCGAGTCCACTCAGAGGCATCTCGGAAGAAGGCCGAGCACTGGAAGCCGCGGGAGTACACTTCGGACGCACCAGTCAGAGCTGGCTCCACGGCGAAGCCCCTTCCCTGCGTTTGTCCTGGGAGCCTCTTCCCCGGGTCTTGTCACCTGGGAAGGAGGTACTCAGCCAAGGAGGGCCTCCACCGACCCTGCACGGTGGTCAAGGAGTCCTCGCCGTGAAGCCACCAGAGGAAGGGAATTTGGGCTGAAAGTCTGAAAAAGACCTCATGAAATTTAACCAGCTGCCTGAGGTGAACACCTAAATTTAGTCAAATTAGTATTAGTATGCGTTCGTTTTTGACTTGCCTTAGGGGAACGCCACGGGGAAGTTGGGGGTGATGGCTCTGTTTCTGCAGAGCCGGGAGCTACGGTGCGCACGCCTGGAGCTTTCTCTGCACCGGGAATGTGAGACCCAGGGCTGGCGAGGGACGGCCGCAGTGGGCTCAGGCAACACACGGCTTCCCTGTCTGGCCCTAAGCGACTACACTGGACCCCCGCTCTGGGCACCTGAGCTGCTACCCGGATGCACACACCCACGCGGACCCCAGACCAGCGACACCCGAGACGCCCCCGGCAGCCCTGCAGGTTGTTCTC
Source organism: Orycteropus afer afer (assembly GCF_000298275.1). Classification (NCBI taxonomy): domain Eukaryota; kingdom Metazoa; phylum Chordata; class Mammalia; order Tubulidentata; family Orycteropodidae; genus Orycteropus; species Orycteropus afer. The sequence goes on from NW_006921605.1 coordinate 3,053,000, forward strand.
CGGGCTCAGCCCCTGCTGGCCCCCGGCGAGATCGGGGTGGGCGTGAAGCAAAGTTGCTCAAAAAGGCATGGCTGCAGGGGAGGCGGCAGGGCCCTTCCGACCCTGTGACCCAGAGCCCGGCACACCACATGGCCACTTTCGGAGGCGACAGCTTGTTTTAGTTATCGCATTGAGCAGAGGGCCAATGGATGCCTTGTGGTTGCATTAAATAACTGTGACCTTGTGAGTGGAGTCAAGATGTCCTTTCTGTCCCAAAACAGTGTCCAGACCATCAGCACGTGTGTCACATGGAAGCAGCGCGGGGACAGTAGAGGGCACGTTCCTTGGCAACTGCGTCTTCCTTCCATCCCAGCTGTCCATCTCCTCACACTGCTGTAACACAAACACCGCACATGGGTGGTTGGAAGCACAGCTGTTTATTTTCTCAAGGCCGGGAGTCCAAACTCAGGGCACCACTCGCCTCTTTCAGCCTCTGATGGCCACGGCCATCCTTGGAGCCCGGGGCTTGTCGGGGCACCCGCCTCTGTGGTCATCAGAGTCTGTCTTCCCCTGTTGGTGCCCGAGGTCTGTTCTGTGAGCCACACCCCACCCGTTGCCGCTGAGCTGACTGACTCGCAGTGCCCCGTGTGTTGCAGACTTGCACTGAGCTCCAGGGGTTTCTTGGCTGCCATCTTAGCGTGAGCAGCTCTGGTGGCTTAGTGGTTAAAGCACTCAGCTGCTAGCCATAAGGTCAGTAGTCTGAACCCACAAGCCGCTCCGCAGGAGAAAGATGAAACAGTCTGCATCTGTCAAAAGATCTATAGCTTTGGATACCCTACAGTCCTGCTCTGCCCGAAAGGGTCACTATGAGTTGAAATCAGTTTGATGGCAGTGGGCTTGGTTGGTTGGTTGGTTGGTTCATTCTTGGGTGATTTTTCTTTGAGCTGGAAGATCTCCAGGCCCTCTGTGGTAC
>NW_006921605.1:3054351-3055724 GCF_000298275.1 Orycteropus afer afer
GACTCACAGTGCCCCTAGAGGACAGAGTGGAACTGCCCACAGGGTCTCCAAGGCTGTCAATCTTCACGGAAGCAAAGCCCAAACCACACCCACTGCCCTGGAGTCCATTCTGACCCACAGCGCCCCTAGAGGACAGAGTGGAACTGCCCCACAGGGTCTCCAAGGCTGTCATCTTCATGGAAGCAGACTGCCTCATCTTTCTCCCACGGAGCAGCTGGTGGGTTCGGACCAATGACCTTTTGGTTAGCAGCCCAGTGCCTCAAGCACAGTTTCACCAGATAGGATTCCAATGTATCTTTTGCACGGACATAGCTCACTTCATAACGCCGTCCCCTCAGCCGACTCGCACCTGGTCTGCACAGTGTTGGGTTGGGTGTGTTGGCATCATTTTATCGTGCGAGGGCCTGACCCTGGCGCTGCCTGTGTGTGTCTGAGTTGGGATTGGGTGTAGGGGTGTGCCCCGCGTGACCACGCCTTCTCTTGTTTTTCCTGTCGGGCTCGGGGGTGTTGCAGAGGTGGCTGATGTCGGAGGCCCTTGCCCGGACCTGTCAGTCTTTGTTCTGGAACGTCTGTGAGTTCCTCCCTGCAGCCGTGCGTTGACGAGCTGTAAGCACGTCGGTTTAGAAGCACCCTGCGCATCCGTGTGCCGGTCCTGCAGTGCCTGCAGATGTGCTTGGCTCGTCCTGCTCTTTCTGAGTTCAGAAAAGTCTCTCTGCTGTTGTGTTCCCAGGATGACGTCTGGAGGGAATGGAAACAGAGCTGACACACCGAAGCCTAGTTCAGGGCGGAGGGGCGGTCTCCAGGCTGTTGGGCAGTTCATTATTTAGCTGTGTTTATCAGATGGACCTGGCGGCCCTCGGCCTGCAGGCGTATCTGGGAGAAGAGAAGCCAGTGGTGCTTCCCTCAGTGTCCCCAGCCCGTAAGGAGTGAATGAAACCCTGGAATGACGTTAAGGGGAGAGGCCTTCAGCTCAGCCATCGTAGCTCGCACGGGTGGAGCGCGGGATCCAGTGGTGGCCGTGGGACTAGTTCCGTGAAGTGTTTCCTAGTTTTACTTAGAAACCTGATGTTGTGAGTGGCCGAGTGGTGGCCTCATGGTGACTTCATGTACAAGGGACTCTTGCTGGTGGCTCCTGTGTCAGCCATCTCATGGGGGGCTTCCTCCTTTTCACTGGCCCTCCCCCCGACCGAACAGGATACCCTCTTCTAGCGACGGGTCTTGCCTGATGACGTGACCAAAGTGAGTGAGCTGAAGCCTCAGGGACTTTGCTTCTCAGAATCATGCTGCACTTCCTCCAGGACAGAGCTGGCAGTGTCGCTCTGTCTGAGGAGGGGAAATGAAAATCTGACCCAACGGTACGCACACCTCCCCTT
>NW_006921605.1:3057114-3075277 GCF_000298275.1 Orycteropus afer afer
CCATCCCACCTGCAAAGACCCAGCTTCCCAGTGAGGGCATACTCACCGGGTGGGGGCTTAGGGCTCCAGCATCTTGTCTTGTGAGACACACTGTGACCCCCAGCAGAAGGTCAGGGGCACAGGCTCTGAGACTTCCTTCCTCATCTGTGTGGAGTGCTTTCTCGTACCAGGCCCTTGCTGGGTGAAGGAGCCGACGGCTAAGGCACCATTTCTGCCAGGCAAGAGAGACGTGCAGGGTCAACCAGATGCTCGGAAGGGCTTGGGGCTTGGGGCTGAGGGTCCAGGGGGGTCCTGCTTGATGTGACTCTGAAGGTCAGAGGAACGTGGCCAGAGAGGTCAGGTGGTGGGGACATTCCAGGGCTGAGGATGGCACCGGCAAAGGCCTAGAGTTAGGGGTGAGGACAGCAGTGTGAAGCCCCAGGGCACAGGTGAGTAACCAGCTGCAGGTTCTCCTGCCTGGCTCCTGTGGGCACTGGAAAGCAGGGCTTTCGTGGATGTCTCCTTTCTGGGCGTGTCTGTGTCACACAGTGGGGCTCACCCAGATGCGGCAGACGTGGGAGTTGGTGGTTCAGGGGTGTGCCCGTGCACACACTCCCCCACCAACCTGCCTCTGCCGTGCCCTTGTTCTCTTTGGAGCTCTCCTGCCTGTACTCTCGCTCGCTTCCTTCTGAGAGGCGGAGATGACTGAGTGCGCCTCTAGTAACTGACAGGTTGGCGGTTTGAATCCACCCAGGAGTGCTGTGAAAGAAAGTCTACTTCTGCTGAAACCCTTTGGAGCACAGCTCTCCCCTGACGCACGTGGGGTCACCATAACTCAGTCAACTCCATGGCAACCGATGCACATCCAGGTCAGCCAGCGTTTGAAACCCTTCATGAGAGAACCCCTTAGGCTGTGGAGCATGGTGTTGCTGGTAAACAAACAAAACAGAACAAAAAACCACTGCCATCAAGTTGATTCTGACTCATAGTGACCCCTACTGGATTTCCAAGGTGGTAAATCTTTACAGAAATAGATTGCCCAGTCTTCCTTCCGCAGAGTGGCTGGTGGGTTTGAACCATCACCCTTCTGGTTAGCAGTGAGATGCCTCAGGTTCTTGCTGCCAGAGCTCCTCGTTGGTAGGTGTTCTCAAGTCAGTTGCGTGTGAAAGAGTGAAACTCCTCCCTAATCTCCAGGGGAGCAGATTGCCACGTCTTTGCACTACAGAGCCACTGGTGGGTTCCAATCACCAGCCCTTCCGTTAGCAGCCAAGAGCTCAACCGCTGCGTCACCAGGACTCATTGCCAACGAGCGTAATAGAGGAGAGAGCTTTTCCCCTGCAGGGAGACAGTTTAGCATGGCAGTCGGGGCACTGTGAGGCCTGGAGCCACGCTCCTGGGTCAGTTTCCACATCTGGTGAGTGGGCTCCCTCCCAGAGCACCCTGGGGATTCTGTGTGAATGCTACAGAACCAGCCTGCTTGGCACATGTTGGCTCTTCCTGGACTCCGCCTCCCTGCTCTGTCTGGGCAAGGAGCAGTTTGAACAGGCATGACCTCGGGTTGACCAGTGAGCCTGGCGGGGAAGGACCAGGACACTGGGGCACTAGCCATTGTGTGCTCTGTGTCTCTGTCAGTGCAGTGTTACAGCTGCGTGTCCCGCACCCTGGCTGGCTGCCTGCGTGCTTGGGGACAGGCAGAGCCATGCAGGTGAGGTCACTCCTCTTCTGTGAGCTGGGAGAGCCACCTGTCAAAGCTGCTGTCACCCTAAATCCAGAGGGTCTTCAGGTCTCTGCCCAGACCTGTCCAGACCACATGGCTTCAAGACGGGCCCATGGGCCATCCAGAGTGGTGGGCAGGGGCCCGCATTGTTCGAAAGTACACCACAGTTCCAGGGACTGAGCTCATGTGGCCGCCCAGCAGGTCAGGGCTGCTGCTGGAAACGGGGTGCCACATCTCCCCACTTGAGGACCAGCCTGAGTGGGCGGCAGCTCTCTGAACACCCCAGACCCTCCCTTTGTCACCCTCCTTGGAAACCCTGGCTCCCAGGTGGGGCCTTCTCGGTGTGTGACATTGGCCTGGGGCCCCTGTTAAACCATCTTTTAGTCCCCCCGACAAGGAGGCTTCACAGGGGCTTAAGGAGCACCTGGTTGGCTCTGAACAGCCTTTCAAGTTGGCAACATGGGAGGCAGGGCTGGGGGACGCTCGTGGCCAGCTGGGGCCAAATGCGTGCATGGGGCCGCCTGCCGCGGCCTCTCAATCCAGGTGGATTACAGAGAGAGGTCGCTTTGTTCCTTCCAGAACGCTGCAGGCTGTGATGTCTGATGACAGGTTTACAAACGGAAAAAAATAGCCAAACCAAAAAACACTCGCTTCCCAAGAAGCAAAGGCAAGAAGAACCCTGCAGCAGGGGAAGCCTGCGTAGAAGGTGGGATTTTCTGGTTTCTGTGGACCTTGAGGAGGAGTTCTGGTGGCACAAATGCCTAAGGCATTGACTGCTCACCAGAAGTCTGGCGGTTCAAACCCATCAGCCACTCATCGGAAGGAAGGTTGAGCAATCTACTTCTGTAGTGATACCACCTTGGAAACCCAACGAGAGGTCGCTATGAGTCAAGTCCAACTCGACAGCAGTGAGTTTTGTCTTGTTTTTTTTTTTTGTGGACCTCAAAAGTGGCAGGTTCCTTACTCCTCTCAGCACCCGCTGCCGGTAAGGAAGAAACGGTGAAGAAGTTGTGGAACATACCAGAACATACTGGCTTCTTCCACGGTCTTCCCTCCGTGTAAAGAATATGGTGGCTGTGGGGCGGTGCTGGACAGTGCAGAGGTCTGCCTGCCCCGGGTCAGAGAGGGGATGAGGCTGAATCAGGAACTGGGAGGGAAGGCCTTTGATGTTCCTGAACATTCCACACATTTTTTGTCATCCACAAGGCACTCCCACGGGAACACACGTGAGTGGATCCTTCCAGTACCTCCCTCCCCGCGTCGGTCCCACGACCTCTGCCTGGATGCCTGCCCTCGTCAGAGGGATCACCCTGACTCTCTGCATCTGTCTGGGGAGTACTGCCATCTTAACCGGAGAGCATGGGTGGGACATAGCAGCAATGCACTTGGCTGCCGACTGAAGGTTGGAGGCTGCAGTCCACCCAGAGGGCATCAGAGGACAGGTCTGGCAGTCGGCTTCTGAGAAGTCAGGCAGCCGGAGCCCCGGAGCACAGTTCTGTGATGCACGTGGGGCCAGCGTCAGTCGGAGTCAGCCCCACAGTCGCTGGCGTTTGGTCAGTGATGCTCTGTCGTACAAATGGGCCACGACACAGTAAAGCAGTCCCCTTTGGCCAGAAATATAGAAAATACTGACTTGGTTGTTGGTGTATTTTTTAAGTGCTATTGAAGGAGAGCAGACATGCAATAAACTGCATGGTTTAAGTGTACGTTTGATGAGATTTGCCATGTATCCAGATATGGAGGTGGGTGTACATACAGATACCGAAAGGAGCCCTGTGAGTGCCTGTTCAGCCCTCAGCTGCCAACCAAGAGGTTGGTGGTTCAGACTCACCTGGCGGCTCCGTGGCAGAAAGACCTGGCCGTCTGCTCCTGTAACGGTGACAGCCTAGAAGGCCCCCTGGGGCAGTCCCACTCACCGTGTGAGTCGGGATTGACGGCCGCTGACAACAGCAGCAGCGGAGTGGGTACACACAGGCCCATGAGAGCTCCACCGTGACCAAGTGGGGAGCCTACCCCCACCTCCCAGCAGCGGCCTGGGCCCCTTCGTAATCCAGCCCCTTCCTGCCCGCGTTCCAGAGTGACTTACCTGGTTTGGGTCATTACAGACTAGTTTGCGTTTTGTAGAACTTTGAGTAGATGGGATCACTTGATGTGTACTCTGTTTTGGTCTGGGCTTTTTTCACTTAGTGTAAGGATATTGTGACGTATCCACATCGTTGCATGTATCAGTAATCCGTCCTGAGCACGTGAACCACTGCCCTGAGACCAGAGGCACTCGATGGTGCCCGGCTACCCCTACCAACCGCTCTGCTCAGGAATCACAACAGAAGATCCTGACAGAGGAGGAGGAAAATGTAGAACAAAATTCAAAATTGGAAAAAAGGCCGGACTTACTGGTCTGACAGAGACTGGCGGAACCCCCGAGACTGTGGCCCCTAGACACGGTTCAGACCTGGAACTGAGCCAACGCCAGGGGATCCCCCTTTCAGCCAAACAGGCCTATGAAGTGAACACTCACCCCTGTGAGGGACGTGCCCCTGAGAACAATCAACCAGACCGGACCAATTGGGCAGAGTTTGTCCAAAAACAGGTTCAGAGGCAGGAAGGGGCAGGGAAGATGAGCGGATGGAAGCAGGAAACCCAAGCAGGAAGCAGGAAGAGTGCTGTTACGTTGCAACTAATGTCAGGAAACGAGATTGTTGAGAGGGAACTAATTTGTAAACTTTCACCCAACCACAATACATGTTCCAAAAAAACCCATTCCATTTTATCGTGGCATATATACTGAGTCGTTTTCCGTTCTTAGTTATTACAAATAAGCCTGCTATGAACATTTGTGTGCAAGCCTGCGTGTGGATCCATGTTATTATCTGTCTTGGTAAACACCTAGGAGAGAAATGGCTGACTCAGCCATTCAAACCTGGTGGGGTTTTCCAAAGTGGTCGTACCATTTCACACTCCCATTGGCCACGTGTGAGAGCCCCCGTTCCTCCATGTCCTCGTCAGCACGTGGTGTGGTTAGTCTTAACGGTAGCCATTCTGGTAGACGTGTGGTTCAGCGTGCATTTCCCAGGTTACCAGTGGATCTGAGTGTCTCGCCAGGTAGCCTTTACATCTGGCTGTTTTCACGTAACCTAGTGCATTGGGGGGTATCCAGTAGTCCGTTCCTTTTCTTGCTGCGTAGTTCTCGCAGTGGTTGTGAGGACGGCGCAGGACCGGGCAGCGTTTTGTCCTGTCGCACATGAGTCTCTGAGTCAGAACCGACTCGACAGCCAACAGCAACATAACAGCTGGAGAAAGTCTGTCTGTTAAACACGTGTTGCTGGGGCAGTTGGTTATCTCCTTGGGAAAAAGTCTCTCTCTCTTGAGTAAGCACCCGGGAGGCTTGCTGCGTCACACACGTAGGCTTAGGGTGGGTTGAAGTTTGTAAGAAGCTGCGGCCTGTTCCCTAAGTGCCCTGTTCCGCATCCCCTCGGCAGTGTGGGGGAGCTGCAGTCGTCCCGTGCTGGCAGCCCCGAATACCGGCCGGCCCGAATGCCATCAGCCTTGTGTGTTTCCCCATTGTCCTGCATGTGCAGTGCAGTCATGTCATGCTTCATCATACGACACTGTGGCTTTAATTTGCATTTCTCTGTTGCTTACGAAAGAGAGCAGATTTGTACACTGAGCCTCCCCTGAGTATCGTCTTTGGTGATGTGTCGTTTCAACTCTTTAGCCCATCTCTTAGTTGTGTTGTCTGTTCTCTAACTATTGATTTTTGGGGTGTTCTTTTTATCCTACGGAAGCAAGCCGTTTAAAAGATGCCTGCCTGCAGGTACCTTCTTGCGGCCCACAGCATCTCTTTTCCCTTCGCAGTGTTTCACAAGGGGCAGAGGTTTTTCTTTTAATGAAGTTCAGTTGATCGGTTTCTTCATTCATGAATCATGGTTGTGCTGTATTTCAGAAATATCCATCATAGAATTCAGCTCTGAGCCTCCTTTATGCATATTCTAAGGAGCTCTGGTGGCAGAGTGCCTAAGGCATTTGACTGCTAACCAGAAGGCTGGCGGTTCAAACCCGCCAGTCACTCCTCGGAAGGAAGGTTGGGCAATCTACTTTTGTAGAGATACCGCCTCGGAAACCCCAGCAGGGGTCCTTCAACTTTGTTTCCTTTGAGAATTGCTTTCGTAGTTCCAGGTCTTTCGCATTTCCATCAGCCCCTCAATTTTCACCCAGAAAACACCACTGGGGTCTTGACTGGGACTGTGTTGAATCTGTAGGGTGGGTTGGCCAGATGGCCGAGATCTTCCTGGTGTTGACTGCTTCTGTCTATGAACAGGGTATATCTCTGTGTTTACTGAGGTCTCTGCTTTCAACAATGCTTTGTAATTTTCAACGTGCAGATCTTTAATGTGTTTTGTTAGACTTATTCCTAAGTGTGTTGTGTGGGTCTTTTTTTTTTTTTTTTTTTTCTACAGTAAATGGAATTTAAAAATTTCGTTTTGTACTTGTTGGTGCTAGTGTTTAAGAATATGATTTTTGTACATTAACATTTATCTGGCAATCTTGCTGGGGATTTTTTTGTAGATTCTGTGGGCCTTTATCATGTAAAGAATCGTACCATCTGCTGATAGGCACCACTTTCCTCTGCCTTTTGTTCCCTTATACCTCACGTCAAGGCGAGGGCATCCAGCCGGTGTGGCATCAGGAGTGGTGGGAGTGGCACCCTGTCCTCTGTCCTGATCTCAGCCAGGTGCCATCAGACTGACTCCTGGTGCCCTCACGTGGTCAGAGCGGAGCTGGGCTGCAGGGGTTCCCAGTGGCTGATCTCTGAGAAGTCAGCCCCCAGGGCTTTCTTCCCAGGTGCCTCTGGGCGGATGTGAACGTCTAACCTTTGGGTCAGCAGCCAAGTGCATTAACCATTTGTCCGCTCTGAGTCTCCATTCCTGAACTTAGACGGGAACGATTAAGTCTTTTACCGTTAACTGTCATGTTCACTGTGAAGCTTTTGTGAGTGCCCTGCGTCAACCTGAGCGTTCCCTGCTGGTCCCACTTTGCTGGCACTTTTCCCATGAACTAGTGTGGAATTCTCGTCAAATGCTGTTTCCGCATCTGCCCACCCATGTGTTTTTGTGGTTGTCTCTAGCTATTTTCTCAAGATCAATTCCTAGAAACGAAAGGGTCGAAGGCATAAACATGTCCAAGCCTTTTGCTTTCTGTTCCCAGTCGGGTGCAGAGGACATCTGCCAGCTCACAGCCCCAAACCCTGCCTACTCTGGACATTACGGTTTTTAAATAGTTGCCAACTGCATAGACCATTCCCTCAAATAGTACTTTGTTTCAATTTGCGTTTATTTTGTTATTCTTGAGAGTAAATTTGTGTTGGTTCTTTGTATTTTTTCTGGGGTGGATTGAGTCCTTTTCCCTTGTCATTTTGCTGTTTTTCTGTTGCCCTGCCATCTTTGTTTGGTTTGGTTTGGATTTACATACTTTTTTTTACAGAGTAAAGACATCAGTCCTTGTACACATGCCCCAGTTTGTTTCTTTTTTTAAGGGTTGTAAATCTGCATAAGTCAGGGGACAAAGTGCAGACGGGAGGGACGGTGAAGTGACCGGAGGCTCAGCGGCAGATTATCGCAGGGCCCTGCGGGTGAAGGAAGGCTAGGCCGGGGCTGGAGAGGGAGGTATCGGTGCAGGAGATAGTGGTCATGGGCCTACCAGGTGCCAGTGGGTCGGAAGGAAGAAGGTGGATGTGCCTGGAGATTTGGGCCTAAGGCGCTGGAGTGCTGGTGGTCCTGTTATCCAAAATCAAGAGACAGCACAGGATTCAGGAGACCAGAGGGTGTTGCCGTGACGAGGTTGGTTTGGAGCCTGTTAAGATGAGGACAAGCAGCCCTGCTGACACGGTGGTTATGCACTCAGCTGTCCCCCAAAAGGCTGGCAGCGTGAATCCACCTGATGGCTGTGAAGAGGTAAAGATGACAGCCTAGAAAACCCTGTCGGGCCCAGCTCTGTCACGTGGGACCACTGTGAGCCAGCATCACCCCAATGGCACCTAGCAACAAGGGGCAAATGCTTCACACGCTCGGCTGCCAACCCAAGGTGGGCTGTTCGAATCCACCCAGAGGCGCTGAGAGGAAAGGGCTGGCAGTTCACTTCCCAAAAAACAGCCATTGAAAACAGTGGAGCAGGGGCTACCTGAGGGAGTGCCTGGGGGGATACCTGGGGGGGTACCTGACAGTGGACCTGAGGGTGTGCCTGAGGGGGCATCTGGGGGGGTGCCTGAGGGTGTACCTGGGGGTGTACCTGAGGGGGTACTTGGGGGGGTGCCTGAGGGTGGTACCCGAGGTTGGCGTGAGTTGGAATTGACTCAGTAGCAGCCATTTCTGTTAAGATGGAGAGACATCAGGTGTTTGCTCGACATGAAAGTAGTGGGTGCACGCCCAGGGGAGAGGGGCCGGACTGGGGGGCGCCTGCTCCCGTCCTCGTGACTGGACTCCAGGCCCCTGCGTGGACAGTGTCACCCTGACAGAGCCTCTCTCCTTTCTAGAGCCCAGAGGCCACCAGCTTCTTGAGACAGTTCGAAAGGCACAACATGGGGAAAGCGAAGCCAGCTTAGAGGTTGGGGTCTTTGTAAATGCTCACCCGGCTCCTGACTTGAAAACCGTAATTCAGCCAGCGTGCGGGTCTCTTCCTTCCCTGCAGCTGTCCGGAAGCAGGCGCTTCCTGTATGTGTCCATTCTCTGCTGCTGAGTAACAGGACCCCAAGGTTTAGCAGCTCTGAGCGGGCGTCCCCACGCCCAGCAGGGGGAGACGCTGCCGGCTCCTGCACCTTCCGCGTGACCGCTTGCCGGTCAGACCGTCAGGGCCCAGGGCGCTTCCCTGGCTGATTTTAGGACGTAGATTGCCAGGCCTTCCTCCCCCCCTTTCTTCGTCTGGAAGCCCCACGGGAACCTGGTCAGCATCCCAGCACCACGCAACGCGCCACGGACAGAGAGGTGGTGTCTGCAGGAGGGGCACTGGCCGGGAATTGAACCCGCGTCTCCCGCATGGAAGTCAACAATTCTGCCGCGAGCACTGGTTCTGCTGGGCCCGCCTGGGTTTATGCAGGCGGCTGCAGCCATCTGGCGGCTCCGTGGGGCCGAGGGTCTGATGGCCTCTACTTGCACGTTTGGGGCCTTGATGCTGGCTGTCAGCTGGTCTCCTGCCCTGTGTCTCTTGTCACAGGCAGGAGGACACCAGGACAGAGGAGAGGGCAGAGCCACCAGACTGCCGAAGGCCCTGCCTCCAGATGCACCTAACAACACTGTGGCCACATTCTTCTGGTCACAGCAAGTGCCAGGGCCCCAAAGAGTGGGGTCTCAGGTGGCACTCGTTGATTTTACAACAATCTTTTTTTGTTGTTTTGATAAACGTATTTTGAATTTTTTTACAATAGAACCGTCATTTACATAAACTGTAAACCGTAAGACATTTTTCTGCAGTTTATCTCACTCACCGTTTTTCAAAAATAGCTGCTGTCCCACTGTATGCAGCTGACACACAGCAGCCCGTCTGTTTCTTTGTGCTCATTGACATTGTGTTCAGTGAGTTCAGTGACATTGACGGCTTGCTTCGAGTTGTGCAGCCGATCTCGCCCCTGTTCTGAGCTCTTCCTCCCCATGAACATGAACTCACTGCTCCCAAGCTTCCCATCTAACCTTTCAGATGCCGTTGCCAGTTTGATTCCATATGTGGGGGGACCACCACGTGGAGTGGATTCCGACCCACAGCGCCCCTAGAGGACAGAGTGGAACTTCCCCACAGGCTCTCCAAGGCTGTCAGTCTTTACAGAAGCCTCATCTTTCTCCCACAGACTGGCCGCCGACGTTTTGGTTGTCAGCTGAGTGCTTTAGCCACTGCACCAGCAGCACTCCTTTTGGCCCCATATCAACAGATCTGAAGAGAACACAGTGCTCAAGGCAGATGGTGTTCACTAGTTAGGCCCCACTGTTTGCCTTTGAGAAGATGGCCGGGCTAATGGCCCCACTCTTGATGGGCTGATCAGAGAACTGAGGCCACGTTTAATCGGTGATGCTGTGTGGCATTTTGCAGGTTACCGGGTGGCGGGAATCCCGCCCTACATTGTGCTGTGAGGTCGCCAGTTCCTCTTTTGTTTCTGTGTTTGCATTTTGAAGATCATCAGAAAATGACAAAAGCCGAGAAATCCTACCTTTCTTAAAGTTGAGTGTCTGACTTCTATTTGTAAAACATGTTTGACTTTCTGACTCGTTACAAATAACTGCCCCAGTAAACCATCCTTTTGATTTTAATGTACCACACGTAATAATTTTATGAACAAAGCAAATTATATGCAGCACGTACTGTTGTTGTGTTGTTATGTGCCGTTGAGTTGGCCCCAACTCATAGCAACCCCTCCTTGGTTTCTGAGGTGGCATCACTACAGAAGTAGATTGCCCAGTCTTCCTTCTGAGGAGTGGCTGGTGGATTTGAACCGCCAGCCTTCTGGTTAGCAGTCAGATGCCTTAGGCACTATGCCACCAGAGCTCCTCAGCACATATTAATATTCTTAAAACCAAAGTGCCCTGCATGTGTAACAAGACAGTGAAACATAAAAGCCGTCCGTAGTTCACATTTCCCTCAGATTGTCTTTCTTTTGAAAGGCTTTTTCTATGACTTAAAAATTCCCACTTTTTGTTTCCCTTCCAACCACGAGTTTTAAATGACTGTGTGCTCCATGCCAGGCCTGTGCTGGGCACTGAGGGTGAAGAAGGAAAAAATCCAGCCCCAACCCCATGGCACCTGAAGGGAAGCAGATGGAGTCCTCGGGAACCCTGCGGGGTGGTGTCGCTGTAACTGGTTGTCACTGAGTCGTCCCTGCCTCACGCCCACTGTGGAAGCTTGCCCTGTGGCTTCTCGTGGCTGATCTGTCAGAAGCAGACGGCCAGGCCTTCCTCCCAAGGCCCATCTCTGTGGGTTTGAACTGCCAGCCTCTCGGTGGGCAGCCGAGCACTTGCCCACTTGCAGCACCAGGGACTCCAGCATCTGCTACGACGTGGACCCCACATAAACGGAAAACTGACATTGCCATCCACTGCGCTCAGCCTCGAACCTGTGGAGCCCCAGCTGAAGGCCCCACATGGTGTCTGCAGTGAATGAGTGAATCAAGTAATCCATGCAAATGACCCGCCCCTAAGGAAACGGGTTAAGCATGGCCCTGGTGGCGCAGTGGTTAAGCGCTCTACTGCAGGGAACCCACCCAGTGGCTCTGAAGAAGAAAGACCTGGCAGTCTGCTCCTGGCGAGATCCCAGGCTGGGAACCTCTGAGGCGGCTCTGCCCATCCTGCAGGGTCAGCCTAGGGAACCCGGGGGGAGGTCAGCACTGTCACCTGGGCGGCTGCAGACTCAGCGGCACCCAACAACAGCGAGAGTTCTGCCTGGAAATAGGTGGCCCCCCTGCCTGGCTCCTGCCCTGCCTGGCCACCAGTCCTCCCCGGCTGGGGGTGGAGTCTCAGTCTGTGGTGGGGTTCCCTACAGGGCGACAGGATGAAGCGTGCAGTAGGGCGCAGAGCTCGTGCTGTGCACGATGGGGTGGAAGTGGACAATGACACCGCCCTTTGCTGGCCCTCCCTGGCCGGCTGGAAGGCAAGTTGGATGGACCAGCCCTGAGTCTACGAGGCTTTTCCCTACGAGGCTGCCTCATTGCTCAGTGAGCGGATTAGACAGCGGCGTGGTGGGGGGCTGCCTTCAGACCTGCCACTCGCCCTGCTTTGCCAGCAACAACGTCCTGGTGCCGTCCGCTCAGGGTCCACTCCAGAACGCTGCCAGTCCCTCAGCCCTCTGGTCCACATTGGCCATGGGCTGCAGTCACCTGCTCTATCCACCCACAGCCCTTGCTGGCTGTCTGGTTTCGACTGCTCCCTGAAAGGTTGGCGGTTTGAGTCCACCAGAGACAGCCAAAAGAAAGGCCTGCTCTGCTTCCCACATATCAGCCCTTGAGACCCTCTGAAGCACAGTCCTGCTCTGGCCTGCGGGGAGCCACGGGTCAGAGTCGACTCCACGGTGACTGCATGCTGCTGGGGGAGCCCAGGTGCCCCCGAGGAATGGAGCACCGGCTGTGCTTACTTCCTAGATGGGGCTGGGGGTGGGGAACAGCCACCCCCCACACGCCAGGCCTGGTACGTTCTAGAGGAAGCAGAGATGCCAGAAAGACTGTTTCCACGTGGGGAGGGCTGAGCTCGGACCATGCAAAGTAGCCTCCTTCTGAGGCCGGAGCCCGTCTGAAGACGAGCTGCCTGGATTAATCATTCCGACGCGCTTATGTGTGGGTTTAAGCGGGGGCGTGGTGCTGGCAGTGGCTCCTGTGTAGGAGGCTGGGGGCAGGTCTGGGATGGAGACTTGCCCACCCGCTGACTTGTATTTTACGGGGTGTTCATTAGATGCCGTTAAGTCTCAAGAGGTGGTGTGGCTGAATCCACGTGATGAAATGTTTTGCAATTAAGGGTCTAAACAAATCCATGAATTAAAAAGAAAGAAAGAAAAGAAACAACAGATGGGGTTGTATTACCTCAGTGCAGATGATCGAGAGGCAGTAAAATGTGCCAGTGAGAGCACAGGACACAGCGCCAATCAGCTTGGATCCCAATCCCACTTCTGCCACCTATGAGCTGTGTGATCTTCGGCAAGTTATTAACCTCTCTGGGGCTCCATTACCCACCCCCTCACCCCCCGTGGCTGGCACAGACAGATGTGTGACCAGCCCATGACCTGCCCCACCAGCTCCCCGTCCAGCACGGACACCAGCCTGCGTTTCTCCGAGAGCAACGGGCTCCTGCCGCCACCACGCTGGGAGGAGCCACAACGGGGCTGTGCACTGGAGCAGACGTGCGGCGTCTTCCGCGTGGACCTAGGGCACATGCGTTCCCTCCGCCTCTTCTTCAGGTGAGGGCCCTTGGCCACTCCTGGGAGGAAGCTGGCCCATCGTCAGAGTGTCTGGTGTAGGTGCAAGGCGCTGCCTGGGGTCCCCCAACACTGTCACTCCACACAACATTGCCACCCTCTGGTGCCCACAGTCACAGGGGCTGGGCTGGCCATCTCCCTTCAGGGTGGTGAGGGCGCTTTCTTCGTCACGGGACCATCCTGTTGACTCACATTGTTGTCATAGCTGCTGTCAAGTCGGCCCGACTCACGGTGACCTCTGCACAGCCGAGGGCAGCGCTGCCCGCCCTGGCTACCCCATGACTGGTGCCGACTGGGCGGTCATGGTCTATAGGGTTTCAGTGGCTGGTTTTTGAAGTGGACCACCAGGCCTGCCTTCCTGGTCTGTCTGTCTGGAAGCTCCACTGACAGGCGGGTGGTGGCTTCCCACAAGGGGCAGTGGCCAGGAATTGAACCTGGGCCTCCTGTGTGGAAGGCGAGGATTCTCCCACTGGGCCCCCAGTGGCTCAATAGCAGGTTGCCATTGAGTCTCCTCTGACTGGTGGCCGCCCCATGGGCGTCAGGCCACAGCTGTGCTCCAGGGGGTTTGCATGAGTGAGTTTCCAGGGGACTGCCAGGCCTTCCTTCTGGGGCGCCTCTGGATGGACTTGAGCTTCAGCCCTTCAGTTAACAGCACCCCCAGGGGCTCTTCCTGACCCACGTGGGGTCTCCATGAGTCGGAACCGACTTGATGGCCACTGCTTCCTGCTGACAGCTGCCTCCTCCACACGCAGCATCTGACAGCTGCATGGAACGCCTCCTCCACACGCAGCATGGGGGCCACAGGCATGTCGGCCAGGGCCCGAGCCCTGCCACATGCTTAATAAACAACTCAGAAGGTTCTCCCGGACCAGTGTGTGCTCCAGAAGGGCCTCTTAGAGCCACTGTGAGCCCCACCTTATCTCCTGGGCTCTACACCAGTCCCACCGGACACTGGCCAGCACCCAGCGTCCACCATGGGTCTCCCAGAGAGAAGGGGCAGGTGTGGGGAGGGCCATTTGGCAGGTCTGTGGAGAGTACCTTCCCAGCTGCAGTCCCCCCCGGGGGGGTACTTTGGTCATCGGCACCTGGGCGACAGCATGTGTTTCTGAGTCATTCTGCCCCCCTCCTGCCTGCAGCCCCCCTCCCTGAGGCCTCCCATCCTCCCTCCACTGACCATGAGCCTCTGCTCATACTTGGAAATAAACCAATGTGCCCATGTTCACCGCATGCTCTCCCCCCATGCCCATGTTCCCTGAGTGCTGTCTCCCCCTGTTCCTGTGTTCGTTGCGTGTTCTCCCCCTGTGCCCATGTTTGCCGTGTGCTGTCTCCCCATGCCCATGTTCCTTGCGTGTTCTCCCCCTGTGCCCGTGTTCACTGCATGCTCTCTCCTGTACCCATGTTCCCCGTGTGCTGTCTCCCCATGCCCATGTTCCTTGCATGTTCTCCCCCTGTGCCCGTGTTCACTGCATGCTCTCTCCTGTGCCCATGTTCCCCATGTGCTGTCTCCCCATGCCCATGTTCCTTGTACGTTCTCCCTCTGTGCCTGTGTTCACTCCGTGCTCTCTCTTGTACCCGTGTTCACCGTGTGCTGTCTCCCCATGCCCATGTTCCTTGCATGTTCTCCCCCCGTGCCCATGTTCACTCCGTGCTCTCCCTGTGCCCATGTTCCCCGTGTGCTGTCTCCCTAAGCCCATGTTCATTGCGTGCTCTCTCTCCCTGTGCCTGTGGCCCTCAGTGACGAGGCCTGCACCAGCGGCCAGCTGGTGGTGGCTAGCCGGGAGAGCCAGTACAAAGTCTTCCATTTCCACCACGGTGGCCTGGACAAGCTGGCGGATGTGTTCCAGCAGTGGGAGTACTGCACCGAGACGCACCTCAAGGACCAGGTAGCCCTGCAGACAGATGGCTGGACAGATGGACAGGGCTCTGGGAGGTGGAGAGTCCCTGTCCCCTTCCCTGGCCACAGAGTCTGGGAGGAAGACATGCTGGCTGAGACTGCCAGCCCTCCCCCTTGGACCAGCCCATCACCCCTCTTCTCCCTGCTGGGGCTGCAGTCAGGGTGCTCGAGGGCTCCTGGGGGCCACCCGGGCCATGGGGGGCTGTTAGAGCAGCACCCTTGGGTTTGAAGGCAGGGCCAGGCCCTTGCCCGGGGCCCTTGCCATGCACTTGAGAGGCGTGTTTTGACAAGACCTCCTGCCATATTTTGCTCTGTCTACATACAGATGTGATAAGCGCTCTAATTATCTGTTCTAGACACAGTATATGCTTATTAGAACTGGGGCGACTTTAGAGCCCCCTTTCTCCCCGTCAACCCCCCACGGCTCGCCCTCATTACAACAGCATGGGCCCCCACCCGAGGAACAACTTTTAATTTCTGAATTAAATGTCAGGCACCGTTGCACTCGGCGTCATGACTGCCCCTGCAGAGAGGGCCCGAGCAGCCGAGTCCCCGCACAGAACAGCGCGCCCTTTGTATGTGGCCGATCACATGTAATTTATCGCAGGCCTCCTGGCCGAGGGGAGATGTGAATCCTGCTTGTGTGGCTGGGGTCGGAGGGCGGAGTGGGAGGGCGGAGTGGGAAGCGGTGGTCAGGCGGGGAGTGCAGTTTGGGGACAAGGGTATTGTCCTTTGAATTGCTTCCAATTACCCTCGCAGCAATGCCTAAGGCATCTGACTGCTAACCAGAAGGCTGGCAGTTCGAAACCACCAGCCACTCCTGGGAAGGAAGACTGGGCAATCTACTTCCGTAGTGAAGTTGTTGTTGTTGTTGTTATGTGCCATCGAGTCGGACCAACTCATAGTGACCCCTCCTTGGGTTTCCAAGGCAGTATCTCTATGGAAGTAGATTGCCCAACCTTCCACCTGGGAAACCCAGGGAGGGGTTGCTATGAGTCGGATCCAACTCGAGGCGGTGAGTTTGGGTTTTGGTTTACCCTCACCAGCGAGGCAGGCGGCTGTGGGCAGTGAGGCTCCTCCCTCCTTTCAGATCACGCTGTTCAGCCCTGGGAAAGGGTGCTGGTGTGGACAGCCGCGTGTTTGAGACACCGGGCTTGCCCCAGTGGTCCTTCTGCCCGGCAGGTCGCTGACGAGAAGACCTGCATGCTGTTCCCCATCCGGCGTCCCAGGCTCCCCTCGTCCGAGACCCACCCCGAGGAGAGCTTGTACAAGCGTCTGGACGTCACCGCCTGGCTTGGCCACTTGAACGAGCTGGGCCAGGTGGAGGAGGAGTACAAGCTTCGAAAGGTAGGGCCTCCCGGTGCGCACCTGGGAGATGGGCATGTGAAGGCTAGAGGGGGGCAGCTGCCACCCGGCCCACGGCCAGCTCCGGGAGGGCCCTGTGCCCTTGTGGGAGGTACTGTGTGAACACCCCCATCAGCAATCAAAGCTGCTGGGTTACAACAAAATGCTGAGAGGGTCGGGGGGACCGGTGTGTCAACATACGGAAGGGCCTGCGATGAAATGCAGTCTCTCCAGGGCCAGGGATTAGGCCACAACGTGAGAACCACCCGTTAATCTGAACGCCACCCCAGGGGGGCGTATTGACATTGAAATGAGTCAGGTTTGTGGCGGGATGGGAATGGAGGGCTGGCCCTTTCCCCTTCCAAACAAGTGCAAATTGCCGGGACCTGAATCAAGGCCTCAGTTGTCAGCAGAGCCACCAAAGCCACCCCGACATGGAGCTCTGGGGACTGGGGGGTCTTTGAGCGCCCGGTTCCCCCCTCCCCAGCTTCTGCTGCTTCCTGCAGGCCATTTTCTTTGGCGGCATTGATGTGTCAATCCGGGGGGAGGTCTGGCCCTTCCTGCTGCACTATTACAGCCCCGAGTCCACGTCGGAGGCACGGGAGGCGCTGCGCACACAGAAGCGGAAAGAGTACCTGGACATCCAGCAGAGACGGTAACGCACGGCCGCCTGCCCTCCCGCTCAGCGGGACAGCACCGTCCCTCCAGCGCGGTGGGGATGTCACCACTCCTCCTAGGGACATGGGGATGTCACCACTCCTCTGAGGGCAGTGGGGATGTCACCGCCCCTCTGAGCGCAGTGGGAATAGCATTTGAAGAGTTAATTTGAGGTGCAGTTCAGCATGCATATGTGTCATGGGCCGTGGAAATGGGGCGGCCAGGACCAGGAGTGACGAGCCAGTGAGCGGTCCTTCCTGGCACTCGGGCCCCAGACAGTGGGTCTGTGGCTCCCACGTCAGGGTTAGGAGTCTCGGCCCCGGGAGCACTGCAGTGGGAGCAGGGCCACAGGACTGGCCCCGGGTCCTCGCAGAGCCTCCCCACCCACGGGCTGCAGTCAGCTCTCCTCTCAAGAAGCTGGGACGCCTCGGGCCAAGGAAGGTTGGGGCCAGCCCGAGGTACACAGCACGCACTCAAGTCAGGGGACACCAGGGTGACACCAGCAGCAATACCCTGTTCCCATCCAGGATCTGGAGTGGGGCACAGAGGAATATCCATCCCTAGAGAGAGTGTGCCTACTGATGCCACGAGCCTGCTCAGTGTCCCCGTGTGCCTGCTGGCACCGTGTGTCTATTCAGTGTCCCTGTGTGCCTTTTCAGTGTCCCCGTGTGCCTGCTGGCACCGTGTGTCTATTCAGTGTCCCTGTGTGCCTTTTCAGTGGCACTGTGTGCCTGCTGACACCATGTGCCCGTGTGCCAGCATCCAGCCCAGCCCTCTGCTCCCTCACAGGCTCTCCATGACACCGGAAGAGCACCAGGAGTTCTGGCGCCGTGTGCAGTTCACTGTGGACAAGGACGTGGTGCGCACAGATCGTGGCAACCAGTTCTTTCGAGGGGAGGACAACCCAAACGTGGAGAGCATGAGGTGCACACTGCCCCCCCACCAGCACGACCCCCCTGGGGAGGGGCAGTACTGTGGGCAGCATGCGCCCAGCCGCCTCCCGACTGGGCAGGGCAGCACCGCGGGCAGCATGCACCCGGCCGCCTCCCGATCTGGGCAGGGCAGCACCGCGGGCAGCATGCACCTGGCCGCCTCCCGATCTGCCTGTTGGGCCGCAGTTGACCCCCCAGCCACAGCCTTCTGCTGGAGTCATTCTTCCAGGCTCGTGTAATCACTGCCCACGAGCAGGGGCTTGTTGGCGACTTCACGCTACTTAGTTGGCCTCTTATGGGCATAGCGTCCCAGGGAACCCCACAGCCCTCCCAAGGTGCCCAGCAAAGGCCTCCCCTGACTCCCTGGGCACCCACGGGCGCCGCTTGCTTGGCTCACAGCAGCCAGGAGGCAGCCTTCCCAGCTCCCAATGGGTGGTCCCCAGTAAGACTGCCACCCTGAAGCCACACGGAGCCGCAGGCTGGCATCTGTGACATTCTGCTGCAGCCTAGTGAGTGATTGGCAGCAGCATCAACTGTCCCTGCTGGCCTGCCCATGGTCACAGGCAGCCACCCAGGGAGGAAATGGCACACCTTGCTCACCCTCCTGCCAACGGCAGGCTGCTCCCCTTTGTAAAGAGTCTGTGGGTGAAGAAACCAAAGGTTGATGGTTCAGACCCACCCAGCGACTCCTTGGGAGCTAGG
>NW_006921605.1:3075497-3076891 GCF_000298275.1 Orycteropus afer afer
TAACTGGGGCCTTGCTGGCCTTGGGAAGACAGCAGGTGTGGGGCACGTGGTGGCCGCCCCGTGACCACCCTGCTTCCCTCCCACTCTTCCCCACCCAATGCCGCCAGGAGAATCCTGCTGAACTACGCAGTGTACAACCCAGCCGTTGGCTACTCCCAGGGCATGTCCGACTTGGTGGCACCCATCCTGGCCGAGGTCCTGGACGAGGCGGACACCTTCTGGTGCTTCGTCGGGCTGATGCAGAATACCATTTTCGTCAGCTCACCCCGGGACGAGGACATGGAGAAGCAGCTGGTGAGGTTTCGGGGGTGTGCATGTGGGGAGCCATGGGACACTCCTGCCACCAGGCCTGGCAGCACTGTGTGACTTTGCTGGCAGGAAGCATGGTCACCGGGAGAGCCAGGTGGGCGGGAGGGGTGGCATATGGGCAGTTGAGTGCTAGGTATGTGGGCACAGCTGGCCTCTCTGGGAGGGATGCTGCTCCCAGGTCTTGGGGTACATGCCCACCCCAGGCTGCCCAGTGCCCAAGGGCTGTGCTGTGCAGGGCTCCCCTTGGCTGGCTGCCGCCTCCCCGCACCCACACCCAAGCACCCACATCCCTGCACCCACACCCCAGCACCCACACCCCAGCACCCCATCACGCAGCCCGGGGCTGGAACAGTGCCTCAGCACTGGCAGGGAGGCTCCCTGCAGGGGTCACTCAGCCAGGGCTCCCCAGTGGGCACAGCACTGGGAGGCTGGTCTCGCTGCCCTCCCTCGGAGGACTCAGGCACCCCTCCCCTCGTGGACCCTGTGGGCATCAGCCCTGCCTGGCCCAGGCCGTCTCAACCAGGCAGTGCCGAGGCTGGCAAAGCTGACAGAGCTGGGTGCGGGGCTGGGAGGTGGGGAGGGCCGGTATGTCGCCCAGGACCGAGTCCACACACCTCTTCCCCATCCACATGCACATCAGGTGCCAGGCACTGGCATGTCGCAGCCTCTGTGCTGGGCAAGTGCCTCAGTGGGAGCGGATGGCACAAGGATGGGGAACCAGTGCAGAGAGCAATGCAGAAAGGGCCCCGTGACAGAGTTAGGGCGATGAGGGCCACCCCAGTGTAGTCTGGGGAGGGGAGGGAGCTGGGCCTGCACATGTGCCTGGCAGGAGCCCTGCATGGCCAGGCTGTGTTGGCCCAGGTGGTCACGTGGGTCAGGGTGGAGTGGACCAAGGCTTGGAATGCCAGGGCCAAGGAGATGTCCCTTAGACTAACATCCGGGGGCACTGGGGGCTTTGGGTGACAGCACTCACAACAGGTGGACGAGGGGCAGGGGGTGGTGGCTGGAAGGTGGCGGCCACCAGAGCAGCAGGGCCTGGGGTGACCGCCTGTGTGACCCCAGGATGGAGAAACTGACCTTGCTGA
>NW_006921605.1:3077431-3093201 GCF_000298275.1 Orycteropus afer afer
GGACACAGTGCTGTGGACATGACTCTCCGGGGGTGCCCACCAGCAGCTGAGGCCTGGCCAGAAGCGGCCTTGGTCTCGCCCCACGTCACTGGGGGGATTTTCATACACCTTCCCCACAGGACAGCAGAGTCCTGGGGGTCCAGAGTCCTTTCCCTGTGGACAGAGGATCTGGTGACTAGGGCAGAGGGTGGGTGGGCTGAGGTGCCACGCTGGCAGTTGGCTCTGCTCAGCCCCCACCCCACTCTGTGTACGGTGTGGGCCACACCGCAGCCTCTAGAGCAGTCTGAATCTGGGATAAACCAGCAAAGACGGGAATGAGCCGAAGCCTGGCTGCAGAGTGAAAACAGGCCGGGGCAGGCGCAGGCTCCCGGGGCCGGGGCAGCGAACGGTGGGCTGGGCCTCCTGGCTGAGCGCCTGCCTCCCCCAGCTGTACCTGCGGGAGCTGCTGCGCCTGACGCACACCCGCTTCTACCAACACCTGGTCTCCCTGGGCGAGGACGGCCCGCAGATGCTCTTCTGCCACCGCTGGCTGCTGCTCTGCTTCAAGCGCGAGTTTCCCGAGGCCGAGGCGCTGCGCATCTGGGAGGCCTGCTGGGCGCACTACCAGGTGAGCCGGGGCGGGGGGCCTGCTGGGCCCACTACCAGGTGAGCCAGGGCGGGGGGTCTGCTCAGCCCACTACCAGGTGAGCTGGGGGGCCTGCTGGGCCCACTACCAGGTGAGCCGGGGCGGGGGGTCTGCTCAGCCCACTACCAGGTGAGCTGGGGGGCCTGCTGGGCCCACTACCAGGTGAGCTGGGGCGCTATGAATCTGGGAGGCCTGCTGGACCCACCGTCACATGAGCTGGGGTGGGGCCCACTGTCAAGTGAGGTAGGAAGGGCCCCCTGCCAGGTGAGCCAGGGGCCTTGTGGGCCCACCATCAGGTGATCCAGGGCAGGGCATGTCCCCATGGCTTCCCTAGGATCCCCTCCTGCACCTCCCTGCCCGCCAGCCCCACATCCACTCTGCGTGGCGAGTGCTCTCTGGTCCTAGTTGGCTAGCTCCGCCCTCAAGACACAGCTTCACTGTTGTTGAGACGGGTGCAGACTGCCCACTGACCGTGCTCACGGCCCAGCTTGGGCCAGGCTCACTGCTGTCACAGCCAGCTGTGGTGAAAGACGTCAGTGGGGCCAGTGGGCTGCCCTGAGGGTGGGCTGCAGAGGGTCCACCCGGAGGGGTCAGAGCCCCGCCTTTCTCCTCCCCCGGCGGCCCTGCCTGGCGGCGTGGGCGGGGTGCATCTCACTCTCCCTCTGGCACCGCCAGCCCCTCCTAGCAATGTCAGCTTCTGCCTGCCACCCCCGCCATCAGCGTCCCCTCTACACAGTGCCCTGGAAAGGAGTGCCGGGCCTGCCATGTGGCCTTGCTCTCAGAGCGGGGACACGCTGGCATTTTCAGCCGTGAGTGAGACTCTGACAGGAATAGTATTGATGTCCCCGGCAGGTGCCCGGTCCCTCCTGCCAGCGCGGGCGCCATCCTCCACGTGGCAGCCCCGGGCCTTTGATGGGCCTGACCGACCGGGAGCATTGAAGGCATGCCAGCCACAGGCCTTTCCTGCAGCGCTTCCGGCCTTCCTCTCCTGGGAGGCTGTAGCTGACGGAAGGGGATCGCAGGAAACCCTGCGGTGTCGCCATCGTGGTCACTGGATCCATCTGCCCTCCCGCGCCTTCCCGCGCAGGCTTGCTTCACACTGTAGTGGTTGGGGGCCGTCAGACCCCACGTGACAGAGAGGAACTGCCACATGGGGTTTCCTAGGCTGTCATCTTTACAGGTGACCACGGTCAGGTCTTTCTCCCAAGGAACCACTGGATGGGTTTGAACCGTCAACCTCCTGGTTTGTGCTTAATCAGCACTGAGGAAAGAGCAGGGCAGGGAGAGTCCAGAACCAGTGAGAGAGAAAACACTGCTTCTGCCCTGCGAGGCATCAGCGTGTGCTTCTCCAAGGGCCAGCGTGGCCCCACCGTGCCTTGACGTTGACGTGAGCTCTCCCACCCCTGGCAGCCGGGCCACCTCTCACGGTTATGCTCTGCAGTCCCAGGCCTGATGAACCCAGTCCCATTGCAGGAGGGGCCATTGGCAGGGCTCCATGGCAGCCATCTTGTTTGGAGTCCACAGGTCCCACAGATGTTGCCTGGAGACGACGTGCTACGTTTAGCCAGTTCGGGTCCTATCCTGAGACAGTAGCTGCCCAGCGGTTCAGTGGGCAGGAGACCCTTGGGTTGCTGCCTGGGCATCCCAACCTACCTGGAGTGATAGCATGAGAGGTGGGGGACGCCCTAGGCTGAAGGGGGTAAGGTGGGCCGATTCACCAGGAGTTCACTGTCACCTGGGAGTGAGCCCTAGCGGAGAGGGTGTCGCTTCCAGGTGATGCTCTCAATGTTTGGAGGAGAAAGGTTCATTTGAGCCGCTCGCTAGTGGTTGGGTTGTCAGTGGCTCTGGTCCCTGACGGTGCTGATGGTGAGTGTGGTTGGCTGCTAATTGAAGGGTTGGAGGTTGGAACACTCCCAGAGGCGCCTCAGAAGGACAGCCTGGTGAGTTCCATTGGCCGCTGGAAACTCCTGCGCACAGTTCCACTCTGACACAGGTGGGGTTGCCGCACGTTCAAGGGGATGGGTGGCACCTGGCTGCCAGCGGAGACTGGGTGGCCATGGGCCTTTCCCTGTGGACTGAGAGTGGCCCTGGGCCCAGCCCGCCTGGCCTGGAACATGGCCGCCCCTTCCTCTCACATCCCTCTCTCAGGGGAGCTTGCATCCTGGGACTCCTCCACGTCTCCTCACCCCTGCTGGAGTTCCCGTGGCTGCAAAAGCCCGGACAAGACCATGATGGAGGAGCTGGAAGGCAGGGCTGGACAGGGCAGGGCCACGGTGCCTGGGGGATGGTCTAGACTCATGGGTCTGTCCCAGGGGGCTTGGGTGTGACGTTCCCTCCACAGGCTGGTTTGGGGATGTGGTTCCGTCTGGTCTGGGCGGCGGACATCCGAGACTAAACACAGACTTCCCCTGCTCCCTGTCCTTCCTCTGGCCCCGGAGCGAGTGAACATCAAAGGCAGCATGAAGCATCCTGCAGGACGGTGCAGGGTGGACCGAGGTTGGGGCCCGGGCTGCTTCCTGCTACCCTGCCAGGCGCGGCCAGGATGGGCACGGGAGGTGTCCTCGCGGGCAGCCAGCCCTCACTGGGTGTCTTCTATCGACCTGACAGAGGGCTAAAGATGGTGCTAGAGCCCATGAGGATGGCTGCAGCCTCCTGCCCTCCGCTCCGTGAGACCCTCCCTGTTTCCTTAGCTGCTAAACCAAACCCTAGCAACCCTACAGGACACAGCAGAACTGGCCCTGGGGCTTCCCAGGCTGTGATCTGGCCACATATTTCTCCCGCGGAGCAGCTGGTGGCCTTGAACCATCAACCTCTTGGTTAGCAGCTGAGGGCTTAGCCACTGCATCACCAGGCTCCTTCCTTAGCCACTAGGTTGGTCAATTTTATGTGTCATGGTGGCTAGACAACGTTGCTCAGTCGTCTGGTCACGCACTAGTCTAGGTATTGCTGTGAAGGTGTTTTGTGGACAGGTAACATCCACAGTCAGTTGGCCTTAAGTAAAGCAGACCAAAAAAAAAAAAAGAAACCAAACTCACTGCTGTCAAGTTGGTTCCGACTCATAGTGACCACTCCTTGGGTTTCTGAGACAGTGTCTCTATGGAAGTAGATTGCCCAGTCTTCCTTCTGAGGAGTTGAACTACCAGCCTTCTGGTTAGCAGTCAGGCCTTAGGTACCACGCCACCAGAGTAAAGCAGGGAGCGCTCTGTAATGGGGTGGGCCTCATCCAATCAGCTAAAGGCCTTAAGAGCAAAAGCTGAGTTTCCTGAAAGAGAAAGGATTCTACCTCAAGATGTCAGCCCAGGAGCCCTGCCACGTCTCCAGCCCATGCCTGGCCCACGCGTCTCGGGCTGGTCAGCCCTGCAGGCACATGAACCAGTTCCCTTACATGCAGTTCTGTACTCGGAGGCAGTGGGGGCTCCCGGTAGAGTTCTCAAGAGACCCAGGCTCGATTCCCGCGGTGGCGTCTTGAGAGTTGGTGTCACCCTGCATGGACCTCCTCCCGTACCAGACCGCACAGAATGCCCAGGAAGGTTTTCTGGATGAATGTCTCACGTCAGTCGTAGCTCCTGTACATCACGGAATATAATGGCAGTCAGGGTGACAGAAGCCACCAGCCAAATTAAAATCACACCTTAAGCTGCAGGATTGCATGTACAGCCTGAACGTGTTTATGTAGTTTCATGTGGTTAAAGTGAAAATTCGGGGAGAAGACGAGAGAATCTGAAGTAAAACTGTTTAAGAACTAATTAAAACTGTGTCCATTTTCCTATTAAACTTGAGCTATGTTCACGGATTAGGTTTGCGTCCTTGGTAACGGCCTGATAGACAGTCACTGAGGCTGGCTTTGCTGCGGCGTGATGAGCACCCCAGTGTGGTGGGGCCTGTTCCCGGACCCTTCAGCGTGGCCCGCTTACACTCCCCACTGATGAGGGGAAGCAGCAGAGAAAGAAGACGTCGTCTTGGGAGTTCTGAAAACTGTCACACGCGATGCATTTACGGCGACGGTGCTGAGCGCTGACACGGAGAGAAAGCCCACACAGCCAGCCTTGCTTTTTCTCTTCGGGTGGCCAGACGTCTCAGATCCCAGCCGCAGCGGCAGCATTTCCAGAACCTTGACGAGCCATGTCCTGTCCGTCACTTTCCAGTTTTTAAGAACATCAGACTGCACTAGTAGCCTTTTTCCCCTTTAAGGGGACAAATCCTAGAACGACTTCTTTTCTTTTATTTCCGTGTTCCTGTTGTTGATTTTCGCCTGTCTGATCACTTGACGTCTGGGGTAAGGTGTGCTGTCAGGATCCCACACTACTGCACACTCTTCTGTCCGTGGAGAGCTTGTCCCCACGGCCTGCCAGGCCGTTGTGGCTCATTCCGCATTTGGCGGAAGGTGAGAGTGGACGCTGAAGTTTCCACGTGCCCTGCTTCAATCCTGTCACGGCCCTTCCTGCTCCGGGTCCTACCAAAAGCAGCTTGAACGTGTTGCAAACACTCCCTCATTCAGTGAAGGGCCCTCTTCCCTATGGCTGTGGAAAGGCGGGTTCTGGTGGCAAGAAACTGTGAGGTCTGGCGGTCTGTGCTGGACCCCCCTGTGCCTTCTCCATCGTTGGCGCTCGTAGGCAGCCTCGACTCAGCTGTGTGTTCCCACTTCTCAGGGCCACAGAAGGGCCCGTCAGGTGTCTCCTGGTCGTGGAGAAGGGTGGTATCCCTCATGCACCCGGAGTGACAGCATTATAAAAGACGCAAAGAGACGCAGAAGGAGGATGGCCGTGGAACGCCGGAGTTCTGCTGCAGCTACGACCCAGGAATCTCGGGGGCCACTAGCAGCTGGGAGACAAGACACCTGCCCTAGAGCCTCGCAGAGGTCGTGGCCTGCCGGTGCCCTGACGCAGGCTTCTGGCCTCCAGAGCTGCAGGACAACCAGTTTCTGTTCTTTAAAGACACCTGCTCAGTGGCCCTTGGTCCCGGCCGCCCCAGGTCACTCATCTGGCCCATTTGCAGAGGGAGAAACTGAGGAAAAGCCTCGCGATGTGCCCTATGGCCTGCGTGTGCAGGCTCTGAGCCCAGGCTGCCTCTCCCTGGGGCCCTCCCCCTGCACACAGCCTCTACCCGAGAGGCCAGGCCTGCGGCTGGGCCGGTGGTCTCATCCGAGGCTCTCTTTTCCCTAGACGGACTACTTCCACCTCTTCATCTGCGTGGCCATTGTGGCCATCTACGGAGACGATGTCATCGAGCAGCAGCTGGCCACAGACCAGATGCTCCTGCACTTTGGAAACCTGGCCATGCGCATGAACGGGGAGCTGATCCTCCGGAAGGTGAGCCCTGCCCACTCTCCCCACTTGGGGGTGAACATGCACATGAATGGGGAGCCCATCCTCCACAAGGTGAGCCCCACCCCCAGGCAACTCAGAGGGCCGCGCAGGCTCCTGTGACCCTGGGCTCTTCTGGGCCACCCCCACGGGGCCTCTGACCTAAAGAGCACCTCGCGGTGGCCTAGGCTGCCCTAGAGGCTGGGAAGGAGGAGGGTGGCATCTTCATCAAAGTCAGAGGACAGGGTGGAGGCAGTTCCTTCAGAAGAGGTGAGGAGGGTCCCCAGGGTCAGAGATCCAAGGGGAGAAGGAGGGCGTGGTCTGGCTCAGGACGGACCACGACCGGGCTGAACAAGGAACCATGGAGTGGCGGCGCAGGGGCCAAGGCAGAGTGGGGTCTTGCAAAACAGGGACTGAGTGGGCCTGTCCGGCTTGGGCAGGGGCCTTGCGACATGCTTTTGGCCACCCTACCCCCTTCCCAGTGGGAAGGCCGCTTGGGGGCCCGCTCTGCCTGCAGCCCGTGTGAGCCCCGAGCCCCTCATCTGTGCTGTCACTGCAGCCCTGACCCCAGGGTCCCAGCCTGCGGTGCTGGGCGGGACACAGCGGCCAGGCTCCCCTGGGCACCCAGCAAGCCGCGGTGTTGTGTGGCTTCGCAGCACGTCGGGAAGCCCGACCGCCGCCGCCCACCATCGCTGCTGTCTCTCTGCAGGCCAGAAGCTTGCTGTATCAGTTCCGCCTTCTGCCTCGCATCCCCTGCAGCCTGCATGACCTGTGCAAGCTGTGCGGGCCGGGCATGTGGGACAGTGGCTACATCCCCGCCGTGGAGTGCTCCGGCCATCACCCCGGCTCGGACAGCTGCCCCTACGGGGGCACAGTGGAGACGCCTTCGCCCAAGCTCCCCCGAGAAGGCAGGAAGGGCCCGAAGACACCTCGAGAAGGCTTTGTCTTCCGCAGATAGGCTGGGGCCCCCCCACGCTGGACGGGGGTTGAGGGGGTCCCAGTGGAGGGCCCTGCATGTGGGAGGGGTGGGCAGGCGTGGAGGGGGCAGGGGAAGGTTGGAATGTGAGAAAAATGCATTTGGGAAGCTTTTGGTGTTAACTGCAAAATCGGAGTCTGGAAGGCACAGAAGCAAGATCTGCCACCTGCGAACCAGAAGGCCGGCGGTTCAAACCCACCAGCCACTCCTCGGAAGGAAGGTTGGGCAATCTCCTTCCGTAGAGATACTGCCTGGGAAACCCAAGGAGGGGTCGCTAGGAGTTGGATCTGACTCGACGGCAGTGCGTTGCATTGCTTTTGTGTTCCCCAGAGAAAAGACTACTCCATAAACACTGGAACCGGATGCTTGGGCTACCACCTAGAAGCCAAAGGGCCAGGCTCCCCCGTGGCGGCCTCAGTGGGTGTCAGTGTGTCCCACAGTCCTCAGCTTCTTTACTGGCCACTTCTCGACCCACCTGCCAGGGAACAGGGAACGCAGGGCCAGAGAAGATGGTCCAGCTCACCCACCAGCACCAAAGGATACAGGACAGAAGGTCCCTCCGGGCCCAGACACCCATCGCCTGGCCGCAGTCCCTCGTGGGGGCCCAGCACCCGCCCCATGGCTGCCCCAGGCAGATGGAGCTCCTAGGATGACATCTGCATGGCTGGCTTGGGGATGGAGAAGGGTCAGGGCCGTGAGGGTTTGAGGAGTATAGGGCTTTGAACACTGCATGTGCTTGTCTCGCACATCTGGCATGGAAAGGATGTGGGAAGGCGCCTGGGCCACAGGCAGGTGGGGAGGTGTCAGCTGCATCTCCCATGGCTGGCAGGTTTTCTCCGGGAGGTTCCTCAGCATGACTTGGGTCAGCTCCTACAAATGCAGCACCCAACCAGGGCCTGAACGGGTTAAGGGGTGTGTGTACACGTGTAATATGTATGAGTGTGTGCATGTGTGTGGTGTGAGTGTGCATGTGTGGTGTGTGTGGTTTTTGCATGTGCATGGTGTGAATTGTGGGCATGCATGTGTGTGGTGTGAGTTCATGTGTGTAGTGTGTTTGTGGTGTGCTGTTGTGAATGTGTGTACATGTGTATGGTGTGTGTGCATGTGTGGTGTGCATGAGTGTGCATGTGTGTAGTGTGAATCACTGCATGTGTGGTGTGCATGAGTGCATGTATGTGGTGTGTGTAGCATGTATGCATGTGTGGTATGCATGAGTGCACGTGTGTATGTATTTGCATGTGTGTAGTGTGAGTGTGCCTGTGTGTAGTGAATGTGTATACATGTATGGTGTACATGAGTGCATGTGTGTGGTGTGTGTGTACATGTGCATGGTGTGCGTGGGCATCTGTAATGGGCATGTGTGATGTGTGTGCATGTGTGTATGAATGTGTACTATGCGTGAGTGTGCGTGTGTGTATGTATTTGCATGTGTGTGGTGTGCATGAATGCATATGTGGTGTGGGTGTGCATGAGTGCACATACATGGTGTGCATGAGTGTGGTATGCATGTGTGCATGTGTTGTGTGCATGTGTGATATGCGTGTGATGTGCATTGTGATACACATGCATGTATGTATTTGCATATTTGGTCTGTGTATGTGCATTGTGCAGTATGGATGAGTGTGTGCATGTGCAGGTGTGTATGTATTTGTGTGGTGTGCATGAATGTGCATATGAGTGGTGTGAGTGTGCATGTGTGTAGTGTGAATGAGTGCATAATGGGAATGAGTGTATGCATGTCTGGTATGCATGAGTGCACATGTAGTGTGCATGAATGCATGTGTGTGGTGTATGCATGTGAGGTATGTGTGTGCACGTGTGTATTTGCATGTGTGGTGTGAGTGACTATGTGTAGTATGAGTGTATATGCATGTGTGTTGTGTGTGCACATGTGCGGTGTGCATGTGTGTGATGTGTGTGATGTGTGTGTGTGCATGTGGGCACGTGTGCATGTGTGTGGTGTGTGTGCATGTGTGTAGTGCGCATGAGTGTGTGTATGTGAACATGCATGTTTCTACACATGAACTCAGTGTCCTCTGAAGAGATACCTATTGCTCAGAGGACGGGCTCATGTATTAACCCAAGACAAAGGCACCTGAAAGGAACCAGGAAGACTTTGCACACTCTGTGAACAGGGGTCTTCTGTGAGTCAGCCTGTCAGGTGAAGTAGCCAGCCCTCAGGACACCTGTTTTCTGTGTGGGAACAGTCTTCCTCACATGCTCCCTCCTCCAGAGCATTGCTGGTTGCTCCTGCTGGGACTTAAAGATGGCAAGGCTTGGCTACTGCTGTGCCATGTAGGGCTCCCAGAAGGTTTAAAAGCCACTCTTTGAACTGAGGAGCAAGGGTCCTCCGTCACATCCTCTGGAGGGCAAGACCCTTCCCCACAACCAGGTGTGTGCTGAGTTGTCATGGGGCACATGCCTGACGCAGGCCTCTTCCTGCTTTTCTCCTGGAAGGGTGAGTGCTGCATCAACGGGAAAATTCCTAGCCCTACTCTTCTCCCCAGCTCCTCTCTCCTCCATGAGCTCAGGCCTCTAGCAGACAAGAGTCTGAGGCTGGCACATCCCAGTTCCTGGGTCCCTCTGTCCAAGAGCCTTTCTGGGGAGACCACCCTAGAGCTCATCAGTGCCTAGGTCTTAGGGTGACCCATAAGAGTGCGGAAGTGGGGTCCAGGCTGGGGACAGGTGAACTTCTCATCCTGTTCCCTTCCAGGAACAGAAAATGGCTTTGTCATACTGCCTGCTACTGAGTGCCCTTAGGCATGTCCCGCACGAGCCTCTGACTGAGCGCCCTTAGGCACGTCCTGCGCGGCCCTCTAGGCACCAGGTCCCCGTGGACTGGTGCATCAGTTACCTGCTGCAGTGCTACTGTATAACAAGTAGCCCCAGAGCTCAGGGGTCTGAAGCATATGCACCCCTTTAGCACATGAGTCTGAGCATCAACTTCAGGCTGAGAGTTCCTTCTGGGTGTGTTCAACTGAAATGCCAGGGACTCAGCTGGCTGCCAGCTGTGTGCTCGCGTGTCTGGGGGTCCTGGGGGCAGTGGTGATGGTACAGCCCATGCACCTGTCAGCCTTCCAGCCCCAGCGAAGGCCAAGGTCCTGAGCAGAACCTCTAAGCCTGGACCGCACCTGCCACCACTCCCCAGCCAGAGCAGGTCACGCAGCCAGCTTCAGCATCGAGGGGTGGGGAGATAACGACCCCCTCCTTTTTAGTGATGGGCTGCACAGCCCGTGACAGAGGGCTGGGGCTACAAGGTGGGTGAAGAGCCAGCCACTCAGCTGGTAAAAGTTCCAGACACACCTTCTGCCAGGGGCACCGCCTTCCCTGGAGGTGCAGGGACCCCAGAGCAGGGATGGGGGGCCTCTCACCATCCCCGTCACTCCCCACAAGGAATGTCCTGCAGTCAGCCCTGCATCTTACATGATACCTCGTGCCTTTGGGCTGTTGTCTCAGTCTGGGGCAGACCCGGGATCCACTCCCCAGGGAGGGGTCTGGGTGGGAAACATGCACTTGGTATTTCCTGGCTCCCTGGACCCCCACCCCCTCGACCCCCATACCCAACCCTGACTGTTCCAGGTGCCACCCCCACTGCTCCCACTCAGGCCCAAGGGCTCTGCACGGCCAGGGTGTGGGACCTCAGACACCATGGGTCCCCATTGCTCCACCAGGGGTGGGAGAGCCCCCTGCACAGCGCCCGTAATTGATGCAATTAGCTGGAGGCAGCCAACCCCAGGCCCTGTCGCCTGGGACTATTTCCTGCCAGCACAAGGCATTAGGGGACCCTTCCATCATCAGATGCCCAGCCCCCGCCGAACGTGCAAGCACGGGCTGAGTCCCCACTCCCGTCGTCCGCGATGCCGCTTGTTCAGCCCATTTGTTAACATGACACCATGTCATTGGCTAGCGTGCGTGTGTCTGCATATTTAAGCATGGGGGCCATGCCATCTGTGCCAATGTATATGGGGCAGGGCGTCTGGGGGTACAGTGCCCTGTGCCGAGTGCCACGCACAGGGGAGCATGTGGGGTTCACTGCCCGCCCACCGGGGGGCCCACACGGACTTCACCCACCACTCCCAGAAGAGGGACGACAGCAGGAAGCTGGCCCGGGGGGCAGGGGATGCACACGCTGGAGTGACTGGCCTTGGGGTTGGGTTTTCGCTCAGCAATGTGGGGTGTGGAGAAAAGTCCCTAGGTCTGAGGAGTCAGTGTCCTTGAGCCACCCTTCCAGGCCGGAAGGCCCAGCTCTGCTGGCAATGTGAGGCGCGAGTCATCAGCAGGCACTCACGGGGCCGGCCGCCTGGGTGAAGGCTGTGATTCCAGGAGGAAGACGGCCCTCTCACCCGTTAAGGCCCGGGGAAAGCCTGCCTCCAGCCCTGTGGGGGCAGGTGGGACAGCTGGGCAGGGAAGCCTGGTTCTGACACATGCTTGGGGCCAGCGCCCTGTCCTTGGGGTGATGGCCTTGGTGAGCGGGCATGGTGGGTGGCCACTGGGAGGGGTATCTGCCCTGGGTGGCCTCACCCAGCCTCCCCTCCCTCCTGCGGGGAGGCCAAAGGTGCGGGGCAGAGGGGAAGCAGCATTCTCCCACCCGCCGGCCCCACAAAGGCCCGGGCAAGCTGCCCTGCCAGGGAGTGGAGGGAGGGACTCCCAGGTGGACGGGGTGAGGGGGGGAGGGATCTACGAGGCTGGACGCTCATCCTGGGAAACCCCTGGAGATCTGATTCCATCAGTCCTGAGTCTGTAAGGAGCTGCCAGCTGTCCCCAGCCCAGCAAGAACAGCCCGGAACTGACAGAGCAAGCTTGCCCACGTCTGTGAAGTCTGAGCACAGTGGCCCCTGTAGGTGGGCAGGAGCAGGGCCGTGGGAGGGCCCCTAGGAATCAGAAGCCAGTTCGAGTCCTGCCTCGTTCACCCAGGTGCGTGGTCCTGACTCAGGTGCTCGGTTCCCCATCTGTAAACACAGCAATGACACTGCTGTGGGGATTCTTCTCAAGTGAACACTACCCCACGATGGTTGCCCACCTTGCAGGGACTCACTGACCACTCAGGGAAATGGCCCCTGGGCTTTAGCCTCTGCCTGGGGCCCTAAGAGGCAGGTGCTCACCTGAAGAGCTGCCCCCTCCCAGATGTCCCTGTGCTGCGTGTCCCTTCAAGTGGGCACGTCTGTGCCTCCGTGCAGAATACACTGCACACACGACCCTGCACGAGGCAGCGTGGCCCCAAGATGACTCTATGAACTCGTCACAGGGAGGGGTGGGAGTGCTGGGGTCTCACCCTTGGCCGTGAACACCTGGGCTCCTGGGTCAGACATGTCGAGACCAGGATCCAGGCTCAGACTGTAGAGACCTGGATGGGGCCCCGAGACCTGGGGGTGGGAACAGCCTATAGCGTCAGGCCTCGTAAAGACCCTGGGTTGCACTTCCAACTAGGAAGGCAACATTGAAAGTTCAAGTCTCCTGGCTGCCCTTCCTCAGCACCTGTAGGGGAAGGAGGTGCCTTCCGGCTATGAAGGGAGGCTGTGACGTCACTTCCACCCCAGCACCGAGTACTGATGTCTACAGCCGGCAAGTCCACCTCCCTGTGGGACTGGGTGCTGGTTAGCTCTTTTGTTTTCTACGTCCGCACTCCCATCAGGCCCTGCCCCAGGCCCCTTGGGACCACAGCCCCACGATGCGTCCCACCGCAAAGGAATAAACTGGTATTGACAACACACGGCCACTCTCAAGCCCTCAGGGGAGGCCGGCAGGTTTGTCACATTAAAGGGGCCCACGGATGTAGCCACTCGCCCAGCCTTGCAGTCCCCCATCATAAAAGGGGGAGCAAAAGGGTGCGGGTGTGGGGGCCAAGGGACAGAGGAGGACCAAGGTCCCAGGCCTTGGCCACAGCAGCCGGCCTTGGAGGACAGGCAGCTCCCTGGGCCCACCCTGGTTACAGTGGCCCACTGTCTCCCACAGGCGTGGGCTGGTGAGCCCCGAGCACCCCGGAGCCTGAGCACGAAGGGTTCCCTGAGCCCCGGCTGCTGACTTGTTTTGGAAAGGCCCCAGGCTGCATCCGTGACATTCTGCGCGGAGGC
Organism: Orycteropus afer afer; assembly: GCF_000298275.1. Classification (NCBI taxonomy): domain Eukaryota; kingdom Metazoa; phylum Chordata; class Mammalia; order Tubulidentata; family Orycteropodidae; genus Orycteropus; species Orycteropus afer. The sequence continues at coordinate 3,090,407 of NW_006921605.1, forward strand.
AGACAAGGGGAATTTGACCTTGTTGAGGTGTGTGCTGGTGGTTAAAGGAAGAACCCAGGCATCGAAGCCATGACCACGACCTGAGCACCAGGGAATGGGCTGCACAGGGACGGGGGTCCCACTGCAGCAGGTCACCCCTGGTCCATCCGGACAGTGGCACAGGGGCGGCTGGCTGGCAGACTCCATGCCCTGGACCAGAACTTGCTCAGGGAGGTTCCTGGATGCCCATGCCACTGCGGATCTGCTGTCCACCTGCCTCTCTGCGTGCCTGGGGTACTCCCTGCCAGAGGCCAGCTGGGCAGATACCAAGGGCCAGAGTCCATTAAAGGACCTTCCATCTGTCCTGTGGTGGTGGGACGTGTTACCCTCACCCTTGCCTGAGAGCCAAAGCCCAGCAGAGTCCAAGGCTCAGTGCGGCTGGCACGTGAAGGCAGGAAAGGGAGGTCACCAACATCACAGCCCCCTAAGGCCAGGCCAGGGCAGGGGCAGTCTCTGCTTAGAAGGCTAGGTCTCACCACACAGGGCAGCGTTGCAGAGGGGCAGGACCCGCAGGGATCCCGTCTCAGCAAGGACCGCCAACAGCCTGCCCCCGCCTGGACAGAAGGGCTGGAAGGGCTGGGCCCTGGCCACGGCTGACCAGCATGTACACACCGAGTGACCACATTGCCTCACACCCGTGTAGTGGCCAGCACTGGCCAGGCATGTGCCACCAGGATCCTCAGGGCTGTCCCCCCCCACCCCCCGTGTGGCTGGATGGGCCCCGTGTGATTCAGTGACGGGCTTGTTCACCCTACAGGGAGCACTCGGCCTGGTCCACAGCCCTGCTTGGGCTCTGGTTTCTCACATCAAGCATTTGCTAGGCCAGTACCACCACAGAGCGGACCCCACCAGGCAGGCAAGGCAGGAGCGAGCGGGAGCCTCAGGTTCCTGGGGCCAAAACCAAAACCAAACTCACTGCCATGGAGTCAATTCTCAGTGACCCCAATCAGGTTTCTGAGGTGGTAAATCTTTACGGAACTAGACTGCCCGGGCTTCCTTCCACAGAGTGGCTGATGGGTTTGAACCTCCAACCTTCTGGTTAGCAGTCGGATGCCTTAGGCACTGTGCCTCCAGAGCTCCTTAGCAGGAGCATGTGAACCCTCAAAGAATCAAACCGGCTGCTGTGGAGTCAGCTCTGACGCGTGGCGACCCCATGTTTCAGGGCAGACCTGGGCTCCACGGGGCTCTCTGTGGCTGACTGTTCAGAGGCAGGTTGCCGGGTCTTTCTTCCAAGGCACCTTGGGGTGAACTCAAACCATCGACTTTCTGACTGGCAGCCAAGGGCTTCACCATCGGCACCACCCAGGGACTTCGCTCCGCAGGGCCCCTGTCGGCCCCCAAAGAGGCCCCATGGACCTCCACACTATTGGGGCCCTCGGGCAGACCTTGAGCTCCTGGTGACTTAGTGGCCTTGGTGGCCCTCTGTCCTCCACAGGTGTGACTCATAGTGCAGACACTCAGTGAGCAAGCAATGTCACAGCTTATTTTCTGTCGATCGAAATGAGTCCCTGTACGAGGCCCCATCGACCCAGCTCTGTGGCAATGATAGTTGGCAGCTGTCCTTCCCTACCCACCCACCTAAGGGCCTGCAGGGAGCCTAAAGGGCGAAAGGGACTCCTATGCAGATCAAAACACACAGGGGGCAGCTCCCAGCCCCTTGCTGTCCAGACCCAGGGAATTCCTCATCTGGGGCCTTGGTGCCGGGCTCACGTGCCTCTGGGAGAGGCACCTCAGGGTGCCCCAACTGTACACAGAAGGGGGAGACCAAGCCAGCCGCTGCTGCAGCTCAAGGCTGGGGTACACCTCGAGGAGCACTGGCGGTGGGCCCCCCTTCTCTTGGCACAAACCTGGAAATGAAGGCTGAGTGTTTGACAGGCAGCTTGGAGACACTGGGAAGAAAAACACACACGGTGAGAACAGAACACAGATCACTGCAAGGCGCCGGCACAAGAGCCCGCTCACAAGAGCCTCCCCCCGGACACTTGTCTTCACGCCACTGTGCCCTCCTTCGTGTCCAGCTGGGGACCGCCCAGACCTGCCCTGCCCCTTTTTTGCCCTTTCAGACCAGAGACACCAGCCCAGCACCTTGTGGTTCTGAGTTTGGCATTCTGACGCTTGCAAGGAGTCTCGCTTCCTGGATCCACACCCACCCCTCCCATGTGGCATTGTCTTCCCCTCTTGGCACCACATGGAAGGAGAGTAACCCAACGCTGGGCTCCTGGTGTGAACTGCACAGTGTGGACAGAGCGGGTACACCCTTCTGTCTCTGCCTGGGAGAACCATCTGCCTCAACTCCCCCAGCTTCTCTACGACAGGCAAAAGCTGGTCACTCAACTTACTGGTTTCCTGTATCGATGCTTGGGTGCAGGAATGAGGATGGTGCAATGGGGGCACCGTGTCACAGGGTGAGCACAGCAGCCAGCCCTTCAGGGCGGACACAGAGTCAAAACCCTGTCAGCCAACGAGAGACCAAACAGATGCCTTCACTAAGGACCAGACCCAAGGTCTATTGCTCAAGTGAGTGGTCTTCTGCCATGGGTACCCAAGAGAAAGACACCGTGGCTACACGTTCACAGTGAGTGAGTACAGCGGCTACACCCGGACCAACCCCACTGCTGTGGAGTCAATTCCAACTCACAGCGCCCCCAGAGGACACAGTGGAACTGCCCACAGGGTCTCCAAGGCTGTCAATCTTCACGGAAGCAAAGCCCAAACCACACCCACTGCCCTGGAGTCCATTCTGACTCACAGCGCCC
>NW_006921605.1:3093301-3096960 GCF_000298275.1 Orycteropus afer afer
CAATCTTCACGGAAGCAAAGCCCAAACCACACCCACTGCCCTGGAGTCCATTCTGACTCACAGCGCCCCTAGAGGACAGAGTGGAACTGCTCACAGGGTCTCCCAGGCTGTCAATCTCTATGGAAACAGACTGCCTCATCTTTGTCCCACAGAGTGGCTGGTGGGCTCAAGATGCTGATGTTTTAGTTAGCAGGTGAGCGCTTAAACACTATACCACCAGAGCTCCTAAAAACCAAACCAAACCCACCATAGTCAAATTGATTCCAGCTCATAGCACCCCTATAGGACAGAGTAAAACTGCCCCATAGGGTTTCCAAGGATATAATCTTTACAGAAGCAGACTGATACATCACTCTTCCATGGAGCGGCTGATGGGTTTGAACTGCTGGCTTTAACCAGTGCACCACCAGGCCTTCGCCCAGGGCTCCTGTGGCTTTTAAACCTAACAGCAGAGTGCAGCAATGGGCAAGGAGCAAGGAGCCTGGGGTAGGAGGTCAGCCCCTAGACACCAGCTACGGGACAGGCAGGGGATTTCAAAAGGGACTCCCCAAATGACCAAGAAGGCCTCCAGAGGGCAAAGGAAGGGCCTGTTTAAAATGAAGACTGAAGGACAATAAATGTCATCCCAGGTTTATGAATTAATGAAGGACAACAAATGTTATTGCAGGCTCATGAATTAATGCAGGACAATCACTGTTGTTGCAGGTTTATGAATTAATGAAGGGAGTACCAACTGGCCTTCTCCACTTTTCCAGTGGGGAGGGCTGGGTGAGGCATGATCAAGGGGCACGGCATCGGCAAGGCCTCTCCGGTCTCCACCCTCTGGGGCCTGTCCACTCTGCCTCCCAGAACCCTGGGGTCTGAGTGGGGGCTCCAGGTGTAGGACATGCCTTTTGTGGGGAGGCTCCTGCCAGGCATGGTGGACCCACAGAAGACCACTCACCTGCAGAAGAGAAACTGCAGCAAAGAAACCCCAGCTTCTGTAAGTGCACCTGGAACCTGCCTTCTGACAAGGGGTCAGTTTCCTTCCATACAAGATCAAAATGTACCTGAAAAACGTGGACAGGAGACTAGACACCACCACCACCCCCGCCCCAGGAACGTGTGCCATGAGCAGAGGGTACACCCGGAGATGGCCAGTGACCTAGCCTGCAGTGACCCCCTTTCCGCTCAGATTCCGGGTACCTGCCTCCACCCTCTGTCCTCCCCACCTCCTATGCTGGAGAACTTTAGGAAAAGCACCAGAGGCCCTGAGACCCCCAGGCCAGGGCCCAGCTTCTCTGTGGGGAGTCCCACCCACTCACACACTTGTCTGCAGGGCCCATGCTGCCTCCTGCAGGGGGGACACACAGAAGACACCCCCCACCCCCCACCCACCCCCCCGGCAGCCTGCTGGTCAGCACAGCCCGCCTCCCTCTTCCCTTCCTGAGAAATCGCCAGGCTTCTGTTGAAAGATTCATTTAGATGGGGTTTCCCCACGTTCTGGGCTTTCTGCCTGGCTGGTGCTGAACCAGGCAGAGAACAGAAGGGAATTTTGGGGTTTAGAGTCAGCCACCCTGAAGCCCAGGGGGAGCTAGGGCCCACACCACTTCCCAGGGGCAGACAAGACATTTCAGAGTGCATACCTCCTAGGATTGATGGGGGTGTCTTTTGGGGTTCAGGGTCACACAGGCCCAATGAGGAACTATCCCCCCACACAGGTGAGTCTGGGAACTGACACCGGAAGTTGGTCTCTCTCCTGCCTGCAGCCTCTCTGCCCCCCACTCCCCACATTCTACAGAAGGGAACCAAAAGACCCAGGTCCCCTCCCAGCCTCCAGGCCAGAGTGCAGCCCCAGGGCAGGCACCAGGGAAAGTCCGGACACAGTTCACCATGCCGCCCTTGCCTCCCAGGACCTCCAGGATCTAGTCAGCCACGGATTCCATTGAGGGGACACGCCACCAGAAAGTGTCCTGGTGATTTTTACAGACCCGGGGGGTTTTCTTCCAAGCCCCCGCCCATCCCCCCACCCGGGATGCCTGTGGGGTGTTTTTCTTTCTGCGAAGCTCCTGTTGCCCAGCTCGGAGGGGGGCTTCCCTGCGCCCTGCCTGCCCACCTGGCGGTCACTGGTGCCACCAAGGCTGTTTTGGGGACGCGTGGAGTCCACAGGGCCCGGCACCCATCCCCACTCCCAGCCCGCCCCGCCTGCGAGGCACAGAACTGGCCTCAGAAGGGAAGCCTTGTGGCTGCCGAGTCATGGGCTTCGCACCAGGGCCCGCGCCCCGGGCCTGCGGGAGGGGCCGCACCCGAGACCACGGGGCAGGCGCGCGCGCAGTGGGACCCTCAGAAACGCCGCGGCGGCAGCCGAGGCCCGGCCCCGCTGCGTCCGGAGCGCTCCATTTTCCGCGGAAGCCGCTTTGTGGCCGTTCCTCCGAAGTCGCTGAGCGGGCTTTCCGCGCCCGCGCCCGGCACGCGCCCGCCCCCGAGCTGCAGGGGCGCGGAGGGAGATAAGGGCGCGCGGGCCTGGGGCTCCCCGGGAGGGGGAGGGGATGGAGCAGGACGGGCGCGGCCCCTGATGGGATGTGCTCGGGATAGATGTTAATAAGCCGGAGACCGAGGGAATTGGGGGCGAATCAATCAAAAGGACTAGCTTCTGGCGGGGAGAGGCCCCAAAGGCAGGGAGAAGGCCCCTCGACCACCGCCCAGCCACCAGGCCGCGGACAGTGCGATTCTGCACACAGAGACCCCCGCCCTCGCGACGCGGCCGTGAGGGGCCCCCTCACGCCTGCCTCCCACCCTCCCTCGGGGTCGGACCCCTCTCACACCCGGCCAGAGGCCTGGGGCCCCTCGGTGCGCTCGGCCTCCCGGGGTCGGTCTGTAGGAGGCTGACTGGGTGCCGCAGAGGTCCACTTGCTCCGGGCTGGGGGCCCCAGGACGCGGGAAGGACTTCAAGGTGGCCAGGTGTGGGAAGGGCAGGAGGCCTGGCCCCCCAGGGGCTCTAGAATCCCTTGAGCAGAGAGCAGATGACCCAGATAAGCAGGGTAAGCTGGCACTGGGCCGTGCTTACCTGGCTGACTGGGTACCCGGTCCCTGGCAAGGGCTGTAGCTGTGAAGAGGCACTGTTCTGTAGGAAGGGGCTGTGGGGTGGGGGTGGGACAGATGCCGACCTAGAAGCAGAGGCTTTGAAGCGTGAAAAAATGTAAACCGTTCACTACAGCTCAGTAAGCACACGGAAGCCCGTGCTTACCTGGAGTGGGTAATCCAGCACTGGCAGGGAGGGGGCCCTGGGAAAGAGGAGCCCCCGCACAGGCAGATAGGCCCCACCCGGGCCCAGCTGCTCTGGGGGCAGAAATGGGGGCGGTGAGGGGTCCACTCTGAAACGCCAAGGCCCTGCCTCTCAGGGCGCCCCGTCCAGCCTGCCTGCCTGGGGAAGGGCGGCAGGTGGGCGAGGAGAACTCGGGGAGCACTGTCTCCCTTCTGGGAGGTAGTTTCCTCAGCTGTAAAGTGGGGCTCTGCTCAGGGAGAAGAACAGTGCCCACACATCCAGCACCTGCTGCTTACCAAATGGGGAGGGGAAGGAGTGCTTTAGATAAGAAACAGGAGGGGGCAGGGGAGCCTCCACCTCGTTCCTGGAGAGGCAGAGGCAGCTTCCCAGCCCAAAGGAAGCGCCTCCCAGCGCC
>NW_006921605.1:3099865-3102293 GCF_000298275.1 Orycteropus afer afer
AGGCTGAACTAGTAGGTACGTCTATGCAGCAGGGAGTGTACCCAAGACCATGTATAGGGCTGGCAGACAATGGTTCCACAAGTGTATTTGTATCTTCCATAAGAATTCCCAGGGGTATAGTAGAGCTGACAAGGGGCAAGTTTGTAGTTACTTCTTGGTCACAGCCAGCTACCCAGAGGGAATGAGTAGTTGAACCTGTGGGCTTGGGACCATAGTCTCATGGGGCATCAAGCTCAATTAGCATAACATACTACACAAAACATTGTTCCACCTCTTACTTTGGCAAGTAGTGACTGGGATCTTAAAAGCTTGCAAGCATCCATCTAGATGCAATGATGGGTCTCTCCTCATCCAGAGCAAAGAAAAATGAAGAAAACCAAAGATTCATGGAAACAATTAGTCCAGGTGACTGGTACACCATGCGATCCTCCGCTTATATGACTATGAGACCAGAAGAACTAGATGGTGCCTGGCTACCACTGTCAACTGCAGGGAGGGGGATCTATGTAGGAGATCCTGGATAGAGAGGGAGAACAATGTGGAACAAAACTCAAAATCATTTGGGGAAAAAGGGGGCGGGGACTAGGTTTGCTGGTCCAATAGAGACTGGTGGGACCACTGAGACTATGGCCCCTAGCTGCCCTTCAGGTCTGAAATTGAACCCACACCTGTGGCTTCCAGCCAAACAATAGACAGGCATATGAGTTGAACATTTACCTGAGGTAGATACACTCCTTGGAGAGAACAATCATGGGAGAAAGAAGAGCTGCTTATGTACAGGGAGACAGCTCAGGGGGCAGGAGTGCATGGAGGGACGGATTCAGGGAAGAGGTAACTATTGAGAAGGGGAGCTGTTGCATTGGCGTAAACTGTGGACAATGTCATGAGACAACGTGTGTGTGAACTGCTGTATGGAAAGTGAATTTGCTCTGTAAACTTTCACCCAAATCACAATTTAAAAAAGAAAAGAAAAGCCTGCAGTCACACTGGGAACTTGCCACATATACTGGCCAGGGGAAGCGCTCAGGCTGCAGCAGGTCGCTAGCCTGCCCCGCACGAGCAGGTGCCGCTGCAGCCGCTTTGGGGTGCAGCTTCATCTGACGTTGCAGGTGTCGCGTCCCCATCTCTGCTGCCCTGCAGGCCTGCACCAACCTCATCACACACAGCCCCATCTCTGGGCAGCTGCAGGTGTGACAAGGGGAGGCCGAGGGCCTCAGCACTGGCCTGCCTCCCTCCATCCACGCCTCACAGTGCCCTTGCCAGCCGGCACTGTGCCTGGGCCGTCTCACCGATGAACACCTGGGCCACAGTGAGTTTGCAGAACCTGCTAAGTTTGTTCAGCTTGACTGGACTCCAAAGGGACCTGCTCCAGCTCAGGGACAAACCTGCACAGGGACACAGGCCAGGCTCGAGCCGGGGGCGGGGAGGCACCCTGTCCTGCCCTGGCTGGAGGACTGGGAAGACAGCAGAAAGGATGGGCCTGGCCATAGCCTGGAGTCACTGAAGCGTGGTCGAGGATGGAGTCCAGGGCCTGCCAGCCCACTGCGCCCACGTGACACTCAAGTCTCCTACCGCAGGGCAGCACCAGTCCCTGGGGCCCCATGTGCCCTGCTCCAGCTGAGGACATGGGTGTCCGGGAGGCAGAGACCTTGCAGCTCTGGCCAGCACCTGCCGATGGGCCCTGAGCCAGGGAGCTTCACGGGGTTTGAGTCTTGTACTTTCTTTCTGGCTGAAAGCCAGGTGCATGTAGCAGAGACGGGGGAGCCGGCCTCACCAGGCTGGGGGAGGCGGTGGCAGCAGGAGGGAGAGAGGGTCCCTGAGCCCATGGCTGGGGTGGTCTCGTGGCCCTGATGGGGGAAGGCCAGATCCCCGCCCAGTGGAGAGGCCTTACACACACCCCTTGACAGGGGCTACTGCCCAGGCCCTGAGTGCTGGGCAAGGGGGCGAGGGGTGCTATCCAAACCCCAGACTTGACTATAGGCCCTTTCTGCCCTACAACCATGCCTTCTCAGAGGGACTCGCGCAGAACTCTGGGGTCCCCGTGCCTGTGGCAGTGGTATTAGGTACCGTCAGCCTGGGGACACCAGCCCTGGTGTATGCCTGCAGCAAACGGGGGCAGAGAGGCAGGAAGCTGGAGGGGCAGAGGGGCAGCACGGTGCCCTGGGAGGCCTTGGCAGGCAACCCTGGATGCTGAGAATACCGACCCTGGGCCCAGGGCTGGCCTGCAGCACGGGGGCTGCTGGTATCCTCAGTTTCCAGATGAGGTAACTGAGGCTCAGAGAGGCTAAGTGAGTTACCTGAGGCCACACAGCTGCTCAGTAGACAGGCCAGATTCAAGCCTGATGACCCGGTCCCAGACCCACACTCATCGCGGCAGGGCCGAGCTGAGAACCAGCAAGGCTCACCTTGTTTGGCTGCACTTCGTTGA
>NW_006921605.1:3102688-3127142 GCF_000298275.1 Orycteropus afer afer
AGTCCGGCCAATCTCGAGGCCAGACCCGGGAGGGGAGAGAGCATATCCCACCCAGACAGCACTGAGCAGCCGAGGCGGGGAGGAGAGGAGGGAACCCCCCCCCGTGAAGTGGCCTTGGCCCACAGATACCATCAGACAGTGTCCTGAGGGAGAGAAGGCACAAGACAGCAAATGGGAAATGCCACAGGGAGGCCAAGACCACGGCCAGGACTTCCTACAAACCTGAGACCCAAGGGGGCCTGTCCCATGGGATAGATGGAGGCAGCTGCATGGGATGAAAATAAGGAGGGTGTTCAAATCCCCCCTCCATGCCTCAGTTTACCTGCTGCTGTTGCGCTAACTCCGACTCACGTGACGCCCTGTGGGTCGGAGGGGAACCGGGCTCCCTGTTCTCAGAAGCAGATTTCCAGGGCTTTCCTGCAAGGCACCTCTGGTGGATTCAAACTGCCAACCTTCGGAGAGCAGCTGAGTGCCCCAACTATCTCGCCACCAGGGGTCCCCTTGGTTTACTTGCCTGTTAAATGGGACGATGGTGCAGGCACTGTCAAGAGTGAGCAGACTGACCAGGTAAATTAAGCACCTGGTACCTGGCCCTCAGTGGACAAGAGCCACTGTGGAGGAGAATTCACATTTCAGATGTATCTGCAGGGGAAGCCAACTCGGGGGTCCTGGGCCCTGGGATGGAGCAAATTGGGGTGGAGGTACCCAGCCAGCACCCTGTTCATGGGGGCCCTGTGAAAATGAACACAGAGTGCGAGGGGCACGCATGTCATTGGCCACCAGGCCCCAGGCCATTGGAGGGGCAGTTCCCTCCAGTGTTGGCAGTCTCACGGCCTTGAACTTTCTATCCTGTTTTGCAAACGGTTCTGAAGGCAGCCTTTCTGGACGGCCTTCTTATCACCAGGGGACTTCCGACACACAATCACTTGCTGTGCCACTGTCCTGGGTGTGGCGAAACGCTTGGATACCCACCACCACCACCTTTCTTCCCAGCTTCGGTGGCCTTGGAGCTGTAATGGATCCCGTTGTGACTTGGGAGGAGCAATCAGGTGAGAATGTGGCCTTTTTCTTTCAAAGATATTTATTTTCTTGTTGTTAAGAATCAGGATTTCAAACCAGTTCAAACCAGTTCAGCCATTGCCGATACGGCCAGATCAGAACCGACCCAGATTTTAACAACGTGGGTGAAGTGAAATGCTGACCCGCTGACCCGAGTGGGGAAACCACGGCCCAGGCCCTGGAACGAGAGACTCAGAGGAGGGGCAACAAGCCCTTTCAGGAGCCTGATGCAGGAGACTGGATCGCTGTCGGGACTTTGGAGAAAACGAGCGACACTAATTCAGAGCAGTGGGGTCAGCCGCCATCTTTGAGCAGGGCACTGTTGTTTCCGTCTCTGTCAGTCAAGAGACTTGCACATCTCTGTTTTCTAAGGAGATGAAGTTTCTGGCGAGTGTGGCCCTGCCACTCTCCCGTTCTGCTTATCCTTCCAGGTCTCTCACTTTTCCCAGGTTTGGGTCCATTCTGGTTTTGCTTCGTCGGCCGTGACTGAACTGGGAAACACTGGCTCAAAGCCCTGTTGAGAACACATGCAGCAAAACCTACACCCATTCAGCCACTTCTACGTGTACGATCCAGCGACTCTGACGCCCATTCCTCGAGTTGTCCAACCGCTCTCACCTCCCTTTTCTGAGTTGTCCCTCCCCTGTGAGCATGAACTCACTGCCCCTTGACGTCCTGTCGAGTCGTTCAAGTTGCTGACAGTGTGGCCCGTGAGTTCAGCAGCATGAGGATGGCACGGGTGGGCAAAAGGGGCAAAGGAGCAGAGGGGGGTGCCGGAGGTGACTGCCAAGACAGTGAGGGCACTTAAATGGTGCAGTGGTTAAGTGCTCAACTGCTAACCGGAAGGTTGGCAATTCAAACCCTCCAGCCACTCTCTGGGAGAAAAATTTATGGCCTTGGAAGCCCTAGGGGTAGTTCTAGTCCGTCCTACAGGGTCTCCAGGAGTCAGAATCAACTCAATAGCAGCGGGTGGGTAAAAATGGCGTCACTGGGCACATGTCACCTGGAGATTCCATCCCCTTGATTGGCTGAGATGGAAAATATTTGTCAAACCACCTATATTAAGAAATCGGTTCAGAATGCTCACGCCCGCCCATCCAGGGTTAGTAAGCCTGAACTCGGGGCACAGTGCATACTGATTCCTCTGATTGGCAGATATGCCCTGCACCCTGGGAGGCCGTGTGCTGCGTGGGTAGCCAGATCCGGGTCCCCGGGATCAGGAATCAGGTCATGGCAGGCTCAGCCCCTGGTGGGCAACTCCGTGACCCTGGTCAAGGTCTGCAAATAGGGCAGGGGGAGCCTGGGCTACGGGCAGGGGCCCCTGGATCAGCCTTCTTCTCCTGCGCCTATTTCCTGGTCTGGGCCACACATGACCCTGGGAGAGCTGCTACCCAGGGCTCCGGATGCCACCAGCTACCACTCCCCATAGCCCCAGGGGACTTCCTGCCTTACCCGGACTCTGAGAAAAACCCAGGAGGGATTTCTTAGAATGCATGGCAGTTACTGTGCAGTTGGAGGGCTTGGCAGAGGCCCCAGGGCTGGAATAGGGAGGCAGCGGCCAGAGGACAGGTGGGGCAGGGAGGCACTGAGCAGGGGACATTAGTGGCTCAGACCACTTGCATCATGGGGCCCTGGCAGCAATGTTTCCAGCTTCACGGGCTTAAGCAAGCATAGTACTTAACCTGCCTGGGGCTCAGTCTCCTCGCCTGTGAAATGGGTGTGAGAACGCCTCCTCACAGGGTTGCTATAGGGCTCAGAGGGTCATCTGTGCAGACATAGCCACCCCGGAGCCTCTGCATTTGAGCTGCTGTTGTCCTGGCATCAAGTGTGGGGATGGTATGGGACGAGAACATCCCCCTCACATCACCCAGACGTGAGGCTACAGGCTGTGGAAGGAGCAAGGCCTGGGACAGACCTGGGCCTCCGGGGCCTGCTCACCTGGGAAACACTGGGCAGACGACAGAGACGTCCTGAGTCTGTGTCCTGCCTACTGCCACGACATTGGGCCTCAAGTTCCCCATCTGTGCAATGGGGAAGGTCAACTTCACGGTGCTGGAGGGGCGAGGTGGGGTTGTGTTCAGGAAGACATAGTCTGCTCCCTAGAGGGCTGCTGTGGGGACAACTTGCAGGGGGTGGGAGTGCCAGAAGCTGAGGCCACAGTGCGAGGCTGGGGGACAGAGGGTGGCCTGAGAGCAGGCAGGCAGCCCTGTCCCTCAGGCGTGTCCCTTTGCAGCCGAGCTTGGAAACCAGTGGCGGTGCTGCCTGTCCTGGCCCCTGCAGGCGAGCCATCAGCGGCTGTTACTGTCCGCCCCCTGCACGTCGCCCAGGTTTTATGTTGTAAGAACACTCTGGGGCGTCTCAAACACCCCGCTAATGACGGACATCATGAGGCAATAAAAGTGAGGGCCTGGCGGAGGGCGGGGGCGCCGGGCCCAGCTCCCGGCGACGGCAGGCGCTCCCCAAGAATTGATTAGTCCTGGACGTGCTGACCTTTCTGTTCTTGAAAAATTGCTTTCGAGCAGCTGCGGCAATAAAAGGAAATTGATTCGGGGAGAGAGAGGGTGGGGCTCGCGTTCAGCGAGGAGCAACGACAAACGCCCGTGATGCCAGCACGGCCGCGGCCCCCCAGCCCTGAGCCTGGGCCACAGGAGGGCGAGACTGAGGAGGGCCGGGCCGGGGAGCTGGGGCACCAGGGGGCCCTCGGCCAGGCTTCACCCCATGTGTGCACCCGAGAACTGAAACCGGTAGTGAGAGAGAGGGGGGGAAGGAACATCTAGCCTGTGTCAGGAGAGAACAAGCGAAATTAAAGTCAAATGCACAGGGGGGGAGGAGGGCTCCTGAGAGGAGGGGCAGAGGGCAGAGATCATCGGCACCTGCCAGGCATCTCCCCTGCACGCTCCTCTCACTGAAGCCCCACAGAGCCTCATTCTTGCACCCATTTTAGGGAAAGAAGAAACTGAGGTCTTGCAACCCACCCGAGGTCACCCAGCCAGCAAACGGAAAAGGCCAGTTGTGCTCCCGTGAAGCCAGGCAGGGGGCCCTGGAGAAAGGACTCTCTCCTGGGTCACTGTCAGCTCCCTCCCAGTGTTAAGGAGCAAAAGAAACCCTAAGGAACCCCACAAACAGTGGGGGGTATGTTTTCAGTTTCCAGATAAGAAGGTTCTAGTGGTCAAGGTCACGGGGGCGGGGAGGATGGTGGTGCTGAGAGTCACAGTGGAGTCTGACCCGTGAGGCCCCCTGGTCACCGTCTAGAGCCTCACAGGGGCCCAGGGGGAGATGAACGGAGCCCAGGTCTGTAAGAACAAGTGCCCAGCAGGAGAGAGAGCTTCAATGGTGCCCCCCCCCCGCTGCCACTGTGACACGCTGTCAGGTCGGCTGTGACTCATGGCCACCGTATGTGCAACAGAAGAAACTCTGCCCGGGCCTGCACCGTCCTCGCAACTGGTGCTGTGTTTGAGCCCATCGTTGCAGCCGCTGCGTCTGTCAGTCCCTCCACTTTACCAAGCATGACGCCCTTCTCCAGGGACTGGGCCCGTCCGGTAACATGTCCAAAGTACGAGAGATGAAGTCTGGTCATCCTTGCTTCTAAGGAGCGACCTGGCTGCACTTCTTCGAACACAGATTTGTTCGTTCTTCTGGCAGTTCATGGGCTTTCGATATTCTTCACCGACATTGTAAGGCAGAGGCAGCAGCTCGTCCGCCTTCCTCAAGGTGACATCTTTGCCTTTTGACACCTGAAGGAGGCCCCTGTAACAGATTTGCCAAATGCTCTGTGTTCCTTGATTTCCTGACCAATGCTTCCATGGGCATTGATTGTGGATCCGAGTAAAATGACAACGTCAATCTCTTCTCTCTCTATTGTGATGCTGCTTATTGGTCCAGCTGTGAGGATTTTCTTTTGTTATTGTTGTTGTTGTTGTTGAGGTATAATCCATACTGCAGACTGTAGTCTTTGATCTTCTTCAGTGAGTGCTTCAAGTCATCCTCACTTTCAGCAGCAAGGTTGTGTCGTCTGCATATTGCAGGTTGTTCATGATTCTTCCTCCAATCCTGATGCCGCATTCTTCTTCATATAGTCCAGCTTCTCGGACTCTTTGCTCAGCATGCCGATTGAATAAGTATGGGGAAAGGAGACAGCCCTGACATCCACCCTTCCTGATTTTAAACCACACAATATCCCCTTGTTCTGTTCAGAAGACAGCCTCTTGATCTGTGTAGAAGCTGCACATGAGCACAGTCAATGTTCTGCAATTCCCATTCTTCTCAACGTTCTCCATGAGGTGTTACAACCCACACAGCTGAATGCCTTTCCAGAGTCAATAAAACACAGGTGACCATCCTTCTGGTAGTCTCTGCTTTCAGCCAAGATCCATCTGCCATCAGCAATAGAGCCTTCATCCACTTCCTCTTCTGAAGTTGGTTTGAATATCTGACAGTTCCCATATACTGCTGCAACCATATCTGAACTATCTTCAGCAAGATTTTACTTTTGTGTAATATTAATGATATTGTTTGATAAGTTTTGCATTCTTTTAGATCACCTTTCTTTAGAATGGGCACAAATGTGGATCTCTTCCAATCAGCCGGCCAGGTGGCTCTCTGCCAAATCGCTTGGCACAGACAGGTAAGCTTCTGCAACATGACAGCCGTTTGTTGAAACATCTCCATTGGTCTTCTGTCAGTTCCTGGAGCCTTGTTTTTTGCCAGTTCCTTCAGTGCAGCTTCGATTTCTTCCTTCGATGCCAGCTTCTCAATCACATGCCACCTCCTGAAATTGTTGAATGTCGACCAGTTCTTTTTGGTCCAGTGACTCTGGGTATTCCTTCCTTCTTCTTCTGATGCTTCCTGCATCATTCAATATTTTTTTCCCCATAGAATCTTTCAATATTACAACTTGAGGCTTGAATTGCTTTCCTCAGTTCTTTCAGCTTGAGAAATGCCGAGCGTGTTCTTCCCTTTTGGTTTTCTAACTGCATGTCTTTGCACATTTCATTGTAGTAATTGGCTTTGTCTGCTTGAGCTGCTCTTTGAAATCTTCTGTTCAGCCCTTTTACGTCATCGTTTCTCCCATTTGCTGTAGCTACTGTCTGTTCAAGAGCAAGTTTCAGAGTCTCTTCTGACATCCATTTTGGTCTTTTCTTTCTTTCCGGTCTTTTTAATGATCTTTTACTTTCTTCATGGGTGATGTTCTTGATGTCACCCCACATTTATCTGGTCTGGTCTTTGGTCATTAATGTTCCATGCCTCACATCTGCCTGCTTGGCCCCAATCCCTGCCTCACAGATTCTGTCTGGGGTGGCTGGTCAGGGTTATGAGTACCATTAGGTTGAAACTCCTAACCTCTGGGTTGGAGCGTGTGGCCTGAAGTGGAGACTACACATCAAATCAGGCAGACAGGCAGGCAGTGGTTGACGGCTCCTGAAACGAGGTGTGTTCACAGCACTCCAGGGGGAACCCGAACCAAGCAGGGCTGGGTCCAGTGGCCGCCTGAACGGGCCCCTAGGGTCAGAGGAAGGCAGGTGTGCGGCTGCGCTTGGGACACCCCAACTGCTCATCCTGCCGGGACTGCAGCCGCGGGCACCCGCTGCGTTCCTCCAGGCCCCCCCTCCTGCGGCTCCAGGGGCGCTCACCCCTGCGGCCCCTTGCTCCTCACCCAGCCACCCCGATGAGAGCCGACAGCCTTGCTGCCTCTGTTTCCCGGGAAGGGAGGTGGCTCGGCAGGGTGGCTGCCGCGCTCAGAGGGGGCGGGGTTCCGCCGCCCAGGTGCGCTCGCTCGCCCCGCGCGGAGCCCCAGGAGGGCCCGGGCCCGGCGGCCGCGCCACCTTCCCCTCTGCCTCCTGCCCCGCGGCCCCAGCCCGCGCGAGAGGCCGCGCGGGGCTGCAGGGCGCCCTCCCCACCTTCCTGCTCTCGGGGCTCCCCCGGGCGCGCAGGTTGCCGGGCGACCGTGCCGTTGCCAGTGGACACGCTGACGCACGCACCCCGCCTCCCCGGGTCCGCCGCAGGGAGGCCCGAGCCCCGGGGGCCTGAGCCGAGCTGCGCCTTCCCGGGCCAGCAAGACGACGGGACCCCCGCCCCAGACCCCAAGCCTGCGGGTAGCGGGGGCTCCGCCGCGCACCGGCCTCGGGGGGCGCTCTTGCCCGCCCTCCCCGCTCCCCGGGGCCGCAGGCGCGCGGACGTCGCCCCGCCTCGCCCCGCCCAGAGCGCGGATAAGAAAGGAGCCGTGACCTTGCGCCTTCCCAGCCCCGGCTTCGCTCCCTGGCTGTTTACCTGCAAGGGCCCCCGGGGGTGGAAAGGGGTGTTTTCGGGGGGACCTGGGGCTCGGAGCGGTTAAGCAGCCTCGCGGCGGCTTCTCTGCAGGTGATGGGCGGAGCGGGGACCCAACCCGCTGCCGATCAGCCGGGTGGCCCTGGGCCGGGCCCTCAGCCCCCAGGGCTGCACTCTCCCGTCTGTCCGAGAGGAGGCTTCTGACACTGGCGGGCACTCGGGCCTCCCAGGACCAATCAGGCCAGGCGGGCGCCAGGAGGGTCCGCGGAGGGCAGCTCTCGGACCCCCCTCCCCCAGCCAGGTGCAGCAGGGGTCCAGTCGCGGACAGCCTGGGAGTTTCACTTCCACCTCAGGCAGCTGTGGGAGGGAGGGTGGAGAGGGGCACCGTGGGTCGCTAAACGCCAGTCTCAGTGTTCTTGGAACAGGGCCGGGCCAGCAGTGGCCAGGGCCTGGGAGCCACACGCTGGACTGAGCGCAGGCGATTTCTGGAAGTCAGGTTTGAACCCCAGTTCCTGTTCCAGCCTGCAAACTGGTCTATGAGCTGGCAAAGGCTCCTAGGGGAAGTCCCTGCCCCCCTTGACTGGTGGTTCCAGGGTGTGGGCCTCTGCCCCAGGAGATCACAGAGGCTGCTTGGGTATTCTGAAGGTCATGAGGGTTCTGCAAGGTCATGTGTGTTCTGAAGACCATGTGCATTGTTCAAGGTCATGGGAAGGTCACAGTTGTTCTGCAGTGCCATGCGTGTTCTTTAGGGTCACGCATGTTCTGCAGTGCCGTGTGTGTTCTGCAGGGTCATACATGTTCTTCAGTATCATCTGTGTTATGCAGGGTCATGCATGTTCTGCAGGTCATGCATGTTCTTCAGTGTCATGTTTGTTCTGCTGGGCCATGCGTGTTCTTCGGGGTCACGCGTGTTCTGCAGGTCATGCATCTTCTTCAGTGTCAGGTTTGTTCTGCTGGGCCACGCCTATTCTGCCAGGCTCTGCAAATCCTGTGCTCACAGATTTCCTCCAAAATCCCTTTAGCGGCCTCATCTCCAGTTGTCCCAACACTGTTGCAGTAAAACACAGAGTCCTCCCCAGGGGTATGGGATCAGAGCAGGGCTTGTCACGGTCAGACACTAAAAGTGCCTGCCATCCCATGCAGGTGTGTGACTTTTTGTGACTTCAAAAGGGACACACAGCCCCCAGGAAAAATCAGCCGTGACTCTCTCTGATCTTGAGGTTAACCCACCACCACCTGGACTGGCCCCTTCTCCCAACACCTGAGGTTGCCAAGCGGGGCGACCCCTGTCTGCAGAGCCAGCCTGACTCACCCCACGCGTCTGACTGGGCTGGAGCCTGGGCACGATGTAGAGGATGCAGGCTAGGACGGTGACCACACAGGTGACTGCTCCGCAAGGACTGAAGGAAGGGGCCACACTGTGTGCTGGAAAGGGAGGGGTGGGTGAGTCTCCTCTGGCCACACGGAAACAACGTCCCACAAACTGGGCGGCTTAAAAGAACAGAAATGTGTCCTCTCCCGGTTCTGGAGGCCGGGGTCTGAGGTCACGGTGTCAGCCGGCGACTCCTCCAGGGCTTTGAGAGGCGCGCTGTCCCTGCCTCCCGCCCAGCTCCCGGAGGCTCCACACTTGGCCTGCAGCTGCAGCGTCATAGGGCAGCCTGCCTCGGTCTCTGTCCGTCAAAGCCAACAGTGGGATTGGGTTAGGACCTACCCTACTCCGGTACGACCTCATGTTAACTTTCTCAAGGCCCTGTTTCCAAAGAAGGTTGTGTCCGTAGGTCCTGGGGATGAGGACTTGAATATGCCTTTTTGGGGACACAGCTTGATCCCTTACCATGGGCATCAGGAGGGCCTTGGGGAAGCTGGCTGGCTGAAGGGGGCCAGTATCTCCCCACGGGGACTTAGGGTGGGCTCTGTGTTCCCGTCACAAGGGCGGCCAGAGCAAGTAGATAGAACAGCCCTGGGGTGAGTGCTTGAAGCTGCCTGGCGTCCCTTCCTCCCGCCCCTCCCCTCCCATCCACACCTGCAGCCCACCTTTGCTGACTCAGGCACTGGGACAGAGGAAGGGAAACCGATGTCACAAAAGCCCTCAGGCACAATGAAATAGGCAAACAGGCGTGCGTCCCCGAGGGCATAGACACGTAGGCATGACGAACTGCTCCCGCCCAGATGGCAGCCTATACCTGTGGCAGTGCCCTGCCTGCGTGTCTGCGTGGGGTGGGCGTGCGAGTGGGCACACTGTCCCCTGCAGGCCCCCGCGTGCAGGGCACACACACGTGGCGGCCAACATCTGTGCTCTCTCAGGCAGGCCTGTAGACACTCCTGCTTTGAGAGGGCGTGAACTTCCAGGGACACTGAGCCAGGAGTGGCCGGCAGTCCCTGGCCGCCCGGCCCTGTTCTGCGGGAGCGGAATCCCCAGGACGTAGCCCCAAGGCCAGGCTTCTCCTGCCAGGGCTCCCGTGCTGGGCGTCCACGGAGCTGGCATTTGGGGACCTGCAGGGGTTTCCACGGCTGAGGACATTGTGTCATGTTGCCAGGGCCCATCAAGGTGGTTCTCCACTCGTAGTGATGCCATGTGACACAGCAGACCTGCCCCGTGGGGTTCCCTGGGCTGCACTTTCTTATGGGAGCAGATCGCCTTTCTTTCTCCTGGGGAGCTTGAACCACTGACCCTTCAGTTAGCGCCGAGCGCCTCCCCGCGGCGGCACCAGGGCTCCTTGAGAATATCGTGGGAACGGCCTTTCAGAGTCCATTAACAAGACCAGGGGAGACCCGCTCCCCTCCTGTACAGCGGTCCTCAGGCTTTGTCTGGGGTTTGGGGTTGACTGTGTCATCATTGGTCCTGTTGTGTCGTTAGTTCAGGTTCGGGTTCGGGTTCGGGTTCCGGTTTGGGTTGGGTGCCGTTGAGCCGCCTCCGACTCACGGCGACGCTACAGCAGAGCAAATAGCGGCCCCGTCCCCTGCTGTTCTCAGAATCGTTGCGATGCTTGAACCCCTAGTTGCAGCCTCTGGGTCCAGTCCGTCCATCGAGGGTCTTCCTTCTTTTCACTGGCCTCCTCCTTCAGCGAGTGGGGCACCCCTCTCCAGGCGCTGGTCCCTGCAGGTAACACGTCCAAAGTATGTGACACGAAGTGTCGCAGTCCTCGCTGCCCAGGCGCACTGGCTGTGCTTCCTCCCACACAGCTTTGTCGTTCGGCCCGGCCCCGCCGCGGTCAGTGTTCTTCACCAACACCCAGGTCAAAGGCAGCAGTGCCGGATGGTTCCTTGCCGCAGTCTTCTCCCTCCTCGAGAACGGAGCTTCCCCTAGGAAGGGGTTTGGGAAGGGGTGTTCCAGACACACCCCCAGCGTCACCAGTGCCCTGGCCTGCGACTTGCCAGTCTGCATTTGCTGAGAGCCCCATGGCCTATCCTCAGTGCACCAGGGACGCCCACGTGAGCGTAGGAGGGTCTGGACTTGGCCGAGGGGAGTTCTGGCCACTCTTCCGGGCAGGGCAGCACGCACACGCAAAAGCCAGGGGAGAGACTACATGATCCAGTGTGATCCAAAAATCCATCTTGTCCTCTTTAGTCCCCCCTTTTTATCTTCTGAAACAGGGGAGGGAATAGGTGACCCAGCCCAAACAAAGGAACAAGGAAATGTGTTGTATCTAGCCTTTTAGAATGAAGCTTCAAAAAACATCAAGGTCACGGAAGACACATATTGCATGATCCTATTTATAGGACTGTCCGGGACAGAAGGCAGATTAGGGCAGCCTTGGGGCCGGGGACGGGGTGGGGGGACTGACTGCTGATGGCTACAGGGTTTCTTTCTGAGGTGGTGAAAATTTTGTTATGATTAGATTACGGGAATGATCGTACAACTCAGTAAATTTACTGAGAACCACTGAGCTGTGGACCCAGTGGGAGAACTGTATGGTATGTTAATTATATCTCACTAAAGCGGTTAAAAAAGTTAATTCCCGGGAATGTCCTGATGCTATTACCTGGTGCGTCCATCCTGACTGCACATTCATGTGTGTGATGTACACACAGCTCAAAACACCCAACTCACCGCCATCAAGTCAATTCAGACTCACAGCGACCCCCATAGGGTTGCCGAGGCTGTGAACCTTCAGGGAAGCAAACTGCCCCATCTTTCTTCCACGAAGCAGCTGGTGGGTCTGAAACTTCTGGTTAGCAGCCAAATGCCTGAACCACTATGCCACCAGAGCTCCTTGTATACACATGGGTAGGTAGGACAAAGCCAGGTTTGAAAAGAAGTGGACCACAGTGTTAGCAGTGGCTTTGTCTGGTCAGGAGGCCCTGGGTGGTGTCGACAGTGAAGGAGTTCGGCGACTAACCGAAAGGTTAGGGGTTCAAGGCCACCCAGAGCAGCCTCAGAAGAAAGGCCTGGTGGTCTACATCCCAAACACCAGCCACCCAAACGCTCTGGAGCAAGCTCTGTAGTGACACCCCGGGTCCCCACGAGTCTACTGGGTTTTGGTTTTATCTGAATGGAGGGATGAAAGGGAATGCTTTATTCTTCGGGTGCAAACAGCCAGGAGACAGGATCCCCTTGGAGTTGGGGTGATGCTGAGATCCCCCAGTCAGGCACCTGGCAGCCCTCTCCCTGACCAGGTGGGCCCGTGACTCACAGCATCTGGCCGCCGGGGTCAGCTCCTTCTGGGGAGGCAATGCTGCAGGCCTGGCAGGGTGGCAGGCGGGCTTGTGGGCACGATGGCTGGCCCTGAGCCCTGCTCTGGCCGTGAGCCCGGGCTGGCTCCCCTCTCGGCAAACAGGCAGGGGCAGCCGGGCAGGGGACGAGTGTGATTCCTCCACAGGCAGGTGGGCTGCCTCCCTGTGCACGCCCTGAGGACACTGCCCCCCAGCAGGACTGTCGAGTTTGCTCACCTTCCAGGACAGGTCAGCTGGGGGTGGTCCAGGAGGGTCACTTGGGGTGTCGACCTCAGGGCCTGGCCTGCCTCTGGTTCTGCGCCCCAGGCAGTCCCTCCACCCTGAGCCCCCAGTCTGAGTCAGGGCATTGCCCACCTCCAGCCCTTTGATCTGCCCTCACCGCCCCCCAACACAGATGGCCACTCCTTCACCCAGAGAAGAAACCAGAGCCTCCAAGGCCCTTGCAGCCCCTCCTCCGCCTGCCCTGGCCTGGCACCTGCCATACCTGCCCCCTGCCCTGAAACCCAGTTCCTCCAGACATGCTCACTGCCCGGTCCCTCGAGTCTTTGCCAGTGCCCCAGTGACCCCAGCTAAACGCACGGACACGCACGCATGCACACACACACACATTGTCTGTCTCCCTCCCCAAATCCCCTCCTGCTTCATTTTCCTCCTCTGCTTAGCACTGCCCACCCTGTCTTAGGACTTGGCTGTGTTCCTGGGTGCCATCTCCTTACTCACAGCCAGACTCCGGGGCTTTCTCAGAAACAAATGCCAGATGAATGAATGAGTGCAGTGGGGCAGCCCCCGCACTCCCTGTTGAGCTGACGGGCAGCGCACAGCCTTGTACAGCAAAGAGTCTGGGGTGCAGGACTAGCGGCCTGTGCTCCCCCTGAGTCACAGGTTGTCCCTGGTCTTGTGGACACTGGAGGCAGAGTGGGACAGGGAGAGGGGCTCTGGGAGGTCCCGGCCCAGGGGACAGGCAGAGTGACGGGCTGCCTGGACTCAGTGCTAGGGATGGGAGGGAGGTCAGGCCGGCTGCTCTGGGCACTCACGGCCCTCCGTCAACAGGCGCCTCCGGATCTGGGCCTGGGCTGGCTGACGAGGGAGGGCCGCACAGCTGCTGGCAGCTCCTCTGAGCCAAGAGATGTGACCGGAAATGGGGCATCACAATCAGCACTCCCTCCGTTACCGCGGCTGCTGGCCCAGCGGGTGCACGGGCAGGCAGGTGGGCGGGAGGCAGGCCAGCCTCGTGGCCACACTGGCTCCAAAGCCCAGGGGAGCTGCGGAAACCACAGAGCGATGGCCGCAGGCGCTGGGCCGGACAACCTGGCCAATAGGAAGCTTGCAGAGAAATACACTGGCCGCGGGGCTCACTCCTGTGGCCTCGTTGGCCCAGAGCGGGCACTCGAGGCTATTGCAGTCCCAACCCTGCCTCTTGCCAGCTGTGTGACCTTGGGCAAATTACATGCCCTCTCTGAACCTTGGTCTCCTTCCCACCCCTGTAAGAGAAGGTTAATAATCCTGACCTCCCAGTTCCAGCCGTGCAGTAGGAATGAGCGTGCAGCACTGGGCACCCGGCTGGTCCTCGACAAACAGTAGCCATAGTAACCTTGCTGACGTCACTGTTACTGGCTGAATTAATGTCTGTGTCGCCATGATTGCTGCTGCTAGGCTCAATATCTCTGTCCAAGGCAAGACACTGACCCCAGGGCCCACCCCGCAGGCCTCGAGCCTCCTCCTCCATTCTGGACACGTACCTCGCCCCCACATCCGGGACTTAGGATATTTTAAGTTATTTTTCATTGATCTGTAAGGCGTTAAAGAGCTCTGGTTGCTCGATGATTAAGACATTTGACTGCTAACTAAAAGGTCACTGGTATGAACTGACCAGCCACTCTGCAGAAGAAAGATGAGGAAGTCTGCTTTCACAAAGACGTACAGCCTTGGACACCTACTGGGGTCACCATGAGTCAGAATCAACTCGACGGCAGGGAGTTTGGTTTGTTATTTACAAGGCTTTACCTCAAAAACGGCTGCAGCACTATGTTGACAGAGAACCTCCAGAGGTTCAGGCCGGATTCAGAAGAGGACGTGGAACAAGGGATATCACACCTGCTGTCAGATGGATCTTGACTCAAGGCAAAGAATACCAGAAAAATGTTTACTTGTGCTTTATTGACTATGCAAAGGCATTTGATTGTGTGGATCATGACAAATTATGGATAACATTGAGACAGATGGGAATTCCCGAGCACTTGATTGTACTCAAGAGGAACCTGTACCTTGACCAGGAGGCTGTCGTTCAAATGGAACAAGGGGACGCTGCGTGGTTTAAAATCAGGAAGGAAGTGCGTCAGGATCGTATCCTTTTCCCATACTTATTCAATCTGTATGCTGAGCAAATAATCCAAGAAGCTGGACTATATGAAGAAAAACTTGGCATCAGGATTGGAGGAAGAATCATTAACAACCTGAGATACGCAGATGATACAACTTTGCTTGCTGAAAGTGAGGATAACTTGAGGCACTTACTGATGAAGACTGAGGAACACAGTCTGCAGTATGGATTACGTCTAAATATAAAGAAAACAAAAATCTTCACAACTGGACCAATAAGCAGCATCACGATAAATGGAGAGAAGATTGAGGTTGCCAAAGAATTCACATTGCTTGGTTCTACAATCGATGCCAATGGAAGCAGTAGTCAGGACATTAGAAGACGTGTAGCATTGGGAAGGTCAACCGCGAAGGACCTCTTTCACGTGCTGAGGAGCAAGGTTGTCTCCTTGAGGACTAAGGTGCACCTGACACAAGCCATGATATTTCCAATCACCTCATATGCATGTGAGAGCTGGACAGTGAATAAGGAAGACCGAAGAAGAGTTGATGCTTTGGAGTTGTGGTGCTGGCAAAGAATGCTGAAGGTGCCATGGACTGCTAGAAGAACTAACAGACCTGTCCCGGAGGAAGTGCAGCTGAGATGCTCCTTGGAAGCGGGGATGGCCAGACTTCGTCTCGCCTACTTTGATCACGTTGCCAGAGGGGACCATTCCCTGGAGAAGGATGTCATGCTTGGTAAGGTGGAGGGTCGAAGAAGGAGGGGAAGGCCTTCGACGAGATGGGTTGACACGGTGGCTGCGACAATGGGCTCAAGTATAGCAGGGATCGTGGAGCTGGCACGGGATCGGGCGGTGTTTTGTTCTGCTGTGCATGGGGTCGCTATGAGTCAGAAACGACAGCACCTAACAACAACAACAACAACAACCTCCAGACTTTGCCAGCTTTGTAAAAGCTTCCAGTGTCCCCCGACCTTGTCCCCAAACTTGTCTTCTTGCTCTGAGGCCACAGCTGCTGGCCCCCACTCAGGCTCCGATGGCCTATGGATGTTGCCACATGGCCAGTTCCTTTCCTGTCACCAGGGCCCAGAGCAGGACTGGGCGGGAGGAGATGTCCTGGCCTCTGGGCCTGGGACGGGCTGGGAGAGGGGCATCTCCAGAGTGGCAAGGGACAGGAGTCTGGCCTCGGAGGTCTACATCCCTCCCCAAAAGGGGCCAGGGACAGCGGCCCTCGGCGGGTCACTCAGCGGGCTGTGATCCCCAGAGAGCCTGGTGTCAGTGGGAGACTGGACCCTGGCTGAAGACGCTGGGAGGCCCTCTGTCTACAAGGCCAGGGCTCCCTGAGGCCCAACCTGGCAAGAACACCTCCCCCTCACAGCAGCTAACCTCAACTTCCCTTTCTGTAAAATGGGGACAATAACTCCTGCCTGCTGAGAAGGCTATGGAGCTCTGGGGCCGTGGGTAAGACATTGGGCTGCTAACCAGAAAGTCGGCGGTTCAAACCCACCAGCTACTCCATAGGGCAAGAAGACAGTCTACTTCCATAAAGATTTACAGCCTTGGAAACACAGTGGGGGTCGCTATGAGTCAGAATCGACTGGATGGTAGTGGGTTAGGTTTGGTTGAGAAGGTTGTGGAGACGCAGACAAGAGGCTTGGGGCCTGAGATCTGCCAGGCAGTCGGCCCCCAGTCAATGCAGCCTGGAGAACAAGCAGCTCAGGCTGACGACCCCAAGTGCCCTCTTGCTCCCGGTAAGAGACAGCCAGGCTGAAAGCTTGGCCCTGGAGCCTGGAGTGTTCTTGTGAAGGGGGCACTTCTGACACACGGGCCCGCTGAGCTGGTCCTGTGCCACAGAAACCCTGAAGGTACCACTCTCGGGGGACTCCACCGGCCTGGGGGCTTCCCAAATCTCCCAACACAACTGTGAGGTGGTGCTGCATCAGTAACTGAGTCCCATGTACCACGTGGGAGGCCAGGTTCGATTCCCGGCCGGTGCATCTCGTGTGCAGACAAGTGTCTGTGCAGGCACGTGACTTGTTACCTACCAATGATCATGGTGCAGGCTACGTTTCCTTCTACTGGATGCTCTGTGGTCATGAGTCCAGGCTGATCCGACAGCCACCAGCAAGAGCTAACACAAGGGTAGGGACCACATGCCGTAGACCCCTCAACCTCGGCACCTCAGGAAACCAGTCAGACCCCTTCTCCACAGTGGGCAACACACACTGGGAAGCAGGAGGAGGCAAGAACAGAGAGCGGCCAGCCATTGCCCCCTAACTCCTGCTCCCTCCAGGCCCCACGAATGCTCCTGCCTTCAAGCGGCCTGCACGTGAGGGCCTGGTGACTCCAGTCAGCCCTCCATCAGAGGATGAGTGAGGCTGTGTGGAGTCGAGGGGACCCAGGCCCCGGTCCTACATGGTGTACCATCAACCAACCACAGGGGACCGCCCTTGAGCCCTGGGAGGTGGGCCACCCAGCAGAGCTAAGGAACTCGTAGCTCCGAGCCGGCGTGGGACCAACACCCAACGCTACCAGCAAAGTCAGAGGCCAGGAGGGAGACCTGTGTGTTTAGGGTCTCAGGAGCCCATTTTCCTGATATACAGGAAGATCTTACAAATGAAATTAGAGAAGAATTTTTTTAAAAAAAGAAAGCGGAAACAGTCATGTGACAAAACAGGCAGAGATGGAATGAGGCCGCCACAGGCCCAGGATGCTGGAGCCACTGGAAAGACAAGGAAGCTGCCTCCCGCAAGCCCCGCCCACACCCTGGTTTCCACCTCCGGCCTCCAGGCTGTGAGAGGACCCATGTCCGCTGATTTTAAGCCACTGAGTTGGTGGTGTTTTGTTGCATCAGCGGTAGGAGACTCACAGGGGGACCATGCAGAACCCAGGAGGACTTGGTCCCAGATGGGGTGAGCTTGTTATATGTGGATGCAGGCGGCAGGAGTTGCAGACCAAAGAGAACTAGCTTAAAGTATCCTGAGCCGCTGGGCATGTGGAGGTGAAGGGTCCAGGATGGAGGAGGGGGCTGGATGCCTGAGGGGTGGGCCCCGGGGTCAGCGTCTTGCCTTGGGACAAAGATATTGAGACTGGCAGCAACAATCATGGTGACATTGATATTAATTCTTTCAATAACAGTAGCATCTAAACCCAAAAGCACAGTCACTGCCATCAAGTCAATTCCAAGTCATAGCGACCCCCTCTGGGCGAGAAATCTTTACAGAAGTAGAGTGGCTGGTGGGTTTGAACTGCCAGCCTTCTGGTTAGCAGTCAGATGCCTTAGGCACCACGCCACCAGAGCTCCCGATAATAATATCAGCAAGGTTACTATAGCTATTGTTTGTCAAGCACTAAACCAAGTGCCTAGTGCTTCACACTCATTCTTACCACATGTCTGGACCTGGGAGGTCAGTATTATTAACCTCCTCTTATGGGGGCAGGTAGGGGGAGACCACGGCTCAGGGAGGGCGTGTAATTTGCTCAAGGTCACACAGCTGGCAAGAGGCAGAGCTGGGCCTGGCACCTGCAGCCACCACGGCACAGCCCTTCAGGGCCCTCCAGCCCAGCTGCCTGGAGTTGCCTGCTCACAGCCGAGCCCCTCCCCAGGAGCTGCTCCCGGTGGACAGCCCACATCCGGGGCCTGACTGAAGGGGCCGACCTGGGCAGGGCCATCCCAGCTCCAGGGTTTCCCAGAGTCCCTGGGGCCACTGTTCCTGTGGCATCGTGGCTCCATTTTGCTCTGTCTTCTGTCCACTCCCCTTGGGCGTTGTTCCTGACAGTGTTCCCAAGCAACTCGCCTCCGGTGGTTCTCAGAGCAGGGAAAGGGTGCAGGCCCTGGGGACGCAAACAGTGGTCCACCACCAGCCAGAAGGTCAGGCTGGTGAACCCACCCAGAGGCACCTTGGAAAGCAGGCCGGGCAACGTGCTTCTGAGAGGTCCCAGTTCTGCTCAGCATGCCTGGGGGCGCCAGGAGCTGGACTCCACTCGACACAACCCACAACCACAACAGGGCAAAAAGGAATTATTTCCTAAATGGCGTTGGGACAGCCTGGACATCAGCCGGCATAAAGATAACGTTGCACCTAAACCTCATTTCTGACACCAAATAAGTAAATTACAGGTGGGGCAGAGACCTAAAAGCCCAAAAAGCTGTATAAGAAGGCAGTGGGATGTTTTACAAGCTTTGTAAACTTCACTCCAAAACCAGAAGCCGTAAGAGAAAAGCCATCCATTTGCCCCTGATTATTATTTTGAAGTCTGCAGAGCAAAAACCGTGATGGCAGAAGCCAGAAAAATTCAAAACTGAGAGAGAGGATTTGCAATTCATCATCATTAAATATACAGAATTACAAATCAATAAGGAAAATGTCAATAACTCGATAGCAAAATAGTCAAGTGATGTCACAGGTCACAGCAGGAAACACATCTCATTTTTAAAGATGTTACAACACGCACAGCTCCTCTTTTTTAAGGTGAAACCCGTGATGTAAAGTTAACCTTTTTAGGTGAATAGTTCACTGACGTTTCGTTCCCTCACCGTGTTAGGTAACCACCACCTCCACCAGAACACTCTGATCACCCCAAACCCATTCGGCAGGGCCCCATTTCCTCTCCCTCCCCCGGCCCCCATCCGGGTTGTGTCTCTGCATTGACCCGTCCTGCACACTTGGAACTGGTGGGGTCATATGGTATGTGGCGTCCTGGTCTTTCACTCTGCGTGGTGCCCTCAGGACGTAGCCATGCCGTAGTGTGCGCCAGAACTTGATTCCTCAGTATGGCCCAGTAGACAGGCCATCACCCAGTAGGCCACGTTGTGTTTCTCCAATTATCCATTAATGTACATTTGGGTCAGTCCCACCTCTTGGCTGTTGTGAATAGTGCTGCTATGGACATGCATGTGCATGTACTTTTTGATCCCTGTTTTCAATTCCTTTGGGTGGATTTTAGAGATGAAATTGCTGGGCCATATGGGAACTCCATGTTCAACTCTGAGGAATTCTCAAACTATTTCCCACCTGACTGCAGCAGTATACATTCCTACCAGCAATGTAGCAAGCATTCCAGTATCTCCACTATCTCCACATGGCATCCAAAACTTGCTAGATTTCTTTCCTTTCTTTTTTTTTTTAGCCATCCTAGGAGCCCTGGTGGTGCAGTGCCTAAGGCATTTGACTGCTCACCAGAAGGCTGGCGGATCACATCCACCAGCCACTCCTCGGAAGGAAGGTTGGGCATCTACTCCCGTAGTGATACTGCCTCGGAAACCCAAGGAGGGGTCACTATGAGTTGGATCTGGCTTGACGGCAGTGGGTTTGGTTTTTGGTTTTTCTCTGCGACCATTTTCTAACCAAGTTATGAAAGCTTGCTTTGACTCTGGCTCAGCAACTCTAGCTCCAGAAATGTTTCCCAGGCAGCTGGCACATGGGGGAATCATGTCTGTACCACTACATCCATTCCAAGACCGGCACCTGGGAGAATCATGTCTACCGGGCCCCCCACATGTCCACCAGGGCTGGTGTGGTCAAAGAAATGGAGGCACAGCCCTACAATGGACTGCTCCACCACTGCCAGAGAGAAGACCCTGTACGTTCCAGCCGGAACCATGTTTAAGGACAAAGTGGAGAAAGCGAGATGTGCTGGGTACAACATACCCTGGGTTTGTGAACAGAAGAAGGAAAGAAAATGCAGCAAGAATCGTGTCTCAATAGAACATCTCTGAAAAGAAACAGTGGACATTGACAACAGCAGGTGCTTCTGAAGAAGGGACCCAGTGGCTGAGGGACAGGCAGGGCCAGACCCACAGGCAGGTCCCCTAAGGAGCTGCAGGGGCCCCACACCGGGATTAATGCCTGCTGTCGCCATCTTGAAATTCTTCATAACTTATTTTTTAACCAAGGGCCCCTATTTTCATTTTGCAATGGCTTGGGGATGGAGGGGAGGCTTCACACCCTTAGTGTCTTCTGAAGTTGGTACCACGTGAACGCATTATCTCTGCTACACATTTTAAGTTAAAATAGAAGGGATGGGGGAGGGAAGGAGGGAGGAGGAAGGGAGAGGGCGGGAGGGGATGCCCTTCCAATGGAAAGCACACGAAGCCAGCCCGGGTCAGGTGCACCCCATTTCAGGACCCTCGCCCGCTGGAACCCTGGGTCTCCAGGAGCCTCACACATGTCCCCAGGACCCTCACTCTCCCCTTGGCAATGGCTCACATAGCCCCACCCACCAACAGGGAGCCCCAACCCCGCCAGGGGCCCAGGTCTCGAGGTGTCATCTACGTGACTCCTCAACTGCCCCACCCCCGCCAGCCTGGAAGGAGCCTTTGAGGCAACAGCTGCAGACACGCGGCCCCATGTCCCCCAGGAACACGCTGTAGGGATGCTCCTAAAATAGCTGGCGTGGGAGCAGAGTGGGGGTCTCCCAGCCTCTGAGGGGAACAAGGGCCAGAAAGAGGCCCAGGCTCTGGGCGACACCCACACGCATGCACACACATGCACACAGTAGTGCACACACATGTCCTCACATACACGTACACACAGGCACCCGTGCACACTCACTTGCACATCCACACACTCCCGCACATAGTTGCACACACGCAGACACTCGCACGCACACTCTCTTGGGTTTGCTGTGGGGCAGAGGCCTGGGTCACGGTCCTGACGCCTTGTCCTGGCCTCCTTCACCAGCCACAGTCTCTCCCCAGTGAGCACTGCCTGGGCTTCTGGGGCTTGCAAGGCAGGTGGGGTGGGGTCTGCACAGCTTCGGCCGTCCCTGAGCCCACAGACAGCCCGTCAGCCGAACTGCCTTCCTGGCTCCTGGCTCCTGGTGACGCAGGCTGTCATGAGCCCAGCTGCTGGTTGGAAGTTGGACATCCCACTCGGCCGGGGTTAGTACCTGCAGAGAAAGCACCGTTCCACCGGGAGACGCTGTCGGCGCAGCTTCGGGTTGCAAATTTCACACGTACAGGAAAGTCCTGAGCCATGTGGTACGCTTCCTATGAAGGTAAGAGTTCAGGTCCTGCCTGTGAGCTCGCTCCTTTTGTCTTCAGGAGCTCACTGAGGGTCTCCACAGCCGCGGGGACAGTGGGCAGAGGGGTCAGCTCACCCCTTACCCATCCCCAGTGAGCTTTCCACATGGGCTCACGCCTCCCACCATCCCCTCCTCTTGCACGAGGTCACTCAGGGCATCCCTACAGCATCCCCACTCCTAGATCTAACATTCAAGGTCCTTCCTAGAAGGGACCCTTCCTGCAGCTTAGCCTCATTCCCACTTCTGGTCCCTCCCTCCCTGCCCCCCACTGAGCCACAGAGAGCTCCAGGGGCTCCGTGGATGCCCCCCTCAGCTCTGCTTCCTCCTGAACGTCCCCCATGCGTCTTCAAGACTCAGCCCACAGCCTGCTCCCCTGGCAAAACTTCCCCACCCCTCCTGCTTTGGAGTTAGCCACTCGCTGGGGCTGGACCCAGTGCCTCCTCCATCCCGGCCCCATCCTCCTCAGCTTTCTGCAGATGGACACCCTTAGGACGAGGACACGGGGCCGCATCTCTGTACCCCAGCACTTGGCACAGAGCTGGCGCTATACCAGAGGATGGGGGTGCTGTGGAAGGATGAGGGAGACCCTGGCAAGAGTCACACCAGCCAGCTAGGCTGATGGGGACCCTGCCCAGGGTCCTCACCCTGTGAGTCACACAGTCCAGTCTGGTTCTGACCAGTCTCTCTTTGAGGCTCTTTCCCTCCCCCATCAAACAGGATGAGCATTTCGCCAGTTGTGAAAACAGAACGAGGTCACTTATGTGAAGGGCCTTTGTTTGGCCGGTGCCCCTCGAGCAACCCCGTGAGCTGCCCCGAGTGATATCTCACAGGGACCCAGTGGCCCTACATGCCAGCATCCATGTGTATGTGCAGGGCTTCCCACCTTGTTATAGACGGGTTCTCCAGTGTGGGAGACAGGCGAGAGTGGAAGACCCCCGGCAGACCCTTCTAGGAAGTTCTTCATGATGAGTTACAGGCAAACAAGGGACTACACCAAAAGCAATGCGGTCACCTCAGAGAGTTAGCCAGGGAGCTACCATGTGACCAGCAAGGGACCGGAAGCCAAGAGTCACGGAACTACGTCTGGATGATGTTCCCAGCAGCACCGTTCACTGGAGCCAAACAGTTGGAACAGCCCACGGGTCGGATGAACAAGACGGCATGTGTCATAGGATGGGGTGCTGCCACATGGGTGAGCCCTCAGAACAGGACACTAAGTGAAGTAACCCAGCCACAAGACGTCGCCTACTGTGGGATTGCTTTCATACAAAGTGCCGGGAGTAGGTGAATCCAGAGATGGAAGCAGACCCGTGGGGCAGGGACCGGGGTAGGAGAATGGGAGAGACAGCTCCTGGGCCCTGGCTGCTAGGGAGCTGGCAATGTTCTGGGACGAGACAGAGGAGAGTACCGCGTTGTGAACGTACCGACTCGTTCACCTTAAAACGACAGATTGTAAGTTACGTAAGTCTTACCACAA
Source organism: Orycteropus afer afer (assembly GCF_000298275.1). Classification (NCBI taxonomy): domain Eukaryota; kingdom Metazoa; phylum Chordata; class Mammalia; order Tubulidentata; family Orycteropodidae; genus Orycteropus; species Orycteropus afer. The sequence goes on from NW_006921605.1 coordinate 3,125,507, forward strand.
TTTAAAAAAAGAAGCGACAGGGCGTGAGAGTCACTGGTCCCCCCCCAGGTGAGGCACGCAGTGGGGCAAGTCCCTGACAGCACCCCAGCAGTGGCACTAAAGAGCAGCTGTCCAGGCCGAGGCGTGGGGTGGGAGGCTCCTGAGAGGTCATCTTCTGTAACAGAAGCAATTCAGAGATTTTGAGCTATTACTGACCAAAGATGGGATGAAGACAGCAATGCAGGTGAGGGGAGGGCAGTTAGGAGCCCCCCAAAGGGACAACCAAACATGACCAGGTCCTGCTACTCAGCTGTGTACTGAGTTTTCACCTACAGAGTGATAGTAACATAACCATTGTCGATCTTCGACTTTCGATATCAACCTACGCGGAAAGCAGAGAGGATAATTGGCCGCACGGCAGACCACGCACGTCAGCGGCCCCGGCGTGTACTTCTGAGAAGGGCAGCACTGGAGTGTGAGTGGAAAGGAGAGAGGTCAGGAGAGGAAGGTCAGGGGACATTGGCAGGACTCCAGAAACGGGGTGTGATGAAGTTACATGGGTGAGCAGTGGGGGCACTGAGAGTGGTGGTCCACCCGGACTGGGTGGCTGGCAAGGGGCCCGGAGCGGGTGGAGCTGGGTGACTTCTCAACCATCACAGCAGAACGCCAGTAGATCTGTGGAGATTTCATCTAGCCTCATGGCTTTAAATGGCATCTTTTTGTGGTCAGCCCAAGCCCCAGGTTTACTGCTAGCCCAGACCACTCTCCCAACTCAAGTGACAACATCCAGTCCTATAGCTGACAGTTCCAGCAGGCTGTCAAAGAGACGCCCAAATGCAACACCCAAACTCCATATCTGATCACCCCTACTCCGCACCTGCTGAAAGGGCAGGGAGGGGGCACCTTCGACCTCCTCTCACTTCACGAGAGGAAGACGGAATCACCATCAGCAGCCCAAGGCTTATTCCTATGAGGCCAGACAGGCCACCACCCTCCAGCCTTTATACCACGTCTGAGGCCAACTCTCCCTCCCAAGGCACTCACCACTTCTCTGCTGGGTTTAGTAATTAGTTGCAATGGCCACACAGAACTCACAGACAATGCTGACGATTATGGTGTTTATTAGGGAAGTAACAGGCTACGATTCAGGTTCAGGGACATGCTCAGGATACAATTCGATCAGAACAGTCTCCCCTCTGCTGTGCCCTCAGGCTCGCCTCTCTGGCCCTTGGCCTCTCTCTCAGCCTGTCCCTGCCCTTTGGGCAAGTGTTACAAAGCTCTTTTAGCTCTGCCAATAGGTGCATCTAGGGGCACCCTATCCCCCCAGCAAGGCTCCTGTCCAAGGGCACTCAGCTTTCTCGCTCTGTGGACCAAGTAAGCCTGACGCCCTGTCTCACGTCTCTTGGTTCCTCTGAGACTGTCTCTCCTCTGGGTGCCTCTCTCTGCCAGGGCATCTCTCTCTGTCATGCATCTCTCTCTGCCATTTGCCTCTGCCAAGGAGGTCCGGTGCAAGGATCTCCAGTCCAAGGACACGCTCCACTCCACCTCCAGCTCTTCTTTCTCGATGGTAGTGAGATCCCCTCTCTGCCTCTAGGAGGGCTCATTTGAAGCCTGGCAGAGTGACAAAACTAACCAATCCCAACACCAGAGTTCTACA